>NW_009648338.1:22609-24952 GCF_000708025.1 Charadrius vociferus
GGGAAGTAGTTCTGAGGAGAAGGATCTGGGGGTCCTGGTAGACAGGAAATTGTCAATGAGCCAGCAATGTGCCCTTGCCGCCATAAAGGCCAATGGAATCCTGGGCTGCATAGGGAAGAGTGTGACCAGTAGATCGAGGGAGGTCATTCTCCCCCTCTACTCGGCACTGGCGAGGCCACAACTGGAATATTGTGTCCAGGTTTGGGCTCCACAGTTCAAGAGGGACAGGGAACTGCTGGAGAGAGTCCAGCGAAGGGCAACCAAGATGATTGAGGGATTGGAGCATCTCCCTTACGAGGAAAGGCTGAGAGAGCTGGGACTCTTTAGCCTGGAGAAGAGAAGGCTGAGGGGAGACCTTATTACTGCTTACAAATATCTAAAGGGTGGGTTGAAGGAGGATGGAGCCAGACTCTCCTCGGTGGCTCCCAGTGACAGGACGAGGGGCAATGGGCACAAGTTGGAACATAGGAAGTTCTGTTCCAATACACGGAAAAACTTCTTTATGGTTAGGGTGACTGAGCACTGGAACAGGCTGCCCAGGGAGGTTGTGGAGTCCCTCCTCTGGAGATTTTCAAGACCCGCCTGGATGCAGTCCTGAGTAATGTGCTCTAGGCAATCCTGCTTTAGCAGGGGAGTTGGACTAGATGATCTCTAGAGGTCCCTTCCAACTCTGAAGATTCTGCGATTCTGTTTACTAGAAGCAATCCTAAAAGCGACTGCTCTCCCAGAAGGAGTTGCACAAAACCAAACTATCAATAAGTGGTATGCCTACCTAACAGGAGTTGCAGAAAATATGCAATTAACTGAAGGATACACTAAGGTCTCCAAAATGCAAATGCCCATAAATACAGACCCTTTAGCGTTACAACAACCTTCTAAACCCTTACCATTCTGGAAGCACCACCCCACACTGAGGGTACACCAAGAGAAAACATTTGGTTTATGGATGCTTTAGCAAAAAGGGTAAACAGTAAATGGCAATATAAGGCCATTACATTAGATATTACCACCAGCAAACAAGTAATAGAGGAAGGTGAAGGCAGTGCACAAGTAGAAGAAATGAGAGTGTTGTATCAAAATTCATGGGATAGTTTACCCAGTGTGCAAGCCAATAACACACAGAGTCGAGGTATTAGCTATTTATTAGCAGTTCTGCACAGAAATGGGTGCTAGGGGGTATTTCCACAAAGCTAGCACACACGACATTGGAACAGACATTAATTTTCACATTGTAAATTAACATAATTAACATATTCATTGTTTATCAACTTTTTACTGGTGCTCATAATTCCTTATATTGAAGCTGATTGATAGGAAATGTCCTCATCTTCATTTAAAGGTACAGTGTCTCTTAATTTTACTGTGCAGGCTCAGTAGATGAGAGTCTTAAAGCAGAGGCAGGTATCCTAACTTCTAAAGGAGTGGTTTTAAGTATAGCCAAGTTTCTTGGGCAATCAGCCCACTAAAGTTTCTGGTACCTGGTTTCATGTCCGTTTGTTCCTTCTATCCCATTCTCTTGTCAAGAATCATTTACTCAAATGATTTACTGAGTTACAACCATAGACGTTTTGACATCAAGAGCAGTTGTTTTGGCAGCACAGGATGGAGCATGAATTATACATGTAGACTCTTATGCTGTGTGGGCCGGTGCCACACAGTGGCTCTGTCAATGGGAAACCTTGAACTGAGAAGTAAACAGATCCCCAGTTTGGAGAAAAAAAAGACTGGTAATTATTACTGGATATAGCCAGCCAACCTTTCAAGATGGGATGGATAAAAGCTCATGCGAACGATAATCAACCAGCCACAAAGTGGAATCAAAAGGTAGATGAGCTAACTAAAATTAGGAAAATCACCTTTAATCTTGAGTGGTATCGATTGGGAGAATGGTTACATCAAAACCTAGGCCACACGGGTGAAGCACCACTTTGCTGCACAAAGGCTGGCCTATAAACAGAAAAACTTGTGAAACTATTCTTACAGAATATCCCTAGTGTAGACTGAGATTACAAGCAGATCATCCTGCCAAAGCACCACCTCTACATATCAATGAAGGGAAAACTTTATGATCTACATGGCAAATTGATTATATTGGACCATTCAAATCCTCTGCAAGATACTGATATATCCTCACAGGGGTGGAAGTAGTCTCTCCTCAAGCAGGATGAGGAGGTAGATGAAATATTCTACAAATGGCTGGGAGAAGTCTCAAGATTGCAAGCTCTTGTCCTCGTGGGGGACTTCAACTTGCCGGATGTCTGCTGGGAATACAATACAGCAGGGAGGGAACAGTCTAGAAGGTTCCTGGAATGTACTGGGGATAACTTCCTGACGCAGCTGGTG
>NW_009648338.1:25553-29396 GCF_000708025.1 Charadrius vociferus
GGAGCTACAGGCCGGTCAGTCTGACCTCGGTGCCTGGGAAGGTCGTGGAACAGATCATCCTCAGTGCCATTACACGGCACATGCAGGAGAACAGGGGGATCAGGCCCAAGTCAGCATGGGTTTCTGAAAGGCAGGTCATGCCTGACCAACCCGATCTCCTTCTATGATAAGGTAACCCACTTAGTGGGTGAGGGAAAAGCTGTGGATGTTATCTACTTGGATTTTTGCAAGGCTTTTGACACCGTTTCCCACAGCATTCTCCTGGAGAAACTGGCTGCTCATGGCCCAGACAGGTGTACTTTTCGCTGGGTAAAAAACTGGCTGGATGGCCGTGCCCAGAGAGTGGTGGTAAATGGAGTTAAATCCAGTTGGTGTCCGGTCACAAGTGGTGTGTCCCCCGGGGCTCGGTGCTGGGGCCAGTCCTCTTTAATATCTTTATCAATGATCTGGATGAGGGGATCGAATGCACCCTCAGTAAGTTCGCAGATGACGCTAAGCTAGGCGGGCGTCTTGATCTGCTTGAGGGTAGGAGGGCTCCGCAGAGGGATCTGGACAGGCTGGACCGATGGGCCGAGGCCAATGGTATGAGGTGCAACAAGGCCGAGTGCCGGGTCCTGCACTTGGGTCACAACAACCCCATGCGGCGCTACAGGCTTGGGGAAGAGGGGCTCAAAAGCTGCCCGGCAAAAAGGGACCTGGGGGTGTTGGTGGACAGCCGGCGGAATACGAGCCAGCAGTGTGCCCAGGTGGCCAAGAAGGCCAACGGCATCCTAGGCTGTACCAGGAACAGCGTGGTGAGCAGGACTAGGGAAGCGATCATCCCCCTGTACTCGGCCCTGGTGAGGCCCCACCTCGAGTACTGTGTTCAGTTTTGGGCCCCTCGCTATAAGGACATTGAGGTGTTGGAGCACGTGCAGAGAAGGGCTACAAAGCTGGTGAGGGGTCTGGAGGACAAGCCTTATGAGGAACGACTGCGGGAACTGGGGTTTAGCCTGGAGAAGAGGAGGCTGAGAGGAGACCTTGTCACCCTCTACAACTACCTGAAAGGAGGTTGTAGAGATGTGGGGGCTGACCTCTTCTCCCTGGTGACAAGTGATAGGACGAGACGAAATGGGAGGTTTAGATTGGATATTAGGGAACATTTTTTCACTGAAAGGATTATTAGACATTGGAATGGACTGCCCAGGGAGGTGATGGATTCACCATCCCTGGAGGTGTTTTAAAAAAGGGTAGATGTGGTACTTGACGACATGGTTTAAAGATTTTTTACAACTTTAGAGAGAAAGAATATCTTATATTTAAAAAAGGGGTAGACGTGGTTTAGAGGTGGTTTTGTCAGGGTAGGTTGATGGTTGGACTTGATGATCTTAAAGGTCCCTTCCAACCTCAGTAATTCTATGATTCTGGCTTACTTGTGGCCACTAAGTGTCAGAGAGCTGATGGGCAAAATACAGCACAAGGACTACAGTTTTGTTTCTCTATCTACTCTTGATGTTATCCAAAGTGATAGTGGCTCACATTTTTCATGTAAGGAAGTGCAAAATTGGCAAAACAAGAGGGAAGTAAATGGGTATTCCGCACTCCATACTACCCTCAATCAAATGAGATGGTAGAAAGAACTAATGGCTTATTGGAAAGGAATCTCAAACCACATGAAGCTCAATGGAATAAGAGACTTCCCTAAGTACTCCATCAATTAAATAATTGATACAGGCCCACTGGAAGCCCTGTAAGATGAGCATTCTTTGTAAAAACTGAGCTCAGCACCCCATCCGCTGAGAAAAGAGAATATCCGACAACATTACAGCCAGGACAGTCTGTGATGGTCAATTTACCATCCATAGGTACTGTGCTTTTGACCTTAACTAAACCTCGTGGCCCACGTGCCTGGGAAGCTACTGATAGCAGTGGTGCAAAACATAGAATTAATGCACAATGGATTTTTCCTTGTTTTTAATGGGGTAACTTGTTCAGACTCTCCCCACTGAAACAAGTATTTTCTCTTACAGCACCTTGCAGAATGGCAAACAGAAATGCTGTATCCATGTTAATATTCCAAACCGTAACAATGCTGCTTCTCCTAGTCTGTGGTCAAAGAACCCTAGAGTGGCCATGGTCTCAAGCTCATGTTAAGTATACCAGGAGTATGGGAATACACTCTAGTAAGGGAGATTTGAATCTTTCCACTGTAGTCATGCATGGAGCTGAAGTATACTTAGAAAACGAATGGAGCCGAGATAAAGACAAAGCGGATAATAAAGTTCCCTGACTTCAGGGAATAGCAGGGAAAAGAATTAAAATAGGATGCCAGGTGATCAATGGGTCTACCCATGAGAAGGCATCTCAGATTTCAGTGAACAGCATTATATCAAACCCAATAGTTGAAGACAGAAAATGTTGCACCTATGAAAAATTGGGACTGTTGGTACCATTTTACCTTAGTACCACCTGTTTTTGTAGTTTGCCTCTTGGTTCGTCATAGCGTGGGACTATCATTTAAATTTAAAATAGATATTACTGAGCCTAGCACCAATTGTAAAAGGTAAGAAAACTCTATCCCCACAAATTTCTGAAATTTGACTGTATGTGATCAAAAATACAGGCCAACAGTGAGTGTTGATTTAATCCATCATGGTCTCTTAAACGAGCAGAATTATTGATGCAAATTAACATCTCTACAGTCAAACCGACCTGTTCGTCATTCCTAAGTACATCCTATGCAGGATGGTTAGCATGGTTACATGGGCGAACCCTCACCTCTCCAAGATGAACAAGGAGAGATGTGACCGGTATCATAGGGACAGGACTAGGAGTCTTAAATAGTATAGACGCTGAAGTACTTGTAAATAAACTGAGCACAACAACAAGTGATTTAAACAAATTAGAACACCCATTGTGGTCTTCCCTATTAGCATTGGGAACTAAGCAATGGTTCTTATCTGATATATTGCCTCAGTGGGAAAGCATTAATAAGAGGGACCACCAATTGATTGTGGATGCACTCGGTGCAGCCCAAAATAATGTTTCTCTAGCTCTTAGTTGTATCCAACCTCACCTGTGGATGCAATCTATGGTACCAGCAATTATACAAGAAGGTGAAGAGGGCACCTTACCCACTGAAATTCTAAAGGTAATTTGGGATAATGCAACTGAATTTGAAAGGGAATTTCAATCCTGGTGGTATTTAGTCAATTTTACTTATGACCCCATCAACAATAAGGCCTCAGCTTTTGTCCTAACAATACACAGTGCTTCGGTATACACTATATACCAAAACATTGCGTTAGGATTAAATCGCAATGGAACTATACTCTATCCATGAAAACATAAGAGTGTGGGCCCAACAAAATGGAAAAAAAAATGGCAGACTGTTGATGTTAATGCATGCATTGTAACGGGAGCAATGAAGATTTATTTGTGAGAGTAACACCATCAAAGCCCAAGACATTTGTCTTGACACTGAACAAAATGTTTGTCATTTTGAAATACGTCCCGATGAAACCCTTGAAACTATACTTGTATATGTTGGAAAAGGATGTGTTTGTATGAGAACCCTTTGTGATTTTGTATTTGTAGATAACATTACTGTAGATACAAGTAATCACTCGGATATTTGTGTTTGTAACTTTGCTAAAATTATGGGATGTGACTTCAATTATTCAGCTCTCGTTACGTCTTTTCAATTGTTACAATCTAATTATACATTGAGTCAAGATTTATTGCCTACCCCCATCAGAATGAATCTTACCTTGGTGAAGAAACTACTACAACTTGGTGACCCGTGTCAGCTACTAGAATGAGTCTGAAACAACGGATACAAAACTCTAATCACCGTTCATCATG
>NW_009648338.1:29453-45373 GCF_000708025.1 Charadrius vociferus
TCTTGGATGATCACCAACAGCAATGGGAGTGTTTAATCATATGCTTCACCCATCTGTGATTTCGCTGGCTCTAACTTTATATGTTTATTGCTTCTAATTATGTTGTATATAAAGGTTTGGTACATGATAAAACAAATAACCCAACTTCAACCACCCAAAACATACAAATTAACAAATAATAAATAGCAGTGCTTCACTGTCTACTCACCATGGATCTAGATGTCTCGCTGGTATGCAAATATGACTATAGGTCAATCATCTTACTCCATAAATAGTGGACAGCCCAGGGCCTGTTGAGCTCTCCTGAATGACAGTGGGCTGCATGCCAGGATCTCCCCTTGGGTAGGGACGCCTCTCAAGGTTATTTCTTGAGATTAAGAGATTCCTTGCCGCAACAGATCCTTGGTAAGTGACTAATAGCATGCTAAACTTTGAAATTCTTAGCTAAGCGATATAAAGGATTGATTGCATATATATAATCCTTTAGACATAAACCGTTGAACAAGTCTGGGACTAGGATTGGATCCAGCCGCACCTAGACTCCTCTCTGAGAAGGAGGTTAGAAAGCATGACTCAACGGGAGGGTCTCCCTGACAGTTTGTCTGATCCTGTCCTCTACGCAGCAGATAGCCAAGCATGCCTTGCCATCTCGAATCTTGTTAAAGCACTGTCGCATTTACTATCAAGCTTTGTTAAATGGTTGTTTTATATCAATAAATATATTGCTGCTTCTCCCCCACGAGTGAAGTGCATCACTCTATCCGCGACACTAGTACATACATGAAAATCTTAATTTGCATTAAAATAAACAAGCATAATAAACTGTATAATAAAAAATGCAAAATAAGGATATGAACAGAGATAAAAAGTAAAAGTAAAGATTTCTGCATGCTAGAGAAGAGCAAAATTGTATTAAACATGATAGAATAAGAAATACTGGTGGTTTATATATATATTTAAACTTTTGTTTAAAATTAGTACCGTGACAAGCATATTCCAATGTGATAAAAGTATTGTGAAAACATCTACTCTTGCTTTTAAAATGTCTAGTTTTCCATCAAAAAGTTTTAAGTCAAAAACTTCAAAGTTGGCAATTTTTACACAAAACATTGCATAGATAACAGTTGGTTCACGAGTTCCCAATTTTTTCAATTATAATTTCTAATTTTTCTGTTAAACACCTCTTTTATGAAAAGTATATTGGCCTATCTGATTTTGCACAGAAAAGACAGTACTAAGTTTTTCACCTTGTAAATATCACACAGTCTAGCTCCCTGCTCTCTGTATTTCATCTATGAAAGATGAACAAAGATCTTCAAATCTACTTTATATAGATACTGTTGGGATGGAATAAATAAAGCAGATCCACACTATTTTCATTAGTATCCAATGAAAGGATAAAAGGCAATGGGCACAAATTGAAATACAGGAAATTCTGCTTAAACATCAGAAAATGTGTGTTTTGGGTTGGTTTTTTTTTTGGTTGTTTTTTTTTACTCTAGCAATGATTGAACATTGAAACAGTTTGCTCAGAAAGGTTGTGCAGTCTCCATCTTTAGAGATGTTCAAAACCCATGGTCTTGAGCAACCCACTCTAGCTGATACTGCTTTGAGCTGGGAGGGTTGGACTAGACAGTCTCCAGAGGTGCCTTCCAACCAAATGACATCTACTGTTTTTCAATTTATGCCCATTGCCCGTTGTTCTGTCACTGGGTACTGCTGAGAAGATTCTGGCTTCATCTTCAATATACCCTCCCATCAGGTGTTTAGACACACTGATAAGATCCCTATGTTGTAGGAGTACTGATCTCTAGCTCAGCCACAGCCATGCCTGTGACTGGTATGGATCTCATTGATCTGGACCCCAACCCATGGACTGGCTTTCTGGCTTGACCTTGGACCTGCCCCATCACCACAAATTTGTCTGATGAGCTGGACTCCTGGTTGAATCTTTCTACCATCTCCAAGTCTGCCCTGCTCACCTCACTTGGAAACTGCAGGACTGGGCCCAGGCTGGTGAGGCCCCTGCTGTGCGCATCATGGTGCTCGACTCCCAACTCCCCATCCCTCAGGGAGAAGCCAGCCCTCACTGCTCCCTGACAGGAAGACAGTGTTGAAAGCCTTGCTAAAGCCAATATAGAGAATATCCATTGCTCTCCTCTCATCCAGTGAGCCAGTCACCAAATTGTAGAAGGCTATTGGGTTGGTCGATTTCCCCTTCATAAATCCATGCTGATAACTCCCAAACATTTGTCCTTCATAGGCGGGCTTTGGCTTTCCTAACACCATCCCTGCACACTCAGACAGTCTCTCTATATTCCTCCTGGGTTCCCTGACCCTGCTTCCACCTCTTGTATACTTTCTTTTTATGTTTAAGCTTTGTCAGGAGCTCCTTGTTCATTCATGCAGGTCTCCTGCCACCTTTGCTTGACTTCCTGCATGTTGGGGTGGACCATTCTTTAGCTTCGTGGAGGTGATTCTCAAAAAACCCAGCTCTCTTGGACCCATTTGCGCTGAAGGACTGTCTCCCATGGGATTATTCCAAGCAAAGCCCAGAAGAGGCCCAAGTTTTCTCTCCTCAAGTCCAGGGTTTTGATACATCAGTTCTTGCCAGGAGTAGGAAATCAACACAAAGCTGAACCTAATCACAAGGTCTTCTATCATTTTATATATGGGCTGCTTGAAGTAATGAAAGTGAACATCAGAATTTGAAATTCAAAACTCCTACTACTTTTTTTTTTTTTTTTCCAGCTTGTGGGAAAATAACCCAAGACCGCCAAGAAGTGTCTGTTCAGAAGAATTGTATCATATTTTACTTTTATTAACACTTTTTAAAAATTTATGAGTTTTTAGGTATGTGCTCTCTCATGTCTACTGATATCAGACTCCAGTGATATCAACTGCAGATCTGACAAGCCTTTATTTTTCACAAGAGAAGTTAAATAATTTCAATTAGAGGTTCAACTTTGCCACATAAATGAGGACAGGCAAGTCTCCAAGAACTAGAAATATGAAAAAGTAGTTTCATTTAACACTGTACCTCTGTTTCTGCTGCACGGGTTGCTGTCTCATAGCCATATATTGCATGTCCTCTTGTAGCCGATTAAGGGGAGAATCTGGTTTGACACGAATCCCATAATAATGGTATTTGGAGTTCCCCCTTTATGAAAGAACAAAAATAACATTAGTTTTATGCATATACATCATACTCACTTCACAATTTCCCTTGACTGGAAAAAAGTACATAAAAATTAGGTTCAACTTTCCTCTCACTCTAGTATAAAGCTGGTATAACTCCATCAGCTTCTGGAAATCAGTTCACTTAAACTATATTTTCCAGCACTTTACTGTTGGACTTCTTTTAAATAGAATAAGGAAAGTAAAAAACAAATACATTACTTATACAGTCATGGGGAATAAAACAATTCCATAAATGGGGTATGCTTTTGAGTGAGTGAGGGTTTGTGTATGTTTCACGAGTCAACTTCAGTCCTGATCAGCTGGAGAGGAAGAACAGAATTGGGCTACCTGCATTCATGTTTATGTGAGTGCTATTGGTGTCTATGTGGGTGCTGGTAAAGGCATTGCTCTGTGTTAGCTTGCATGTTTAGCTGTGTTAGTGTCATGCGTGTGCTTATCTGCATCTTTGGAACACATATTCAGTCTCATTACTAGCTGGACCTGCAAATGGGAACAGCAGTAGCTGCATCCATTGGCCTGAGATGGAAGATATCTGGGTCTTAAGAGTACACAGAATCTAGCTATAGCAGACCAGGAGTCCCCTGGCTCCTGAAGTCCACTGGATTTGGCAACTGCCTTAACAGTAAGGTTTTAAATATTTTTGTTTGTTTGCTTGCTTGTTTTTAACATACAAGCTTCACATTCACAATTATTATCGATATTTTCTATTTTACTTTAAAATTTTATTAACACAAACCTGGTTCCCAGTCTTCTGGTCCGTAATCCCATGAAAATTGACCGTATGAGTTTTCCAAAGGAGGCAGCATTGACTGGATCTAACTTGTGCTCCTGACAATGACGTAAGTAATGGTTGTAAAGGGTACTTCTGGGGAGACTCACTCCTTCTGCAGTTTCATAGTTGTCTAAAAGCCATTGGAGCTATATCAAATATGAAAGAGTGAACATATGTAAATTCAGTATTACTCTATTAAAAAAAAATAATCTTAATTGTACAACACAGACCTCTGATATTTTTAGACCACTCTTAAGGCCTGTTTAATACAGTGACTTTGTTCTTCAAGCAAATATAATCTCTTTAAATCTCTTTCAACACTAGATATGCCATGATGCCTTAGTATCTTTTAGAATTACAAGGAAATAACAAAACTCATTGCACTCGTGTCCTCAGATAGCTCCACTTCTAAAAATATTTCAAGTTCAGTACCATATATTAACATTTTATAAAATTATTTGTGCTTTGGAGACAAATTGTTGTAACTCCAAGGAAATAAAATAATTAATGTAGTTTATATTAATTGCAGGAAAAAACTAAAAGGAGTAAGTTAATACATTTTTAATTCTGGAATGTTATACTATTTCTCTTTTCATTTGTATTTTTTTAATTTCAGGTGAAAAAATAAAAACCTCAGTACTTCATTTAGCTGAATAGAGGGGTTAGGTTTTTTTTGGGGGGGAAGAAAATATCAGATATAAGGTAACAAGCAATCTAGATGACATGAAAAATAACTGGTACATCTATAAAATATTATGGGCCCAATCCCTTGCTGTTGTAGCCTGTTTGCCTTTGACTTCAAAGAGGAACAGAATTAGTATTTTATTTTTTTTCTGTGTAACTTAAAGTAGAATTTTGGTGAGCAATTTTGGAAGCATGTAGGCAAACAGTTTCTAATATACCATTGTACCTTTGCATAGAACAAATAGTAACTAACATACACACAAAACCCAAGTAAAATGGTCACTTTAATGACATTTAACAGTATAGGAGAACAACAGAATAAAATGGAAATATTTTTATACTGGTGATACGTAAATTCTGTGATTTCAGTTTTTTTGGGACGCTAACATTTTACCTAGCTTACACCCCCCTCCCCTCATGGTTTCATATCCTTGGAATTTCCTTTTCATTTCAGCTTGAATAATTCCCAAATTTTGTTTTCTGCTTGCATTTACTACTTAATTACTTAAGAAAGCAATTATACCAAAATGAATCAGCATGAACATCCAAATTTTCCAGGTTCACAAATCTTACCAAAACTCTGGGCTTAGTTTGAGCATCCAATAAATCCCCAAGCCATGGATTTGTTCTTGGCATTTGGAACAAAATTTTATTTCAATATGCTGGAGCCTCGCACAGTTGTATAATACATTTCAATTTAGTCCACCAAAGCAATTAATAAGACCAAGATATGTGTTTAAAGTACAGTAAAAGATAATTAAAAGATAATACACTACTCTGCAGGGTTATTTACTAATAGATCACTGAAAAAAAATAAATCTGTTCTACTAATGTTCAGTATAACTTGTCATTTAAAGAACATGAACATCAATATTTTTATGTCCATTATTCATGAAATATGTTTCTACTCTGACCCTTCTTTATTGCAGAACTACTAGTAAAATTTAGATTATAATGACATATTGGACACAAAGTTCTGTTTAAGTCAGTTGTGAGCAATTTACCAAGCACAATACATGAAAAATACAAAAAAAAAAAAAAAAAAAAAAAAAAAGATTTACTCCAGACCTTTCATGGATCAACTTCATATTTACTTTCTTACAGAAAACATCACCAGAACTATCATGCTTAAGTTTCTAAACAAGAGCTCCATGAAAAGATGCAGGAAAAGCAAGATCTAACTGGTTCCAAGATGAATGCAGATAATGTTGCACTTTAAATAAACATAACAATCCTTATGTCACGTTGTAGATATAAACACGTTGTTAAAAAAGTCTTAACATTCAAAAATGTATTTTATCTTGAGCACTTACAATTCTGAAATAAAGCTTAAGAAAAATATTAATGTAAACTTTTACCTTTACTTGAGTGTATTAACAAAACCATTTCACTAATCACCTAAGTGTATCAATTATATCATTCAACCTTTCCATTTAATCTATATTAATTAGATTATGGAATATGAGTTATTTCTGTTTTAACTCACAAACAAACAAAATTATTTTCCAATGAACTTCTAAATATAGCATTAGACTTTTTTTCCACATGAATTATAATTTATTAGGATTCATTTAAGTGCATTTTACTAATGATCTGTATTTGACAGATATTCTTTCAACTACAGCTTGGCATTAGCCAACAATGGAAAGCAAAACCCATGATAAGTATAAAATAAGGATTTTTGCTCTAGGGTGAAGATATTTCCACAACAAAAACTTGAAGTTATTACTTGGTACGTTATAGCCTGGAAAGAAGAGTGCCAATAGCTGAATACCATGTGAAAAGGTAAATAACCTGCAGATATGATAAAGTTATTGCAAATAACCTTAAACCTATTTTTGTATTTGCAGAAATCTAATTCTAAAATTGAAATTTCCAGACTTTGATATCTGACTTGTTGATTTATAATATTGGAATGGTATGAAATGGTTTACACAGAATGGGTAAATTGACTTCAATGAAACTTCAATATTTAGAATACATTAGATCATAAATTATTTAAGTCAATTGCATGCAGAAAGAAATCAGGAAAGGAAATAAAATAGAAGAAAACAAAATATCGTGAAAATGAACAGGTATTAACTTAGACAACAAAAGGCCAGCTAAAGGAAGAAGATAGGACTAAAACCATATTTACTGTCATTATTTGAGTCATAATTCAATAAATGTTTTAAAATAGGGAAAATATCCAGTAAGTTTGATCTGGGTTCAATTCATCTTTTCCAAAATGACTGAGGCTAGGAAAGAACAATTACTACAGCAAGATGCATAGAGGGTTTTTATGGGTGGGGGTTTTTTGGTTTTTTTTTTGTTTGTTTTTACATAATCAACAATAGATCCTATTATTTGTCTTTCAGTAGTTTTGAAAATACATCAAAACAGTTATGAAATATCAGGATAAGACTACCATAACAGACACATGAAAATTTCATTATTAGGAAGATATTTTCATAGAATCATAGAATGGTTTAGGTTGGAAGGGACCTTAAAGATCATCTAGTCCAATTCCCCTGCCATGGGCAGGAATACCTTCCGCTAGACCAGGTTGCTCAAAGCCTCATCCAACCTGGCTTTGAACACTTCCAGGGATGGGGCATCCACAACTTCTCTGGGCAACCTGTTCCAGTGTCTCACCACCCTCCGAGTAAAGAACTTTCTTCCTTATGTCCAATTTAAATCTACCCTCTTCCAGTTTCAAACCGTTGCCCCTTGTCCTGTCACTACAGGCCCTGGTAAAAAGTCTCTCTCTTCCTCTTTCTTATAAGCCCCTTAAACTATTGAGAGGCTGCGATAAGGTCTCCCTGGAGCCTTCTCTTCTCCAGGCTGAACAACCCCAACTCTCTCAGCCTGTCTTCATAGGAGAGGTGCTCCAGCCCTCTGATCATTTTTTGTGGTCCTCCTCAGACCCACTCTATCCCACTATCTTTGTCATTGATGAAGATATTAAATAGTATTGGTCCTAGTATGGACCCTTGAGGACACCACTCCTTACTGATCTGGACACTGAGACATTTACTGTAACTCTTTGGACGTGGCCAGACAGCCGGTTCCTTATCCATCTAACAGTCCCTCCATCAAACCCATATCTCTCCAATTTTGCAGCAAGAATGTTGTGGGGGACCATATCAAAGGCCTTACAGAAGTCCAGGTAGATGACATCCGTAGCTCTTCCCTTGTCCCCTGATGCAGTCATTCCATTGTAGAAGGCCACTAGATTAGTCAGGCATGATTTGTCATGCTGAAGCCATGTTGGCTGTCTCTAATCACTTCCCTGTCTTCCATATGTTTCAACATATCTTTCAGGAGGATCTGTTCCATGATCTTTTAACTAGTGCATAACACAGGAAATAGGGGAATACAGTTTTCTGATGTAGAAAAGCTTGTCCTTTAATTCTTATTGTTTTCAGTGGGAAGATTCTGGATTTCCTTGTCAGATTCAAGGCAGACTTATCAATTCTTTGTATATCTAAGTTTTAGGACAGATTTCTGGCATTTTGTAAAAAAATTATCCATTTAATTATGATATTAAAATAATTTTAGCGTATTTCTAGGTTGTCTTAACATTGAAACAATTATTTTAAAACCATCCAAAATGATCTAAAAGTCCTTCTTCACATTTTACAGAATTCAATTTCCCTCACCAAATTTTAGCATTTTCTAAGAAAAGTAAATTGTCTTCCAAGAAATTGTACTGGCTCGTGCTGTCTTTTTCTACCATGATGGTAAACTTTGATGAAGCAATTTTGGTCTTCACCTCCATATTACCACATTCTTGGGGTGGGAGGGAAAGTCAACAAATCAAAATAAGTGTATAGCCTCTACCCAATATACTCATACATTCATATCACAATCAATATTTACATTGCAATCCAGAGGGACCTGGACAGGCTGAAGAGGTGGACCCATGCCAACCTCACAGAGTTCAACAAGGCCAAGTGCAAGGTCCTACACCTGGGTCAGGGCAATCCCAAGCACAAATACAGGCTGGGCAGAGAATCAATCAAGAGCAGCCCTGAGGAGAAGGACCTGGGGGTGCTGATTGATGAGAAGCTCAACATGAGCCAGCAATGCGGGCCTGCAGCCCAGAAGGCCAAACATATCCTGGGCTGCATCAGAAGAGTGGCCAGCAGGTCAAAGGAGGTGATTCTGCCCCTCTACTCTGCTCTGGTGAGACCCCACCTGGAGTACTGCATGCAGCTCTGGAGCCCTCAACATAAGAAGGACATGGACCTGTTGGAGTGGGTCCAGAGGAGGGCCAAGAAGATGATCAGAGGGCTGGAGCACCTCTCCTATGAGGAGAGGCTGAGAGAGTTGGGGTTGTTCAGCCTGGAGAAGAGAAGGCTCTGGGGAGACCTTATTGTGGCCTTCCAGTACCTAAAGGGCCTACAGGAAAGCTGGGGAAGGACTTTTTCCAAGGGCACGTAGTGCTAGGGCGAGGGGGAATGCCTTCAAACTGGAAGTGGGTAGATTTAGATTAGATATTAGGAAGAAATTTTTCACTGTGAGGGTGGTAAGGCACTGGAACAGGTTGCCCAGAGAAGTTGTTGAGGCCTCCTCCCTGGAAGTGTTCAAGGCCAGGCTGGATGGGGCTTTGAGCAACCTGGTCTACTGGAAGGTGTCCCTACCCATGTCAGGGCGGTTGGAACTCTATGATCTTCAAGATCCCTTCCAACCTAAACCATTCTATGATTTCTGTGGTAAAGGAATACAAGAATCTTAAAATATATGTAAGTTTATGTTGGTTAGTAAGGCTGAGAAACAAAAAGCGTGTAGTATATATAGAAATTTAGCAGCATTAAAACCCACAAAACTATTTATACCAACTGAAGAAAAAAACGTGTTGTTTACATAATGTTTCAAGAAAGACTAGCACTGTTTAAAAACAAACTGAAGATTAAACTTAGAGCCTTTCTCCTTTACCAAAAAGTTATATTTAATGGCTTTACCACTATATTTGCAACCATCTTTTTATGCAAACATCTTCAGCTTTCTCTTATGGAAAATTCCTAACTACAGGATTTGCAAAGACAGAACTAAGTAAGAGGCAGAAGAATAAAACATATTAGAGACTAACAGATTGTTTTATTTTTTTATCTCATCAAATGTATCTTTAGAGTTTTTATCTTATAATAAACTTATTCAGAATAATAGAAATATTTAAAAAGAATATTTTTTATTCAAAATGTGTACTGCTGCTTTCCCCCTTTACCTGCTCTTAAATTATTATATCGGGTACAAAAATTGTAGAAAAGTATTTTAAAATGTCAAACCCAGAGTACTTAAGAATATTTTATTATTATTTTTACATTTACATTAGGACCTGCAGAACAGGCAAATACGTTAAGCTATGTTAACACAATACAGAACCTAGAAAAGAATAATCACTCTACAATATGTCATGACACTTAACCTGACAAAATATAGTGACAGGAGATGTAGATTACAAGCAACTAAAATGGAAAGATTAAAAGCAAAAAGTAGCAACAAATTAAAACAAACATTTAGAGGCAGGCTAAGCATGCCAAACAAGCAAGAGATTAGCTTTCATGAAAGAGACAACTTACATGGCTGTTGAGAAGAGAGCTTCTGTGAGTAGAAAGACCATCAGACTTTTGCAGTGTCTCAATCGCCATTTCAATCTGATAATAGATGTCATTAAAAAATGACTCAAGACAAGGCAGTAAAAAAGGCTGATCAGGAAAATTCTGATAGATTGACTTAAGTTCAACAGTAATATCTAGTTCAGCCACGGCCAAGAGATATTTTCTACTTAAAGGCCTCATCCTGAAGTCCCCATGAAGGCAAACCTCCCCAGTGAAGTCAGGGAGGCATTTTGCTTGCATATATACTGCAGGATCTTTCAAAGTCCAATTTACCATCCTCCCTGCTCATAAAATAAGAGAAGTGGATTTATCAGTAAGCTACATTGCAAACAGTAAAAATTACTGAACAATCAACGTTATCAATAAAAGAAAAAAAATCCCAGAATAAAATCCTAAGAAAGGCCTCAAGATTTCTTCCTCCAAGTATTTGAGAAAGACCTGTGCACTGTGAATTAGAAACAAAATTTCTGCTCTCTGCAACCATGGAGTAAAATCTCAATCATTCAGTAGGTTTTCTGCCATTAGTTTCATTAGACAGGATATCACCCCTACAGCCTGTCAGAGCATTCTTTGAATATCCAGAGCTCTCAAAGTAAGCAAAAATTGGAACTTTGCACAGACAGTAAGATCCATCCTTAAAAAAAACAAAACAGATGGGTTCAGAATAATACATTTAAAAGAACAAGTATTATATACCACTGATTATACAGTAGTATTACTCCTAATACAAACGTGTAGGCAACCATACCCATTCCCATTCTTCCCCCCATATTAATACATCTTTTGATTAATTCTATGACAGCATTAAAAATAAAATTACAATCTAACTGTAGTTTAGCTGCAGAGCTAGAATAGCAAAAACATAGAAAGTGAGAGATACAATGGGATGTACAGTAAAAGAAGGCATATAATTAGACACATTAAATGGAATAAAACCAAAAGCAATGGAAAACCATCTTTACATTTAAAACCACTTATTCCCCCTGTAGACAGTTTTTAAGTAAGTCTTCCCTCTCCTTCTTTAATTATTACAGTATTATCCAAAGAGTTTATGCTGGTAAATTACACTACTAAAATGAGTTCACTCAATATACAGCACAAAACTGGAAAATATTTCAGATTATATTTCAATTAGTGCATAAATACAATTTGCTTTCCCCTTTTTATAAGCTAATCAAATAATATTTTTACTGTAGTAATTCTCAATGAAAAAGGAAGTCTTTCTTGCAACTGTCTAATATTAGAAATAAGCCTTTTTATAAAAGCATACAAGTATCTGATCAGTATGTAAGAAAATATACTTCAATATTACAAAAATAATGTTTAAATCTATAATGTTTTCTTGCTTCAGTGGAAAATACTATTAAGTCAAACTATTAAATCAGACAGAAAAGGTCAAAGTTAAAAGGATACAGTGTGCTAAAAATTAAAAGGTTAAGATTTCATCATACTAAGATCAACTTACTATATACTGCAACCATAGACTCTCCCATCTTAACATGATATTATAACATGATACATAATGGGAATCATAATTCTGAATCTTACTCCACTGTTTGACAATACCTTGTCTACAGCAGTACTACAGGACTGAAGTCCTGCCTCCTGCTGCTCGTTCCAGCTACTACACTAACCTCTCACTTCACCGAGACAAGTTTTTGTGGCCTATTTAAAGAACCAGTCCTTTAAAATCGTAAATTAAGATGTTTTTATATATATGCACACACATTCATATAAAAGAAACACTTCCCTGTTTTGGCAACAGCATAGCACTACAAACAGATGAGGGAACAAGGCACTGGGGAATATATGTCAATGTACATATGGGGGTTGGAATAGATGATCTCCAGAGGTGCCTTCCAACCCTAACCATTCTGTGATTCTGTACATCACCAATATTGTCATTGAAAACAATATATCTGTGGCCACAGATCCATAGATTTTAAAACCAGAGATCTTAATGCTTATTATGATCAGCTTGTCCTATTTTTTTAATCATGTAGGTCAAGAAGCATTCATTACTGCTAAAATTCACCATTATTTCATCAATCTCATGAAGTATTACTGAACTGGGGCAGGTCTTTCAGAAAGATATCTGATCTATATTTAAAGTGATAAGTATTCACCATATTCTAGTGTAACCTGTTCCAATAGTAATTATTTTCATTATTAAACATTTTGTACATTATTCCTTGTCTAAATTTTGATGAGTTGCATTTTGAGCTTTACCTGCTACTGAAATATCTCTTTACTATCAGAAAACTTTTTCCCATGCTGGCACCTAACCATAGACAAAGCATCTCTTAACCTTCTCTTGCATGTAAATAAAATAGGCTTAACTTGAAGGCAGATTTTCCAGACAGTGAATCGTTTGTCTTGCTTATTTTGAAAACTTCCAACTACTTCTGGGTTCTCTCTCATGTATTTTAATTTTTAAAATCTCAAGCTTCTGGTAGGCTTGGGTCCTCAGGCTTTCAAAATGTTCTATGTGAAACAGGCCCCTGCACGTGCGGGAAGTGCCAGCTACTTCAATGGCAAGTTATTCATGTGCAGAATCTGTTCCTTCAAGCTTTTAAGTTCAAAGTTAGGGCCAGGAACTTAGACTTTAGTTGTGGAAAAGAATGAGCATGAACTTAAGTTCATCTTTATTCAGAGTAGCATTTAAGCGTATATCCCAAATTAAATAGGGATTATCCTGAATAGTATTCTTTTTTTTTTCCAATGTAGCCTTGATATTTTGAGAAAAGTTATGAAAATAAATTTAACATCTTAAAATATATTCTACACATATAGAGCTGAATTAATTGCATTCCTTACTTTTCTAAGGACAAGCAGTCAAGTTACAGGCATATTTACAACTGGAGTGCTAAATGACAAAAAAACCCCACATCCATCTGTTTGAATGTGTGCTCAGTCACACATTTCTTTTTTTTAAAAGACTAATTCAATATAGAAAGGCATCATTTTTGAAAATGTTTTGACTGATAACTGAAAAAAGTTATCATTCCCACAGCAACCTCAACCAAACCACGTTAAACATATCTGCATTACTAATTACTATTGCATATAATTATCAGTGTACATATAAACATGGGGGGAAAATTACAGCATGATAATTATGGGAATTGTGATTTTAGACTTCTCCATCAGTTCACTCAGTTTGGCAACTAAAATGCTAATTTATTATCTGCCATAATAATTAATGGTTAAGAAGGGTATAACTTTTCTGTGGATAAATTCAAAACTGTGATTATTATACATGTCAACTAAATCCTACAATGTTCAGTCTTTATGTAATCTTAGTAACTGTTCCTGTTAGTTTAAGTCTTATTGTCCAATAAGATTTTATCAGATGAACATATACATTAATGTCTCAGATGCCTTTATAATATATACATAGAACAAAACTTAATCCCAAATTCACTTTGAAAAACTGCCTTCATAAAGGTCAATGGCAAAGAAATATTACTTTCTTCATTATTCACGTAATTGACACAAAATACTTAAGTTGTTCTGAGGAGGTCAGGACACAAGGAAAAAAAAATTCCTCAGAAGTTTAAGCTCTGAGGTACTGAAATTAACATGGACATCCTCCAATTCATTCTCTATATTTGTTTTCATTTCTAAACCCCTCCTTATTGACAGTAAAACAGACTGCTTTTGGCGTATCTTAAAGTTTGAGACATTTGCTGCCTCATGTCCAAAACAAGTCCATGTCTCTATCTACACAGGCACCTATTTTTAACTTTATCTGCTTCCTTTTATTTTTATCTGCTATATCTTTAGCACCTTTTAACTTTATCTGCTTTAAAAATGTTGCCATTGTAGGCTTTAAACCAAGTGAAATACTAAAGGAGTTTTCATCAAGTGAAGAAATTCTTCATCGTTGTGAAGAAATTACTAATTCATCAAATGTATATTAGAAAAATTAAATTCAGTACAGCTAATTAAGCCTTAGGTACTAGTGATAACTGTTTGTTGTTATAGCTTTTCCTTGTAACAATTGTTACTTTCTCATTGAAAGCCCTAAAACAAGGTCTATACACATCACTATAACAATCAAGCGTTATATAAGATAAGAACTCCAGAGAGCTTTCCACTTATATTTCAAAACAGTGCATTCATAACAGTGCATTCATACAAATGCTACTGTCTTCTGAAGAGATACTCATGCCAGAGGGTTGAATTGGGCAGACAAACTTGCCTAGAAGCAGACTTAAAAATGAAGCATCAGTGACCATATAAAGAGAACTCACAGGTCCAAATTTTACACCCAAAAGAATGTGAAAGATTCTCTTGAAAGTCCTCACAGACTAAGTGACTGTAGTAGAGCTTTTACTAGGTTATATTGAATTTTGCTTGAGAGAATGAAAAAGTAATTGAAAGACAGAAAAAAGAAAAAAAGAAAAAAATTGTTTTAAGATTTTGGGAAAAAAGTTTTGTACATATACACAAAAACAAAAAGATGTAAAATATGTCTGATATTTTATATATGCTAACTTTAAAAGAACTCAGAAAAACATAAGAAGTGTTTGTATTAGACTGGATGCACAAACAGCAGGAGGTAGCTCATATTCAAGGGAGAACAAGAGAGAAAACAATGTATTACTGGAACAGTGCTGGCCTATTTAGTAAGAATATCAGTCATCTAATGATAATATTGACATTTAAAGCAATCCACAGACAGAGTGAGACATATCTGTGGTCTCCGCTACAGTATCACTTTTCATAGTGTTTTATTTCTGTTTACCTTCCAAAACAAAATACTGTAACTCATAAATTTATAAAATCACAGAATCAACCTAACACTGCCAAAACCACTACTAAACCATGGTGACTCAAACACATCCCTAGGCAGCCTGTTCCAATGTTTGATAACCCTTCCAGTGATGAAATTCTTCCTAACCTCCCCTGGTTTAACTTGAAGCCATTTCCTCTTGTCCTATCACTTGTTACTTGGGAGAAGAGACAGACCAAGTTACACCAGGAAAGTGGTAGAGTTGCCATCGCTGGAGATATTTAAAAGATGGGTAGATGTGGTGCTTAGGGACATGGTATAGTGGTGTTTTTGGCAGTGTTAAGTTGATGGTTGGACTTGATCTTAAAGGTCCCTTCCAACCTAGACAATTCTATGATTCTATGACACCCCACCTCCCTACAACCTCCTTTCAGGTAGTTGTAGAGAGTGATAAGGTCTCCCATCAGCCTCCTCTTCTCCAGGCTAAACAACCCCAGTTCCCTCAGTCGTTCCTCATAAGGCTTGTCCTCCAGACCCCTCACCAGCTTTGTAGCCCTTCTCTGGACACATTCCAACACCTCAATGTCCTTCTTGTAGTGAGGGGCCCAAAACTGAACACAGTACTTGAGGTAGGGCCTCACCAGGGCCGAGTACAGGGGGATGATCGCTTCCCTAGTCCTGCTGGCCACACCATTCCTGATACAGGCTAGGATGCCGTTGGCCTTCTTGGCCACCTGGGCACGCTGCCAGCTCATATTCAACTGGCTGTCTACCAACACCCCCAGGTCCCTTTCTGATGGGCAGCTTTCCAGCCACACTTCCCCAAGCCTGTAGCACTGCATGGGGTTGTTATGACCCAAGTGCAGGACGCACCACTTAGCCTTGTTGAATCTCTTACAGTTGGCCTCGGCCCATCGATCCA
>NW_009648339.1:0-256 GCF_000708025.1 Charadrius vociferus
TGGGTTAAATGGTGGGGTGCGATCTAGCAATAAAGATTGCTAGGCAGGCTTAGCTTTACCCCAAAAACCTGCTTTTTTTTTGGTTTTTTTTGCAAGCAAAACAGATTTGGCTTTAAAAAAAAAAAAAACAAACCCAACAAAACCACCCCAAAATACCCCCGCTCCCCGATGGGGAAAAAAAAACATACCCAAAAAAACAACCCGACTCGGGGAGCTCCGGGGCCAAGATGGCGCAGCCGCTCCCCCGCTCCTTGTT
>NW_009648339.1:853-1613 GCF_000708025.1 Charadrius vociferus
CCCCCTTTTTTTTTCTTTTTTTTTTTTTGTTTTGTTTTGTGTGTTTTTCCCCCGATTTGCAATGAATTTGCCCCCGTTTTGGCAGCGCGGAGGTGCTGTGTGTGCGGTGCAGGCTTAGGAAGCGAAGGGAACTTGGTTTTACTTCAGCAAAAGGGAGGGGAACAACCGCAATCTGCCGGGTAAGCAACCAACAAAAAAAAAAAACAACAAACCAACCAACCTTTTCTGGTCTTAATTACATTTCACAACTTTCATTTTTATCGATTTGTTTAATTACCAAAAAAACCCCCAAAAAAAACCCCCAACCAACCCAACCCAAATCCCCCTTTTTTGTTTTATAACTTTCCCATCCGTCTCCCCGGTGCGTGCGGGCCGAGCTGATTTGTTTTAATTCCCTGTCCCGTCCCCCCCCCTCCGGTTAAACACTCAGCACCCGAATCCAAAGGATTTTTTTGCTTAAAAACCATTATTTTTTTTAAAATCAAATTTAATTAATAAAATCACAACTTTTGCATTGATTTCCCCCCAAATTCGGTGTGACGGGAGAGCCCTTTCCTTCCCAGTGATAGCATTTCCCCCTTTGGCGCGGGTGGGGGGCACGGCGGGCAGCCCCCTCCCCTCTTCGCCCACGGTTTTGGGGGGGCTGCCCGACACCCCCCTCCTCGCCAAAAATGGGGGTTCTCTCTCTAAAAAAAGCCCTTTTTGGGGAAAGAAATGAGCGAAAGCGGTGTAAAAACGCGGTGACGGAGTCGGGGCCGGG
>NW_009648339.1:2051-5671 GCF_000708025.1 Charadrius vociferus
GGGGGGGGGGGCCCGTGCCGCCTGTATCCTTTAATCAACCTTGGAGGTGGGGGGGGGACTTAACGAAGTCCTGGCTCGTTAAGTCTTCGCTGTGAGGAGAAAATGGGGGCTAGGTGCCCACACCCCCCCCAAATATTGTTATTTTGGGGTGGTTTTCAGCCTCCCCCCCCAATCGGTGGTGTTTTGGGGCTGTTTTCACCATCCCTCCAAGGAAAAAAATGCAGCCCAGCTGCTCGCAGCCGCCACCTTTCCGCCTTCGTTAGCAAAGCTTGGGGCGTAATTAAGCCAGAGAAGCTTCTAATTAGTGGTAATTAAGAAACTGGTTGACGTCAAGAGGATGAAATCCCGGTTTGGCGGGTCAGGCTGGATCAGGGTCAGGGAGCTGATGGGCGTCGGGTTATTAGTGGGGTGCTGGCCTTAATTATTAATCTGCTGATTAATAGCTGGTGCTAATTCGTTAGTGGATTTAATTGTGTCCCAGATTGGGGGGCGGGGGGGTGGTGGTGGTGAGAGACACCCCCAAATCTTGCGCCGTCACCTCTGTCCCTCTCTCCCTTGCGCCGCCGTCCTTCTGTTGGTCACCTTGGCCTCTGCGTCTCGTTAAGCGCCGACTCGTTAATTAACCCTTGGGGTAAAACTTGGGGAGGGGGAAGGGGTTGTGTGATTAAAAATGGGGGTGTTGTACCCCCTCCGGACCTTCCTGGAAGGGGTCTGTCCCCTGATGTGACCCGAAACCGCCGTCCCCGTCCCCTGGGGTGACAGTGGCAATTAAAAATACAAGCAGGGGACACTTATCACCGCGGTGTCACCTCGGCACGGGGGGGGGCGACACCCTCGCGGTGTCCCCTGGGGGTCCCTCACACCCCTCCCTCTGTCGTGACAGCTGCATTTTAGGGGCAGTTTCCCCCCTTTTTGGGGGTCTAGAATCATTCCGGAATGCGTTTGTCATTATCGCCCTCTCAAAGGGGACAAAAATTGGGGGCTGGGAGGGAGGGGACAAGGCTCGGGGGGGGACACATGGGGTTGTCACTGTTGTCCTAACCCCCCCCTCTCCTTTCTTCTCTCCTCCCCACCAGGGTTTTTCTGCCATGGGCTCGGGCCCCATCGACCCCAAGGAGCTCCTCAAGGGCTTGGACTGCTTCCTGGGCCGCGATGGCGAGGTCAAGAGCACGGAGGGCATCACCAAAATCTTCAAGTGAGTCCCCAAAACGTCCCCTCGTGTGTGTGTGTGTGTGTGTCCCGCCTTGAGCATCACCACAGTGTGACTGGGGCCGGGGGAGGTCCTGACGCTTCGTTTCTCGTTAACCAGCTTAATGAAGGACTCGCAGAAGATGGTGAGTCGCTGCATCTACCTGAACATCTTGCTGCAGACGCGGGCGCAGGAGATCCTGGCGAAGTAAGACCGGCGAGAAGGGGATCTGGGGGGGGTCCAGGCGAGCAGGAATTGGGGGACGCACCTCATCCCAACCTGATCCTGATGGATTTTCCCTTCTTTTTCTCCCAGATTTATCCGGATCGGGGGTTACAAGCTGCTCAACACGTGGCTCACCAGTTCCAAAGCCTCCAACAATGTCCCCTTCCTGCAGCAGATCCTCCTCACCCTGCAGCACCTGCCTCTCACCGTCGACCACCTCAAACAGGTCGGAGTGGCCTTCGTGTCCCCACCCCATGGTGGCTTCTGTCCCACCCCACTGGCTTTTGGGTCCCCACAGGGGACTTTAGTGTCTTCCCGGGGTCGCTTTTGGGTCCCTCCCACGTGGCTTTTGAGTTCCCAGGATTGCTTTTGTCTCTTTGGTGTTGCTTTTGGGTCCCTCCCAGGTGGCTTTTGAGTCCCCAGCGTCGCTTTTGGGTCCCTCCTGGGTGGCTTTTGAGTCCCCAGTGTCACTTTTGGGTCCCTCCTGGGTGGCATTTGAGTCCCCAGTGTCGCTTTTGGGTCCCTCCCGGGTGGCATTTGAGTCCCCAGCGTCGCTTTTGGGTCCCTCCCGGGTGGCTTGTGTCTTGGCCTGGTGGCTTTAAGGTTCCCCTGGGTGATTTTTGTGCCCCTTGGGTGGCTTTAGTCTCTCCTGTGTGACTTTTGCGTCTTTCCTGGGTGGCTTGTGTCTCCCCTAGTGGCATTTGGGTCCCCCCAGGTGGCTTTTGTCTCCTTGGTGGTGTTTTTGTGTCCCCCCAAGGTGGCTTTGGTCTTCCTTGGGTGACTTTAGTCCATCCTGGGTGGCTTTTGTGTCCCTCCTGGGTGGTTTATTTCTCACCTAGTGGCTTTTGTGTCCCCCCAGATGAATTTGTGACCCTCTTGGGTGGCTTTTGGGTCACAGCAGGTGGCTTTTGTGTGCCCCAAGCTGGCTTTTGGGTCCTTCCTGTGTATCTTGTGTTCCCCCGGGTGGCTTTTGTCTCCCTAGGTGGCTTTTGTGTCCCCCATGGTGGCTTTTAGATCCCTCCTGGGTGGCTTGTGTCCCTCCAGGTTGGCTTGTGTCTCACCTGGTGGCTTTTGGGTCCTTCCCAGCTTGCTTGTGTCCCTCTGGGGTGGCTTGTGTCTCACACGGTGGCTTTTGAGCTCCCCCGAGTGATCGTTGTAGCCCCCCAAGGTGGCTTTTGCATCCCCCTGGGTGACTTTTGTCCCCTCAGAGTGGCATTTGAGTCTCCCCAGGTGATTTTTGGGTCCCCTAAGGTGGCTTTTGTCCGTCCCCCCCCCCAGGGTGGTTTCTGCCCTCCTGCATGTTTTATCCTCACGCGCATCTCTCTCTTTTCCAGAACAACACAGCCAAGCTAGTGAAGCAGCTCAGCAAATCAAGCGATGATGAAGGTGAGCGTGCCCCCACGCCCCCTAAACCCCCCAAAACCCCCTGAATTCCTCCCAAAATCTCCCCTTTAACCCCTTCTCTCCCCGCAGAGCTGCGCCGCCTGGCCTCCATCCTCGTCAGCGACTGGATGGGCGTCATCCGCTCCCAGAGCAGCACCCAGCCGACCGGTGAGCCCCGCTGCTGCGCCCCCTCTTCTCCGCTCCCCCCTCAATCCAACACCAGCGTCTCACCTTCTTCCCCGTCTTTTTTTTTTGTTTCGCCAGAACGGGATAAAAAGAAGCGAAAAGAGGAAAACAAAAGCAAAACACCCGTCCAGGAGAAACCCCAAGAAGCCAAAAATGAGGCTAAAACCGAGGAGATGCCGGAGAAGAAGCGGGAGAAACCCAAATCCCTGCGGACCACCGCTCCCAGCCATGCCAAATTCCGCTCTACCGGTAATTCTTCCTCCATCCCGTGGGGCGACGGCAGGTTTTGGGGTTTTTTGGGAGTGAATTTGAGGGATTGTGGTCGCTTGTGGGGTGCTGCGAGGGGATGCACTAACGACGTTTCCCCCCCAACACCCCAAACCAGGGCTGGAAATGGAGACGCCTTCGTTAGCGCCCGTGAAGAAAATGAACTCTTCTTCGACCGTTGATAAATACAACCTAAAACCGATGCCCATAAAGAGGCAAAAGTGAGTCTGGGGGTGACTTATGGGGGTCTTGGAGGGGCTCAGACCCGCTCTTAGGGGGCTCGGGTCTGGTACTGGGGGCTGCTTTTGGGGGTTTGGGGCCTCTGAGGGGCTGGGAGAGGCTTTTGGGGGGGTCCAGCTGCTTTTGAGGA
>NW_009648339.1:6200-8394 GCF_000708025.1 Charadrius vociferus
GGTTGGGGTGCTCAAGCTGCTTTTGATGATCTCAGACCCGCTCTTGGGGGGTCCGGACCTTCTCTTTGGGGTCTTGGGCTGCTCTTGGAGTGGGTTTTGGGGGGCTGGGGTGGTTTTTGAGGGGCTCAGAGCCGCTTTTTGGGGTCTTGGAGCCTTTTGGGTGGCTCAGACCTGCTCTTGGGGGTCTCGGACCTATTTTTGGGGGGCTCTTTGGGGTCTTGGGCTGCTCTTGGAGTGGGTTTTGGGGGGCTGGGGTGGTTTTTGAGGGGCTTGGAGCCGCTTTTAGGGGTTCTTGGAGCCTTTTGGGTGGCTCAGACCTGCTCTTGGGGGTCTCAGACCTATTTTTTGGGGGCGCAGGCTGCTTTTGAGGGTTGCGGGGTGGCTTTTGGGAGTCTCAGACCTACTCTTGGGGGGCTCGGACTTGCTCTTGGAGAGCTCCGACTCACTTTTGAGGGGCTAGGGGCTGTTTTTGGGGGGCTGGGAGGTGATTTTGGGGTCTCTCCCAGTGTCTGACCAGTCCCCTTTTCCCGCCCCCGCAGCATCTCGTCCCTCGCCGGGGACGTTCCCGTGGCCGAGAAGAAATACAAACCCCTCAACACGGCGCCCAACGCCACCAAGGAGATCAAAGTCAAGATCATCCCACCCCAGCGTGAGTCGGGGGGGCCTTTTAGGGACACTTGGGGGTGTCCCTGGGACACTTGGGGGTCTCTGGGGATGCCTGGGAGCCGTTTTGGGGACACCTTGGGGTCTCTGGGGACGCCTGGGTGCCGTTTTGGGGACACTTGGGTGCCTTTGGGATCAGCTGGGACTTTTGAGGACACCTGGGGGCTGTTTTGGGGACATTTGGGGCCTTCTGGGGACACCTGGGAGCCATTTTGGGGACACTTGGGGCCTTTTGGGGACATCTGGGTGTCTTTGGGGACACCTTGGGGGCCTTTTGGGGACACCTTGGGGTCTCTAGGGACACCTAGGTGCCATTTTGGGGACACCTGGGACTTTTGAGGACACCTTGGGACCTTTGGGGACACCTGGGTGCCGTTTTGGGGACACTTGGGTGCCTTTGGGATCAGCTGGGACTTTTGAGGACACCTGGGGGCTGTTCTGGGGACATTTGGGGCCTTCTGGGGACACCTGGGAGCCATTTTGGGGACACTTGGGGCCTTTTGGGGACATCTGGGTGTCTTTGGGGACACCTTGGGGGCCTTTTGGGGACACCTTGGGGTCTCTAGGGACACCTAGGTGCCATTTTGGGGACACCTGGGACTTTTGAGGACACCTTGGGACCTTTGGGGACACCTGGGTGCCGTTTTGGGGACACTTGGGTGCCTTTGGGATCAGCTGGGACTTTTGAGGACACCTGGGGGCTGTTTTGGGGACAACTTGGGGCCTTTCGGGCAACACCTGGGGCCTTTCGGGGGACACTTTGGGTGCTTTTTTGGGGACGGTTTTTGGGGAACAATTTAGGTGCCTCTTTGGGGACAGTTTGGGGGATTTTGGGGGACACTTTAGGTGCCTTTTTGGGGAGAATTTGAGGAGTTTTGGGGGGCACCTCGGGTGTCTTTTTGGGGACAATTTTTGGGGGGACAGCTGGGTGTCCTGGGGACGCTTTGGGTGATTTTGGGGGATACTTTTGGTGCCTTTTGGGGCGTCACTTTAGGTGCCATTTCGGGGGACAGTTTGGGTTCTTTTTGGGGACACTTTTGGGTGCCTTTTGGGGTACAATTTGCCTTTTTTGGGGGGGACGCTTGGGTGCCGTTTGGGGGATGATTTGGGGTGCCAATTTGGGGAAACTTGTAGTGGTTTCGGGGGTCCCTTCAGGTGCTTTTTTTGGGCGACACCTCGGTCCTTTTGGGGGACACTTTGGGGTTTTTTAGGGGACACTTTGGGGGCTTTTTCGGGGGGATAATTCAGGTGCCTTTCGGGGGGATAATTCGGGTGCCTTTTGGGGGAGAATTTAGGTGCCTTTTTGGGTAAGATTTGGGGGATTTTGGGAGATGCTTTGAGTGCCTTTTTGGGGACAATTTTGGGGGGACAATTCGGGTGCACATTAGATGATTTTTGGGGACGTTTTGGGTGCTTTTTCGGGTGACCCCTGGGTGTTTTGGGGGACTGTTTGAGTTCTTTTTGGAGTCGCTGACTGCCTTTTTTCGAGCGGGGGAGAATTTAGGCCTTTTTGGGGGGGGGGGGGGGGGGC
>NW_009648339.1:8454-11075 GCF_000708025.1 Charadrius vociferus
TTTCCCTCAGCCATGGAAGGGCTGGGTTTCCTCGACGCCCTCAACTCCGCTCCCATCCCCGGTATCAAAATCAAGAAGAAGAAGAAGGTGCTGTCCCCTACGGCGGCCAAGGTGAGGAGGTGGCTACCGGGGTCCCCTCCCTGGCTAGCGGAGTCCCCTCCTTACCAAGAGAACCCCCCCAAAACATCCTTTTTTTTTTTTTTTTCCCTCCCCCCCCAACTCCAGCCCAGCCCTTTCGAGGGAAAACCGGCTCCCGAAACCAGTTCGACCAAACCTTCCTCTCCGGAACCCAGCGTCGTTTCGGAGCCGATGGAGCAGGATCGACCCGGAACGCCGGTACCAGCTGTGGAAGTGCCGGAACCGATGGAGACGTGTAAGTTGAGAGCGCTGAGGAGGAAGAAGAGGAGGAGGAGAGGAAACCGTGGGGTTGAGGGGATTCGAATAGATGCTGATCTTCCTCTCCCGCAGGCTCGGCGGAGGTGAGCGGTGACGCCAAATCCACCGAAAACTCGACGGAAAGCGGCCAACTCACCAAAAAAGGTCGGAAAAAGAAAACTGTGAGTTGGCCGGAGGAGAACAAACTCCGTGAATATTTCTACTTCGAACTGGACGAGACCGAACGAGGTGAGCCCCGTCCCTTCCCCCCCTTCCCGCCTGTCTTCCGCCCTTCGCTGTCCCCGAACTTTTTTTGGGGATGACGTTGGTGTCTCGTCCCCGCAGTCAATGTCAACAAGATTAAGGATTTTGAGGAAGCGGCCAAGCGGGAGATGCTGAAGGATCGACACGCTTTCGAGACGGCCCGGCGCCTCAGCCACGACGCCATGGAGGAGAAGGTGCCCTGGGTTTATCCCAAACTCCTGGATCTTCCCGCTCCCCTGGTGGTGCCGGGCAGCGGCAGCCGGGAACGCTTCACTCAGGCCGAGAGGGAGAAGGGGATCCTGCAGGAGATCTTTCTATCCAAGGAAAGGTGAGTCCATCCCTTGGGATCCCCTTGGCAGCTCAGGGACGGGGCCGGTGTTGGTACAGCGCTCGGAACCGGCGATTTTCCCCCTCTCCTTGCCGAGGGGGTGCTAAATCCCGAGCGGATCGCCCCGGGGGATCCCTTGGATGAGGGCAGGGGGGAATCCGCAACGCCCCGATCCCCCTCCCCGCGATTAACGGGGTTGATCCTTCCCCGCTGTGAGAATCCGAATCCTGAGTGGAGATTGCGGGAGGGCGAGGGAGCTGGGATCCCGGAGGATCTGGAGCCCAGATCCTGCGGATCCACTCGGTGGGCTGAGGGGATTCCTGGGGATGGGGTACGCGCGTGGTGTCTTCGCCGGGCGGCCTCTGGGATCCTGGTGGGATGTGTCTGGAGCTGGGATCCCTCGGGATCCAGAGCCGGGTGTCTCAGAGATCCCTGCGGATCTGCGGCTGGAGGCTGGGGGAAGGCCCGGGGGGGAGGTTGATGGCCCCTGGGGCTGGGCAGGGCCTCTGCTGGAGCGGGGATCGCCGGGGAGCTGTGCGGATCTAGAGCTCGGAGCGAGGTTGCTGCAGCCCAGATCCTCTGGGATCTTTTGGGGGTCTGAAAGGGAGAGCCGATGGCTGCCGGGATCTGAGTCCTCCTGAGGATCTAGAGCCTTGTGGGGGAGGTTTTTGGGGGTCTGGATTCCCTGGGATCCCTGAGGATCCAGAGCAGGAGGTGGGGGAGAGATTTTTGGAGCTCACATCCTTTGGGATCTGTGAGGATCCTGAGCCCGGGGCGGGGGATGGATTTTGAGCTCAGATCTCCAAGGATCCAGAGCCGGGGGCGGGAGGGAGAGGTTTTTGGGTCGCAGATCCCCTGGGATCTGTGAGGATCCAGAGCCAGGGGCAGGATTTCAGAGCCCAGATCCCCTGGGATCCCTGAAATGGAGGGGGGCAAGTTTTTAGGCGCCCGGTTTCCTGGGATCTGGGAGGATCCAGAGCTGACAGGGAGGTTTTGGGGGGCCGGCACCCCATAGGTCCAACGTCAGGTGGAGGAGCACGTTGCTGGGGGCTGGGAATCTCCCGGGATCCTCAAGGATCTGGCCCTTTTTGGAATCTGTAGGGTCTTGGAGAATCCAAAGCTGTTGAGGGGACACAGGAGATCCTTGAGGATCCAAAGGCTTTTGGGGGGGACACTACAGGATCCCTGAGGATCCAGAGACTTTGGGGGGGACACACGGAGGATCCCTGGGGATCCAGACTCGTGAGACACAGGATCTCTGAGGTTCCCAAATCTTTGAGGACACACACAAGATCCCTGAGGATCCAGAGTCTTTGAGGTGGGGCACACAGGATCCCTGAGGATCCAGAGTTGTGGGACACGGGATCCCTGAGGGTCCCAGGTCTTTGGGGACACACACAGGATCCCTGGGGATCCAGAGTCTTTGGGAGGGATACGCAGGATCCCTGAGGTTCCCAAATCTTTGAGGACACACACACAGGATCCCTGAGGATCCAGAGGCTTTGGGAGGGACACGCAGGATCCCTGAGGATCCAAAATCTTCGGGGACACACACACACACGGGGATGATGACACAGGATCCCTGAGGATCCCAGGTCTTTGGGGGACACACACAGGATCCCTGAGGATCCAAAATCTTTGGGGGGGGGGACGA
>NW_009648339.1:12975-15279 GCF_000708025.1 Charadrius vociferus
TTGGGGACACTCTTCCCTGCCCCATTGGGGACATAGGGCCACCCTTGGCTTGGGGGGACACTTGGGGACACTGTCCCCTGCCCCACTGGGGACATAGGGCCACCCTTGGCTTGGGGGGACACTTGGGGACAGTTGGGGACACTCTTCCCTGCCCCATTGGGGACATAGGGCCACCCTTGGCTTGGGGGGACACTTGGGGACACTGTCCCCTGCCCCACTGGGGACATAGGGCCACCCTTGGCTTGGGGGGACACTTGGGGACAGTTGGGGACACTCTTCCCTGCCCCATTGGGGACATAGGGCCACCCTTGGCTTGGGGGGACACTTGGGGACACTGTCCCCTGCCCCACTGGGGACATAGGGCCACCCTTGGCTTGGGGGGACACTTGGGGACACTGTCCCCTGCCCCACTGGGGACATAGGGCCACCCTTGGCTTGGGGGGACACTTGGGGACACTGTTCCCTGCCCCACTGGGGACATAGGGCCACCCTTGGCTTGGGGGGACACTTGGGGACACTGTTCCCTGCCCCACTGGGGACATAGGGCCACCCTTGGCTTGGGGGGACACTTGGGGACACTGTCCCCTGCCCCTGTGGGGACATAGGACTGCCCTTGGCTTGGGGACACGACTGGGGACACTGTCCCCTGCCCCAGTGGGGACATAGGGCTGCCCTTGGCTTGGGGACACATTTGGGGACGCTGTCCAGTGTCCCAGCAGGGATGTAGGGACACCCTTCGCTTGGGGACGTGCTCGGGGACGTTCTTGGGGACACTGTCCCCTGCCCTAGCAGGAGCGTGGGGCCGCTCTTGCTTTGGGGACACACCCAGGGGACTCTTGGGGACATTGTCCCCTTCCCCAGTGGGGACACGGGGGCTGCCCTTGGCCTGGGGACATGCTGGGGACACACTGTCCTGTGCCCTGACGGGGAATTAGGGCTGCTCTTGGCTTGGGGACACGCTTGGTGGCACTGTCCCCCCTGCCCCTGTGTGACACGGGTGTCCCCTCAGCTCGGTGACATGCTCCAGGCAGCGTTGGGGACCCTGTCCCCTACCTCGGGGTGACCTGGGGTCCTCTCAGCTTGGGGACGTGCCAGTGACCCCTGTCCCCTACCCTGGGGGTCCCCTTCATTTGGGGACACGCTCCGGAGTGACCTGTGGAGGTGTCCCCTCAGTGTGGGGACCTGAGGTGACACTGGAGTCCTCTGGGCACGGCCAAGGACCTGTCCCCATCCCTGGGGGGACACTTGGGGGACGGGTGTTGGTGTCCCTCTGGGTTGGGGACGTGTGACATGTGTCCCCAAGTGTCCCTGTGGGCTGGGGGTGTGCCACGGGAGGGGGGATGTCGGTGTCCCCTCGACTTGGGGACGTGCTTTCGGCGCTGCTGGGGACCTCTCCCCTCCCCTGGGGTGTCCCCTGGGTTTGGGGACATGGGGGGGGGTGGACATTGGGGTCCCCTCAGCCTGGGGACATGCCCTGGGTGGCACTGGGGACACGAGTTTCCGCTCTGATGTGACGCTTTGAGGGGGGGGTATTGGGGGTCCCTTTGGTTTGGGACAACATCTGGGGACAGTTGGGGACACTGTGACCCCCTCTGGGGTGACACGGGGAGATTTTGGGGTCCCCTTGGTTTGGGGACATCACCTGGGTGCCGGTGGGGACCCCGTGTCCTCTGGGGTGACACGGAGGGGTGTCCCCTTGGGTTGGGGACCCTTTCTGGGTGCCCCCTTGGTTTGGGGACACTTTCTGGGGGCTGTTGGGGACCCCGCGTCCTCTGGGGTGACACGGGGGATGTCCCCTTAATTTGGGGACATTATGTGGGTGCCGTTGGGGACCCCGTGTCCTCTGGGGTGACACGGGGGGGATATGGGGAGTCCCCTTGGTTTGGGGACAAGGTCTGGGGACAGTTGGGGACCCTTTTGGGGTGACACAAGGAGGTATGGGGGGGCATCCTCTTAATTTGGGGACAAACTCTCAGCACCTCTGGGGGACCCCGTATCCTCTGGGGTGGATTTTTGGGGTCCCCTTAATTTGGGGACATTATGTGGGTGCTGTTGGGGACATCGTGTCCTCCGGGGTGACACAGTGGGGTGTGGGGTCCCCGTAATTTGGGGACAAGCCCTGAGCGCCCCGGGGGACACGGCTGGGGGGCGGTTATGAGGTGTCCCTTTGGTTTGGGGACATCATCTGGGTGCCGGTGGGGACCCCGTGTCCTCTGGGGTGACACAGGGGGGTGTCCCCTTGGTTTGGGGACATCATCTGGGTGCCGGTGGGGACCCCATATCCTCTGGGGTGACATGGTGGGG
>NW_009648339.1:16054-17185 GCF_000708025.1 Charadrius vociferus
CTCTTGGGGACACGGGGTTGGGGGGGGGACACACGGCGTGCCCTGCAGTAGCAAAGGGGTGAGCGGAGCTGCTCTTTGGCTTGGGGACATCTTGGAGGGGACTCTTGGGGACACTGCTGTGCTGGGAGGGACACGGGAGTGGTTTTGGGTTTGGGGACACGCTTGGGGACGTCGTGCCCCCAGCGGGGACGTGGGGCTGCAATGGTTTGGGGACACGATGGGGGCATAGTTGGGGATACTGTCCAGTGTCACTGCAAGGATGAGGGACAGCCTTTGGTTTGGGGACACAGTTGGGGACACCGTGCCCTGCCCCAGCGGGGACATTAGGGCTGCTCTTGGTTTGGGGACACAGTTGGGGACACTGTGCCCTGCCCCAGCGGGGACATTAGGGCTGCTCTTGGTTTGGGGACACATTTGTGGACACCGTGCCCTGCCCCAGCAGGGACATTAGGGCTGCTCTTGGTTTGGGGACGCAGTTGGGGACACCGTCCCCTGCCCAGGTGGGGACATTATTAGGGCAGCCCTTTCCTTGGGGACATGTCGGGGACACTCTTGGGGAGACACTGTCCCCTGCCGGATGGGGTTGTAGGGGTGCCTTTGTCTTGGGGACATGCTGGGGACACCTTGGGGACACTGTCCTCTGGCAGGGGGGGGTCACAGGGGTGCTGTTGGCTTGGGGACACTCTTGGGGACACTGTCCAGTGCCCTGATGGGGATGTGGGACTGCCATTGGCTTGGGGACATGCTGGGGACATCCTGGGGACACTGTCCCCTGCCAGCTGGAGGGTCATAGGTGTGCTCTTGGCTTGGGGACACCTTGGGGACACTGTCCCCTGCCAAGCAGGGTCATAGCGGTGCCATTGGCTTGGGGACACCTTGGGGACACTCTTGGGGACACTGTCCCCTGCCAAGCAGGGTCATAGTGGTGCCATTGGCTTGGGGACACTCTTGGGGACACTTTTGGGGACACTCTCCCCTACTAAGCAGGATCATAGTGGTGCCATTGGCTTGGGGACACTCTTGGGGACACTGTCCCCTGCCAAGCAGGATCATGGCAGTGCCGTTGGCTTGGGGACACCTTGGGGACGCTGTCCCCTGCCAGGCGGGGGCATAGTGGTGCCATTGCCTTGG
>NW_009648339.1:19267-20163 GCF_000708025.1 Charadrius vociferus
TTAAACTGGCTCTAGGAAGGGCAGCAAGGCATGCTGGGAGGTGGAGTGGGCCTAGTAGGGCCTGCAAGGCATGCTGGGAGTTCAAACCAGCTCTAGGAGGGGCTGCAAGGCATGCTGGGAGGCGGAGGCTAGGCCTAGTAGGGCCTGCAAGGCATGCTGGGAGTTTAAACCGGCTCTAGGAGGGGCCGCAAGGCATGCTGGGAGTTTAACCTGGCTCTAGGAAGGGCAGCAAAGCATGCTGGGAGTTTAAACAGCCCCTTGGCCTGACAGCAAGGCATGCTGGGAGGTGGAATCTGGGCCTAGGAGGGGCCGCAAGGCATGCTGGGAGCTGGGGGCCGGGCCTAGGGGCTGCAAGGCATGCTGGGAGTTTAAACCAGCTCTAGGAAGAGCAGCAAGGCATGCTGGGAGCTGGAGTCCGGCTCTAGGAGGGGCAGCAAGGCATGCTGGGAGCTAAAACCGGCTCTAGGGGGAGCAGCAGAGCATGCTGGGAGTTTAAACAGCCCCTGGGCCTGGCAGCAAGGCATGCTGGGAGTTGTAGTCTGCATCTAGGGCGGCAGCAAGGCATGCTGGGAGCTGTAGTCCAGTTCTAGGGTGGCAGCAAGGCATGCTGGGAGCTGCCTTAGCACCCCACAGGGTGACAGGGCCGGGCCCGGGGCTCTCTGCCCCACGGCTGCCCCCCCAGTGCAGGATGGGGGGAGGAAAAGGGAGAGCTCAGCATCTCTGGGGCTGCCCCACGGCTGCCCCACGGGGACCAGCCCGGCTCCTAGAACAGGGCTCAGGTGCTGTGGGGCGTCTGGTGCTGCCCCACAGCCACATAGAGGGACCAGCCCAGCCCCACACGAGCCTATGGGGCAGGGATTGGGGCGCTATGGGGCTCAGCCCCACAGCCAGATCCA
>NW_009648339.1:20886-22515 GCF_000708025.1 Charadrius vociferus
ATCTATGGGGCAGAAATACCAACTTCTGGGGCAGAAAACCCCACCTGTGGGCAAAAAATCCCATCTATGGGGCAGAAATACCAACTTCTGGGGCAGAAAACACCACCTGTGGGGCAGAAAATCCCATCTATGGGGCAGAAATACCAACTTCTGGGGCAGAAAACACCACCTGGGGGCAAAAAATCCCATCTATGGGGCAGAAATACCAACTTCTGGGGCAGAAAACACCACCTGTGGGGCAGAAAATCCCATCTATGGGGCAGAAATACCAACTTCTGGGGCAGAAAACACCACCTGGGGGCAAAAAATCCCATCTATGGGGCAGAAATACCAACTTCTGGGGCAGAAAACACCACCTGTGGGGCAGAAAACCCCACCTGTGGGCAAAAAAAAACATCTCCGGGGCAGAAATACCAACTTCTGGGGCAGAAAACACCACCTGGGGGCAAAAAATCCCATCTATGGGGCAGAAATACCAACTTCTGGGGCAGAAAACCCCACCTGCAGGGCAGAAAACCCCACCTGTGGGGCAGAAAACCCCACCTGTGGGCAAAAAAAAAAAAACATCTGGCAGAAATACCAACTTCTGGGGCAGACAGAAAACCCCACCTGTGGGAAATAAATACCCCCCGGGGCGGTAATATCCATCTCTGGGGCAGAAATACCAATCTCTGGGGCAGAAATATCCATTTATGGGGCAGAAATCCCCCCTCCTCCTCGTAATACTCACCTGTGGGGCAGAAATACCCCACCCTGGGTGATAATATCCACTTGTGGGGCAGAAATATCCACTTGTGGGGAAGAAATACCCCTTCAGCGGTGGTAATATCCACCTGTGGGGCAGAAATATACCACCCCCACACCCCCCCGGGCAGTAATATTTATCTGTGGGGCAGAAATATCCACTTGGGGGGCAGAAATACCCCCCCCTGGGCAGTGATAGTCACCTGTGGGGCAGAAAGGGCCATCTATGGGGCAGAAGTACTGCTCTTTGGGCGGTAATAGTCACTGATGGGGCAGAAATAGCCACCTGTGGGGCAGAAAAATCTACTTGTGGGGCAGAAATACCTCCCCCCAGGGTAGAAATATTCACCTGTGGGGCAGAAATACTCCCCTCCCGGGCATAAATATCCACTTATGGGGTGTAAAATGCTCACTTATGGGGCAGAAATAGGCATCTATGGGGCAGAAATATGCCCCCTGGGTGGTAGTATCCACCTGTGGGGCAGAAATGCTCCCCCACAGGCATAAATATCCACTTATGGGGCGTAAAAAGCCCACTTATGGGGCAGCAGTACCACCCCGAGGGGCGTAAATAGCCACTTATGGGGCAGAAATAGCCACCTTTGGGGCAGAAATGCTCATCTATGGGGTGTAAATACCCCCCCAGGGTTCAGGTACCCACTTATGGGGCAGAAATTCCCACCTGTGGGGCGTAAATCTCCCCGCAGGCTGTAAATCCCCATCTATGGGGCAGAAAAACTCAGCTATGGGGCAGAAAAACTCACCTGTGGGGCAGAAAACCCCCATCTATGGGGTGTAAATACCCCCCCGAGGGGTGAAATACCCCCTATGGGGCAGAACTGCCCCCTCCCGGGGGCGGGCAAACCCCCACGCACAGGGTACAGA
>NW_009648340.1:0-2793 GCF_000708025.1 Charadrius vociferus
TACCTGCTTGAAGTAAGACCAGCATTCTAATAAAGCATCTCTGATTTTTTCCTCTTTATACTTTAGATTTTTTAATACAACTTTGGCTAGAATTTATTTGATCAGTTGGTTAATTAGTTGCTTTTTAAGTACTGACATAAGAGCCAGAACTGTGGATTTGCCAGAATCAAACCTTCATAACGCTGCCACAGTTTGGAGTATTTTTCTATGATCTTGGAGGAAACTCAAGCACAGATTTAGGCTGAAGGTTGTGTTCACAGTACTTCAAATATCCATATATATCTATTAGACCATGCTTCATAAAGTGACACTAAAAACATCCTGGATTTTCCTGTCTTCATGACTGAAACATGGATTTGTCAGTGGTACACACAAAGCTTAAAAAATTATTAAGTTGAAGTTCCTCTAAGTTCTAAGTTTCTTTTAGTGCTAAGGGTAATGGTAGAAATTATATCCAGAGGTATATCATAAGTGGAATTTTACTTCACAAATTTGTCTAATTATAATGGAAAGAACTTTTATTACACCTCTTGTCTCTTAACATAGGACTGATGAGTCTAATGTCTATCCTTCCTTGAAGTTTTAAATGAGTGTGTGTTCACTGATCCACAATGCCACTTAAGACAAAATGCTACCTGCGTAATTCTGCTGTATTGGCTGTGATCATTGCAACAGCAGTTCCATAAAACCCAAAGTGAACTAATTGTTGTGTCTTTAGACAGATGACCTGACACATTAAAAATAAATAAATAAACAAATAAATAAGAATCCAAAGCCCCTTTACCATTTTCCTGTGGAATATCCTATTTTCCAGTCAAATCGTCCAAGTAGGTTCCGTATTTCTAATTATTCCTCACTTTTTCACTTTAATTTATTTACAGCTTCTGAACATTCTTTGTTTTACAAGTAGAGCTTTACTATGAAGTTTAGTGACTTCTTTTTTAAGTTGCACAAAACTTAAATATTATGGAGCAGTAATAAACAGGGGTGCAGAGAAGAGTCTTACCTAGAAGACTGAAAAAATACTTTCACTCTATTTTTTATAGAGTATACTTCAGCAGTTTAGCCACCCAAACAGGTAGAAAAAGAAATGTGGAGTTTCAAATTGAAATAATCTGTGCTGAAATACTATAAAGCATTCTGATTTAGAATTGGTTGTTTTACAGTCCAATGTCTTTCTCTCCATATGTACACCTGAAACTACAGCCAACTGCAGAGTTTTGCAGTTGTAAATTCACTACATATCAGAAAGTGAATGAAGGGTGTTAATGGCCTCTAAGTGCCATCTCTTACTATGGACAGATAAGGTATACGTTCGTCTGTCACACAATATCAGAAAAAAAAAAAAAGACTAGGTTGTAATATTCAACTGAACACCTGAGTTGTTACATGGAAGAGAAAAACATCAACAATCCTTGACTTATCTTTTCCATGCTACTGTCCATTTGACAGACATGTGTCGTGCCATCTGTTTATTGTTTCTTTTCCAGATCGAAAAGTCCTCTTTTTTTTTAGGCATTTTACATTTGGAAGCCATGATATATGGTTCTGTGTCTCTTTCAGTTCTACCTTACTGTTTTTGAGATGGGGCTCGAAAGTACTTACGTTGCTAAAAGGTGAGTATGCCCTGGATTTACTATAGTGGCATAACGGTGGTTTTAGCTTTTTTATTCCATGCCTTTTCTAGTATTCTAAGCATTTAGCTTGCTTTTTTTGACTACTAACTAGTGACTTCTGAGCTAATACAAGTATGGATATGCACAATGCATTTCAAATAATACCTGGATCTTCCTCCAGCTAAGAAGAATTAATTCCTAGTTTTTTTACACTACAGATGGTCAAATGTTGCGCTATAAAGCAGACAATGTATAAACAGGGGAAATCACCAGAGATATGCTGCAAAGCCTCCTGTTTTGGTGTCTGGAATCTATAAAATTGAACTGTGCTCAGGGACTGTTGAAAAATATGCAAACAAAAAGTTATTTATATACTGGGTGTAAAAGAAGTTGGTAATATGTCTTTAAATTATTGGTAAGTTCTTTTACTATGATTACTTCACCATTTCTTAGATCTAAAATACTATTAGCTGAGTTAGCTTTCAACACTGTCTCCCACATCATCCTCACAGGCAAGCTTAGGAAGTGTGGGTTAGATGAACGGACAGTGGGGTGGATTGAACAGTGGCTGGCAGATAGAGCTCAGAGGGTTGTGGTTAGTGGTGCAGAGTCTAGTTGGAGATCAGTAATGAATGGTGTCCCTCAGAGGTCAGTCCTGGGTCCAGTCCTGTTCAATATATTCATCAATGACATGGATGAAGAGACAGAGTGTACCATCAGCAAATTTGCTGATGACACAAAATTGGGAGGAGTGGCTGACACGCCAGAAGGCTGTGCTGCCTTACAGCGTGACCTGGACAGGCTGGAGAGTTGGGCAGAAAGAAACCTTATGAAATTCAACAAGGGCAAACGTAGGGTACTGCATCTGGGGAGGAATAACTCCATGCATCAGTATAGGTTGCGTGCTGACCTGCTGGAGAGCAGCTCTGTGGAAAGGGACCTGGGAGTCCTGGTGGACAACAGGATGACCATGAGCTGGCAAAGTGCCCTGGTGGCCAAGAAGGCGAATGGCATCCTGGAGTGCATCAAGAAGAGTGTGGCCAGCAGGTCGAGGGAGGTCATCCTCCCCCTCTACTCTGCCCTGGTGAGACCGCATCTGGAGTATTGTGTCCAGTTCTGGGCTCCCCAGTTCAAGAAAGACAGGGAACTGCTGGAGAGGGTCCAGCAAAGGGCTACA
>NW_009648340.1:2949-8230 GCF_000708025.1 Charadrius vociferus
ACAGGCTGCCCAGAGAGGTTGTGGAGTCTCCCACTCTGGAGACGTTCAAAACCCGCCTGGATGCCGTCCTATGCAACCCACTGTAGGTGACCCTGCTCTGGCAGGGGGGTTGGACTAGATGATCTCCAGAGGTCCCTTCCAACCCTGACCATTCTGTAATTCTGTGAGTTGTGTATATTTCTATTTAAAAGTTGTGTATGTCATTTACTCAGTAAAAATGATTATTTCTTTTCTTTATAATACAATTATTAAGCCAATGGCAAAGAACGTAACACTGATGATAAAACAGACTCCTATAAAATATTGTAAAATAGAGAGTGATTAAAGCTTACCAAAAAACATACGGAAAAAACATCATGTAGCTACTGGGACTGTGAGTAAACAGCTTGTTTAAAAAAGAAAAAAGGTTAATGCCTAACTTGGGGGAAATGGAATTGTTTGATGGCTCAATAGAGAACTGACCCACCTGTATCTCACGCTTCAAACAATATGAACTAACTAATATCCTAAATTGCGAAAAAAGCTTTGTGGTTTTAGTGAGCATAATGGTGCTTAACCTTTCTAAGCTGCTGCATAAGCCTAGAGTTTCTATTAAGCCAGTGGAGAAAACATTTACACAGATTGTGGAAACTGCACAAAATCACCTAGTCCCTAAACTGCTGGTGACTTCAAACTCTTTCCACTTTTATAATTTTTTTTGAAGTGGCTGAATTAAGAAAATTAACAGAGCATTGCCAGTTCAGAGAGCTTAAATGATGCATTAAGGGACCAGTTAGTGTGTGTATGAACAAAAAGAAACAACCTAAAAGTGGTTATTAACTGAGGGTAATTTAACCCTACCACATGCCCTAGAAATTCTGTATCAATGAAGACAGCTACTAATGATGCCAGGGAGATGCATCTATATTGTGGAATCTGTGCAACAAGCGGGAAGCAGTACAAGGACAGTATACTCAGATGCCATAAGCTTCCCTTGTCTCATGATGCAAGTAATTGTCAGTCAATCAGGGCAAAGTACTATTAAAAGTACAGTAATGTGAGGCAGAAAAAAAGCAGGTAATTTCAAAAACATAAGCAATTTACAAGATTACAGAAGTGTAATGTAAATTCATGAGTTTGCAAATTAAGATTGGATCAAACTGAGAATGATATGATATGATATGATATAACATATGTTTTATTTGTTTAGCTGATAAACCACGTTTAAATTCTTTTACAATGTAAGAAGACTTAAACTGGAACTTAATAAAAGGTTTCTTATTAATTAGAATTCACCACAGGTTTATCAGACACAAAATAATCCACGGAAACCTGGATTTAAACAGTTTATTACACTGCTGTCTGATTTTATCAGATAAAAGTGGTATAGAGCAAGTCCTAGTTAAGACAAAACATAAATCAGTCTCTAAACACAAACTCCACAGCATGTTTTTGACTGGCAATGGATACCAAAATTACCAAGCTGAGAGAAGTACTCTATGCTTGATGTGGGCTGATGTTAGTCTGCCTTTTGGTTAGTAAGGAGAAAGAAAGGGTCCTCCAGAGAAGATTTAAAATGTATCTGTACTATCTTGTTGGCTTGTCTTTTTTTGTGCACTGTCCCCTTAGCTGTCTAACTGTCCACACTTGATGTATATTTGTCACATTCGGGCTCTAATCCAGGGTGAGCAAAGCAGTTCTCTAGCCAGAATAGTTTAGTTATTTTTAAATAGTTTAGTTATGCCTGGATTCCTCACATTATTTCTGCTGTGTCCTGTAAAGTAGAAAATTTAAATAAATCAAGAACTCCTATAACTGGTAACGGAAACCTTGGTCATGAAAGGCATGCAGTTATCTAAGATTTGACTTGACATAGTGCTCCCAGAAGCCATACCATATTTAGCACTGCTGGTTATTTGAGTTTACTGTAACTATACGACTTCTTCATACTCTTATAAACTAGCTAAAAAAGAGATTTTTCTCTTGTGGAAAGAATTTCAGAACAAAGCAAAACAAGTTGAATGGAAGATTGCTGAAGAAGTTCATATAAAAAAAAAATTGCAAGAATTAGGTGAAGAGAGGCTTAAACCTGTCTGCTTGCAATCACAGGAAAATGTCTTTGCCTTTGAGTTACCAGACATTTTTTGCTACATAATGCTATCTTGGACCTAAGAAAAATGTTCTGTAGAAAGCTGCAGTAAAACTGATACACTTGGCTTCCAAAGGAAAATATTACAAATCAGCTCCAATTGTAAAGGGGAAAAAAAAATCTAAAATGGGGCATAAGCCATGTCATGCTCCTAACTCCTGGAAGTTAAAAGAGGAATTACTGACACCAGAGTATTTTGGTTCAAGTCTCAGTGCAAGATGTATCTTTGGGCCGTTAGAAGAGTTTCTTGCTCATTCTACAAAAGTCTGGAAGGAAGGCAGATGTTCTATGCAGTCTTTTCTTAGGAATGGCTTCTTTCATGGATAAGATTCACTGCTCTAGATACAAGAATTCTGTAATCCTTAAGGCTTTCAGAAACACGTTTATATGAGTTTGTGTCTGGTGAAAGATGTGCTATTGAATTGTTTGCTTTTTCCTTTCTGTTTGAGAAAGACTTGGTCATTTATAATAAAACCTAAGCTTGCAACAAAGGGATAGAAATTTCTGCCATAGCTCTGTTCCCATAATTCACTAATCTATGTAAATGGCACTATGAAGAATAGCAGGGTTTAACATGGGACTAGAATCTTTCATGGTGTAAATACACAAATGAATAGACTTACGCAGATTTATACCATTTGAGGTTATTGCCCATAGACTACTAGAGGACATTTGCTGGGACATACAAATACCTTCATTTCACAGTTAAATTAACAGTGCAATTATCAAGATCTGACTCATTCCCTAAAAAGCCTTAATGATACCTATGCTGCTGATTTAAAAGAAACTACATAATATTAATCAGATGCTGGCTATTTTAGAAAGAAATAACCCTTCTTTCTTTATGGTGGGAAGAGTTCTAATTTTTAGGTTTCAGTATAGGCTCCAGCTAGTTAAGACCTCAGGAAATCAGGCAATATATCAATGAAATATGTCAATAAACATATATACTGGACTATTAGAACAATAAAGCAAGTAATTAAAATTCTTAACACACTTTTTCACTCTGGCACTTTAAGCTGTAAAAATGAACCTAATCTTGCATTTTATTATTTGAGAAATGGTACATTCTGATGCACACATAAATGTACAGAGAAAAGCTCTTCTAGATAGACGATATGATTGCAATCCAATAATTTGCCAGCTTATGTTTAATCATATTAATGTTGAATTATATTGGTTTAGTTTTAACAAAAAATAACTAAGATAAGTTAAGAAGGCTCTCGGGAGGGATCAACATGGATTCACCAAGGGGAAATCATGCTTGACCAATCTGATGGCCTTCTATGATGGCATGACTGGCTGGGTAAATGAGGGGAGAGCAGGGGACATTGTCTACCTCAACTTTAGCAAGGCGTTTGACAGTATCTCACATAACATCGTCATAGGTAAGCTTAGGAAGTGTGGGTTAGATGAGTGGACAGTGAGTGGATTGAGAGCTGGCTGAATGGCAGAGCTCAGAGGGTTGTGAACAGTGGTACAGAGTTTAGTTGGAGGCCTGTAACTGGTGGTGTTCCCCAGGGCTCAGTACTAGGTCCAGTCTTGTTCAATACATTCATCAATGACTTGGATGAGGGGACAGAGTGTATCCTCAGCAAGTTTGCTGATGACACAAAGCTGGCAGGAGTAGCTACACACCAGAAGGCTGTGCTGCCTTTCAGCAAGACCTGGACAGGCTAGAGAGCTGGGTGAACCTTGTGAAGTTCAACAACACAAATGTAGGGTCCTGCACCTAGGGAGGAATAACCCCATGCACCAGCACAGGTTAGGGGTTGACCTGTTGGAGAGCAGTTCTGTGGAGAAGGACCTAGGAGTCCTGGTGGACAAGAAGTTAACCATAAGCCAGCAACATGCCCTTTTGGCCAGCAGGGCCAATGGTCTCCAGGGGTGCATTAAAAAAGGGCATGTCCAGCAGGTCAAGGGAGGTCATCCTCCGCCTCTACTCTGCCCTGGTGAGGCTGCATCTGGAGTATTGTGTCCAGTTCTGGGCTCCCCGTTTGAGAAAGACAGGAACAGAGTCCAGAAGAGGGCTATGAAAATGATCAGGGGACTGGAATGTCTCTCTTATGAGGAAAGGCTGAGACACCTGGGTCTGTTTAGGCCAGAGAAGAGAAGACTGAGAGGGGATCTCATCAATGCTTATAAATATCTAAAGGGTGGGTGTCCAGAGGATGAGGCCAGACTTTTCAGTGGTGCCTGGCAACAGGACAAGGGGCAATGGGCACAAACTTGAATATAGGAAGTTCCATCTGAATCTGAGGAAAAACTTGTTTACTTTGGGGGTGACTAAGCACTGGAACAGGCTGCCCAGAAAGGTTGTGGAGTGTCCTTCTCTGGAGATATTCAAAACACACCTGGATGCAATCCTGTGCAACCTGCTCTAGGTGAACCTGCTTTGGCGGGGGGGTTGGTGTAGATGATCTCCAGAGGTCCTTTCCAGCCCCTACCATTCTGTGATTCTGTGATTCTGTGTTCCATTCAAAGCTTGAATTTATCATCTGAATAGCCTTGCCTTGTCTTGCCTTGCCTTTGCCTTGCCTTTCCTTATTATTTTATGATGAAAAGTTCTACATCGAACTACTCTGTTAGCTGTTAATTTGAATATAAATAAAATTGTATTTTTTGAACAGCAATTTTAACTTAGATTAACTTTAGATTGCTTAGCTAAACATTGAATTTTTGATTGCACTATCTTTATCAAAATCTGCTCTCATACAACTGGATGAGAAAGTGTGCTTTGTTTTCTATAATTCAGTAAAAAGTCCAGTTCAGTGTGGTATTAGCAGCTTTAATAAAAAGTCTAAGTCACCACTTAGATGTATTGAATCTGTACCATAACATGAACATATTAATAGCTAAAAAATAAGGTTTTGTGAGAAGAACTGTAATCTGTACATCAATTTCATCCCATGGCTTAGCAGTTCTAACAATACCCAGTTTGAAACCAGAAATTGCTCAGTCTGTTGCTTTGTGGGCAGTGTGGGTGCAGCTACACCAGTAAACTACATAGGGGCAAGGCACATCCTTGAGCGCTGTCCCTTGGTCCAGAATACCATTTAACTGTTGGCACAGTACGTCATGTGGCTTTGGCCTGTGCCTGCTAATATCCAAATGATAGCCAGCCACAGTTAAGGACAAAAAAAAAAAAAAAAA
>NW_009648340.1:8310-24871 GCF_000708025.1 Charadrius vociferus
CTCGATGAAAGTCCTGCTGCACAGTTTGCCATCAGGGCCAGAGAGTAGTCCCTGGCAGTTCTTATCACTACAGACAAAGCCTTTTCTGCTTCACATCCAACGGCTATATGTGGATAAAGAGCTACAAATCTAGCTGAATGGAGGGCATATTTAGGAGTCTCAAATATATACAGATAATTAGAGAGGCTGGGTAGACATAAAGTGTGAGATCCATGCCACCTAACATATTTAATTTCCTTTTAGTCACTAGTTTAAAGCAGTCCCTGTAACGCATCTGAGTTTCCTGCCCTGTCAAAGAAAAGTGATAGTCTTTCAGGGTTGACTGAGAGACGTTCCTTTTTCCCCAGCCAGGGTACAAAACTTAGGCGAGCTGGACCTCATGCAGTATTTTCAGTAATAGATAAAGAATGAAGCTGTCTGGTTGCTTTTATGACCTACCTCTGAGCACTGTCTGACTCTTTATAAATTATTAAACATTCATCCTCACATCACTTCTGTGAGTAAAGGAGATATCCTCCATTTACAGGGGTATAACTGAGATGTGGAAAGATTAAATAGGCTAGTCTCAAAGACTGCTAAAGGCTGCTGTTGATTTGAATGCGAATTAGATAAGGCCATTTGTGAATTAACTTCCTGAGTGAGAGTGAAAATTTGTCTAAATCTATTTATAGAACTAATAGTATAACCCAGACATGTCCCTTAATTCCTGTATTGCTATACTTTCCTGGGAAAAAAACTTTTTTTTTTTTTTAAATGCCCTGCTATCTTTCAAAGAAAAAAAAATACATCTATGTAATAAAATATACATTGGGAAGGATGTTTTGTTTAATTGAAAAAAAAATATAAGCAACAAAGGTTACATTTTGTGAGACAATAATGCAGCTGTAGTTGAAGTGGCTATTTAGCATTTTGACATCAGTTGTATAATATTTAAACAAACTGACAAAATAAGAAGTTATGAAAAATCATGCAAGTCAGGGGAAATTAAATTATATCTGCAGAAGAAATGCTGAAATATATATCTTGATCATTCCTGTGAGTCAGATTACTTTAATATGTTAACAATAGTCCTTTTAAATTCTGAAATCATGAGTTGCTCTGGAACAGTGAAAAAGAGGAAAAGGATTTTATATTCATTTTCTAGGAAATCTGTTACATCTTTTCTTCCTAATATAAATTACAGCAGTCTCAAGATCCAGAGATCATTGTAAAGCCCTGAAGGAACCCCAGAGGAAAAGATGACAGAATTTTGTGTATATTTTAAAGCTATAATTATACAGAAACGTAAGATGAATTTCTTAGGAATTATATTTGGGGGATATGAAGACCAGCTTTGATGTTTTTAACATTATGTGACCCAATTTAGTAGCACAGTTGACAAGTATTTCAATGACTCTAGAGACATATGATTACTAGAAAGAATGCAGAACTGAGCACTGACGATTATTTGTATATGATTTTTCTGACTTCAAATGCAAAAATAGATCATATTTCCATGAAAAACAATGCATGGTGAAAAATAGTTCTTATTATAGATATATTGGAAAGATGGTATGATAGACATAAATGGGTGTGAAAACAACATCAGAGTGGATAGATTCTTTCAAGTTAGAGTAAGGCTAAATAATTCGTTATTTAGTATATGACTCTAGATTGAAATGTCTTCATAGGGTGGAAGGACTATTACTTCCAGAAATTATATACTATTAGTGATTTATTTATAAACATTATACCTTATTCTAACATCTGAGTGAAACTTTCTAAGATACTGTTGTTATTTTATGTGTAACAGTTCAATGAAGTTAACATCAATAGGCAATTTGTATTTCAGAGTGTTAATGAAATATTTACCCCAGTAACAGGATTCCAGATGTGATAAGGATTAATCACTTCTCAAAAACAGATTCTGATTTTACTGACTATAGCTGAAATCCTCTTACCTGGTATTTAGGTGTTGCTAGTGGTGTGGTTAGAAGAAGGTACTGAGGGAACAGACTTGAGCACTGGTGAAGCCTTGCTATTACAGATATGCATAACAATTTTATATCTGCATTATAATCAGTCCCTTATCTCAAACGCAGACATTGTTCATCACTGCCTGTGTTAAGCTGTATCAGATCCACCATTATACAAGGTTCTTTTTGAAATTTTGGAGCTGATGTTGCAATAGTTTCCATATTAGGAAAAGCTATCCTTCCTCACCCATTAAGCACGCTGGGAGTTTATCAGGCAAGTGATACATGGACTGAGGATGTGAAGCTGATTGCATCCAAACATTAATAATTTTTTTATTAACTGAGAGCCTGAAGTAGGTAAATAACACAGCAAAGGTGGCAAGATAAAATATAATTGCCAAAAAGTTACGTTTATGAAACAATCAGTTTCATAATGTAATTTACAGTAAAACATTTTAATAAAACTAGAATCTGCAATCGAAGGGGAAAAAAAAACCCTGCAATATCAGAAGAGTACAAATACAATATGTTTTTTACCAAGGAAAGAAGCTACAGACTGGTCACTTTAGACCAGCATGTGAGTATTTAACATGTTTTATTTCATGTTATGGCTAAGATCTTACTAGGGGATCAGGCTGTTGAAATATTCATGGTTACTGACTGTGTCTTTTCAGCCTATGGAGAGATATCCACACTCTTAGCTAAATTCAGAAATACATAAATAAAACTCTTTCATTAGGAATTATCTCCTCCATCTAATGGGCTAGTTAGCAACTCTTCCCTCCCACAGATGGCTTTTTGGTACTTTTCATGAGAAATTTATCTTTCACTGTATCAGATTTTAAAAATAATTAATAAAATTTATTTCTGTTCTACTAAAGCAAAATATATATTTTTTTCATACTGTATGAGCCTATAACCTTGGAAAAATTCATGATGCAAACATATACAAATTTATATAACTTGTTACTGTCTCTTAAGACCAATGAAAAGGACAAAGAATCACTGGCTGACAATGGGTATACTGACTTAACAGATAATGTTTAAACACCTGAAATTGTTCTGAACAGGATTAGATGATATTATAGAAAGTTTTTACTCCAATTGGATTACAACTCTAAATACAATAACTTCAGGTTACTACAAAGATACTGTTAATCTGTTTTGTGTGTAACTTGGGTGAAGCAGTCAATCTCTGTTTGTCATTGTCCTTTATCTCTAAGCCTGGACTAATACTTCTTCACTTTCTGAGGATGTTGCAAATAAGAATATATTGAGGTGCTCTAAGCATAAAGGTGCTGCAAGTGCCTAAAATAGGTTACCCTTCTTCAGGAAAAGAGTTACACATTTTTCATTCCAAGATATCCCATTTTAATGAAATTCAATACTAGGAAGTTAATTTTTTTTTTGTTAGAAAAATGTACAGCTGAGTGTCACAAGGAAATTTTTGTGTTTTCCTTGTGATGTACATGGTGGTAGCAAACTGATGATTGGGTAGACTATGAGACTGGGACACAGGAGAGCTGGCTTCTCATCCTGGTTCAGCTTTCTGAGTGACCTCTGGGAAGCCATGTTCCTCTTAAAGCTTCATTTTCAAAATCTGCAATATATTGATAACCACATTGTTAAGCAGTCTTTCAGATATAGTGATTGATTTAAAGAATAAAACATATCAAGTGTCTGTTTAGTTTATCAGAAGAATTGGAAATGCCTGCTACTTTCTCCATAGTCTCATCCTGGAATAATTTATTCATCATTTACAGACTGTTATCATTTGAATATATCAATTCTTAAAAGAAGGCAAGGAGAGATACAGCTAGATTTTCTAACTGCTGCTTTCCAAAAAGCTTTGCTACAGAGTATTCCTCATTTATACAGAGGACATGTTTTATTGATTAAATTAAATTTAAAAATGTATGACGTTGGGTTTATATAATGACAAAATTAAGCATGACTTTTTAGTAGGATTACTTCTTTTCCTGAATGTTAGGGATGGTTACAAAGCTGTAACATAATCTGCTCTGCAAGGTTTTAGGGAAAGGTTATGTACACAGTGGCATTTTTGGTATTATTATGGCAGTGGACTGAAAAAAAACAGCAAACACTTGGCTGTACTTGAGTACAGAGACTCAAAGTAGCAGTGGAAGCCTCAGCCCTCTGGAGACTGGGCTTTCTGGAGACTTCACCCCATCATCCTCAGAGCCCGCAACTGTGGGCAGCTGTGCATTTACTGCTTTTTCAGTCTATCCTGCCCCGCACAGCACTGTGGATACGACTGTGGAGGAGCACAGCTTTGTATGCAGCGCTCCACGACTTTACATCGCCTTAGAAAACAATCCTCCGCCAGCCTGAGAGTGCACTGTCCCAGTTCTTTGGTGTCCACAGCTCCTTTAGTGGACGCAGTTCTAAGAAGGTCGAAATTGTCCCACGCTTTCCACTCAGCTTTTGGAATACACTGGTTACATCTTTCAATACCAGGCCAGATGATAAACTGTTCATAATTCACCTCTTTAAGAACTTATTTCAGCCCTCAATTTCTGTAGATATTGTTGTGCACTATTTAACATAATAGAAAAGAATAGATGGATGTATTAAAAAATCTGGTTATTTCATAATAGAACTGGGTCATAAAAGGATTATGCTTTTTTATGATGGGTTTATTTTATGATGTAATAGGCAGTCATAAAATGTGCTTTAAAATATTAATTTATAACTGAAGTCTTCATCCTATTTCTTTTAGACAAATTATGCTTAAGAAAATATGTTATTAGTAAATGAATGCTCTAGATTGTTTGCACAAACTTTGTCATTGTCTGGACCACAATTTCATTCAAAATTATTCTAATTGGGCCATCTTACCTTCTGCTTGCCATTGCTCAAATTGTAAATGGGTAGGAAAGCGATCCCATATAATCCTTGAAAGAAATGCAGCATTTGCTTAAATGTAAAGTGAAATTAGGAAAAAGTTATGTTCATTCTTAGCTGTCTTTTAATGCTGTCTTCTGAAGGGGAATAAGGAATAACATCTTTATGTCAGCTTTTTGTAGACATCCACTCATGGCTGATGTGGAACCTACAGCAGAAGTTCTATTTTTGGACTAGTTTTCTCCTTGGTGGGTAACATACAGGGCAAGTTGTTAGGCTGATTTTGGCCATAAGACTAGGAGCATATGAGATATGCCTATGGTGGCTCCAGTTCATTAGGCTGCCTGATTAATTCACGCAAAACAAATTAAACTCAAAGACCTGGATCAAAGGACTGTGGGAGTGTGCAAGACTTATGTTTAGAGGGAAAAACCAAAGGCACTAAGAGGGTAAAAACAAGGTGGACTGGGGACAAAGAAATGTTGGAAAACAGAGGGAGAAGAGGGTAAAAGAGACTGAGTTGCAAGTACACAGGTGGCTGGTCAGTATGCTTCTGTTTGACTGAGCCTTGTGCTTGGTCACTGCAGTCTGTCCTACATTTTGTAATAAATCCTGTATCTAAGTGTTACCTGTGTGAGCGCACTCTCTACTGGGAGCCTCCATGGGAGCACAAATGAGAAGCCAGACTAGCAGGTGAGTAGGGTAAGGGGTTAGAGTGCCCTCAACTGCACTGACAAAGCATGAACTCAAAGGGTGTGTTGGTTTTGGCTGGGATAGAGTTAATTTTCTTCATAGTAGCTAGTATGGGGCTGTGTTTTGGATTTGTGCTGAAAACCATGTTGATAACACAGGGATGTTTTCGTTACTGCTGAGCAGGGCTTGTATACACAGCACCAAGGCCTTCTCCCTTTCTCATACCACCCCACCAGTGAGTAGTCTGCAGGTGAACAAGAAGTTGGGAGGGGACACAGCTGGGACAGCTGACCCCAACTGACCATGGGGATATCCCACACCATATGACACCATGCTCAGCAGTAAAAGCTGGGGGAAGAAGGAGGAAGGGGGGATGTTTGGAATGATGGCATTTGTCTTCCCAAGCAACTGTTATGTGTGACAGACCCCTGCTTTCCTGGAGATGGCTGAACACCTGCCTGGTGATGGGAATTAGTGAATGAATATCTTGTTTTGCTTTGTTTGCATGCACAGCTTTTGCTTTACCTATTAAACTGTTTTTATCTCAATCCATGAGTTTTCTCACTTTTGCCCTTCCAATTTGCTCCACCTGCGGGGGAGTGAATGAGCGGTTGTGTGGGGCTTAGTTGCTGGCTGGGGTTAAACCACAACAAGGGGCCTGCGGATCTGGGAAGTCTGGAGAGTTCAGTTGCCTGAAACCATCTACAGAAAGCCTGTGTGTGTGTGTGAGAGAGAGAGAGAGAGAGAACCGTAGAGAACCCTGGTCCTCATTAGCGAGACAGGAGGAAGACAATCAGGTCATCTGTGAGCAGTTTGTGTTTATGTGGGTGTTGGTAAACGCACTGCTCTCTGCCTCTCTTCATCTGTGTGGTTGGCCATGTGTACTGTGTGTGGCTGCCTGTGTTCCTGGCTACTGGCCAGACTGGGGACATGGCACTGAAACATCCTCACGTGCAAGCTGCCGGGACTGGAGAAATCCTCTGGGTCCTGAAGCCCACTACTTTCATCTACTTCCTAACATGGTTCATTTGACCATTTTACACTTTGTGAACTTAGAAAGCCTCAGCTGCTTAGAAAAGACAGATAATATAATCTAGTCAGATAATTCTTTTTCACCAGCTTGGTTAGTGAGAACCTCATATCATTAGAGTCCTATTACTAATTGACAAGCAGTAAAGGCAACAATTTTTGCCCTGCTCTCCTTGGCAGGTCTTTGCAACTGCTGTGCATATTGGCATATCTTTGCAGGACCTTCTCTAGCAGAGTCAGTATCAGTATGTTTTAACTGTGATACTATTAGTGTCTCCATGTGTTAGCTTTAAGATCTTGTTCCCTAAACAATCTAATGTTTCTCAGGTAGGCTGAGATGTCTACGTCCACCTTTATTAACTGAAGCCTTCTCTCTAATGGATTCAACTGACTGATTTTTCCAATGAGTTATATATGGGCATAAACCCCTCATTTGAAATTCATGGAAGATTCCACTTTTCAGTCATTGTCACTGTCTAGTGTATATAATAAGATTTTAGCTTTAAATTATTCCAGTGTAATGATATTTATGAGGTCTCCTCCTTCCATGCATGAGGCATACTTTACCTATATGGCAACAGTGATGAGGTCACTGTCCTTTATCAGGCTGCATATTGTCATGAGTCTTAGAAGCCTGAGAATTTGCCATAAAAATGTAGTTGAACTTGGTAAATTACTTGAAAAATACTTGAGTATGCACAAAACCACAGAGATCACACACTCACATCAGTCTCAGTTCCTGAGGAAAACAAGATGAAATGGCTTTATGGGACATTCTCACTTCTACTCCTTCCCTGTTATTCATTTCCTATCAACAGTATCAACTTTTAGGCGTAAGGCTGGAATAGCCTTTGCAGAATAGCTCCAAGGTAGTTTTCCTTTCATGTTTTGCCCTGTAAGAGGCATGTGCCAAGCCCTTGTCTGCAACTTTGCATTTCCACAAGGAACTCATTACACACCACACTGGGGAGAGCTTCCAAGATTTACTTTTACATTTTTTTGTTTATCCATGGTTGTGGGTTTTATATCTGAATTCACAGGTTGACTTTAAACATTTCAATCATACTCTTTAGATTTGAGTGCTGAAATTCCAACACTTTAATAAAAATAGCCTTACTTTCCAAGCTAATGAGTTCCCACTGAAGTCAGTGGAAACTTGTTACTCACTGCTTCTAAAAACCTACCGTTTTAATACAAGTGTTTAAATTAGAATGAGAGGAAGGATTCTTAAAGGTACCTAAGGGACAAAGTAAAAGTCTCGTTGCAAGTTACTGAACCTGATGAGCTTAACCAATTCAGTTTGCTTTGAAATTCCCACTTTCGGTAATCTAGTATTAGAGCCACACTTTTTAAAGTGAGGCATGTGCCATTTCAAGATTTTGGAAATAATTTCTTTCCACCTAAAGGAACATGATAAAATAGAGGCAGGAAAAGGATAAAATGAAAAGAAATACTGCCATGGTAAGGAAATATATAAACATTTAGAGAGGAAACTATTACAAAAATAATTTTCTTTGTAGGTACTGATACAAATGAAAAAGTGAGCTCTATTTAGGTAAATTCCATATGGAATTTTAATGTTCAAAACAGCTGTTATCCCACCTAAGTCTGAGGAGAGAATGTAGCCCATATCTACACGTTTCTGAGAGGATTCTCTAACCTTCATATAAAGCTCTTGTATTTGGGGGTTGTGTCATCACCACTATTCTTAAAAAAAAAGTGATCCTATCAGAGTGAATGATGGCCAGTCTGAGATCAGGGTCCCTCAGAGCTTGTAGGGGTTATTCCTCCTAATTCCTGTGCCTTGTTTGAGGCAGTAGATAGTCACAGCACTGTTCAAGCATTGTGTTTCTGGCCTTGTGCACAAAGTTAGTGCTGTAGGGAATTTTTAAAGGGTTAATTAGCAATGGTATTCAAATTTGTATCAAGTGAAGTGGTAGCTGAATAGCAGAAGCACAGGTAAGACTAGATGCACAGGAAAAAGGAAAGGGCAAAGAGAAAGGACTGAATCATAAGTATGTTATTTGGCATTTTGAATCTGTTCAAGTTGTTCTTTATTTATTTATATCTTACCACTACACAACTTCCAACTGTTTCTTTAAGGATGGATATGGTTGTCTTTGTTTCAAATAAAAAAAATATTCAAAAGCTTGTTAATATTTAAAGGAAATTTTGTCTCAATAATAATAATTCCAGCCTGGCCCACTAACAGCAATTAAGAGCCCTCTCTTTACAGAGGCTGGCTGTGTAAAAATTACTTGCAGTGCTAGCACATTTTCTATCTAGACTTATCACAGTTTGCAAAGTGTTAACAGCATTAAAAAAGCAGCCAAGAAGTGAACAGGGACAGAATTTAAACAACCCTTTCTCCTTCCTTGATTTGGCTTAGGCATGCAGTTACAGTGAATATGCTTGTATTACTACCAGCTATTCTGTGACAGAAGCTTCCATTTTCTAAGGCTGTTAAGAGGAGAATTTCCAAGTAGAGCCAGCTCATAGAATATTTTTTTTTAAATGAAAATAAAAAAGAAAATATAATAAAAAATCCTAGGACTCTATGGCAAATAGAGTGGTTAGAGTAATTTACTATTCTATGATGTTCAGCAGCTGCATCACATAAAGCATTCCTCATCCCACTAGCAGAGGAGTAACCACGGGAAGTTGTTCATCAAGAAAAGTCATTCTCACCTTCTAGGAAAGTGTTCTGCTAAATTGCTAATGGTAGTGACTGGCCCTAAAAGAAACCTCTTTAACAACCTTAAGACATTTCATAATTTGTTAAATACTATATTTTTTCAAATAACTGAATTTTAAGTTTAATAAAATTTTAAATACTACCAGTAAATGTTGCTATATGTGCAACAGTATTCTGGGAAGGGAAAAAATAAAAATAAAAAAAAAAAAAGAAAATGATAAAAATAGTATTAAATTGGCAAGGCATAAAGTGCATGCATAAAGTTATTAGAAAAAAAAAAATCACTCTTCTGAATGCATGTGTATGCACAAATGTTGTACACAGATACTTCTCTACTCACAAAGCATTACCAATCCTTACCTGACAAGTCAATATCGATGTGTTCATTCTCATTCTGAGTAAGTACTTTGGAAAATAAAATTTCATTTTGACAGAAACAAATGACACTCTACTGGTAGGTGCTCTCAGAATGTGATGAGACAGGTCATGCAAGTGCAGCCTGATTGTCTTGGTGAATTTAGAATGGTGTAACTGAGAGAGAAGATCATACCACTCAGTGACATAAAATCTAACATTTATGGGAATAGTGGGTTGATAGTGATTTCTAGCTAAAGATTTATGTTCTACAACACAAACAGACTTCTACAAGCTGTTGGACACCTGTGGATGTGTTCCCACTCTTTATACATTTATTGCTTTTTAACTTTGATTGCCCTTATAAAAAGTCAATGGCCTCACTAGTCGAAAGCAACCCCAGACCAATCTCTTTGATCTTCTCCATATCTAAAGCCAATTGGGATCTATTACATGGGTTGCTATACCTTTATGGCCTCCTGCCCCAAATATGTTGCAAGGATGTAAAGTTAAGAGTACCTCTGGGCTTCATTGTTTCCTTCCTGAGTGCAAGCAATTAAAATGGGGCAGATGTAGTCCAGACCTTCTGGGCAAATCTTCCATATAACTATTACCTGTTCGTCTTTGTTATTCCAGCATCAGATAGAGGTGGTCATATTATATTCCAGGTCTCGTTTATTCTCAGCAGTGCTTTTGTGTAGGCTTCACTTTGTGACACCATAGGCTAGAAGTTCCCTGGTTTCCTGCTCATGGCAGAAGTGCCCCACTCTAATTCCTGGGGGACAGAAGTAACCCTAACCTTACTAGATGAGATGCTGCACAACAATACCTGTTTGTGATTGGACATGAGCAGATTATAATTTCCTTATTTTCTCCTGTATATCAGTAGCTGTACAAGCACAATCATGATTCAGAGAGAAATTAACACTTTTCCAGGAAACTGAGTTGATTTAGGCTGCAAGCATTTTAAAACTCTAGATTAGCACAGAAGGGTTTTTTTCAGTTTAGCTCAAAAACATAAATGGAAAAGATGAGGGGCCAATATTCATCTGTTGCATAAGAGTGACTTGGCTAAAATGTAAATAAAAAAGACTTTGACTTCAACTCCCTCCTTAGCTCAGGGTGCATCATGTCTGATCTAGTCTTTTACATGGAAGTCTTCGCATGCGCATCCCTGAGTTTAGTTCACTGACTGCTTAACAAAAATCAGTCTATATTTCATTTGCTTTATTTGGATCATTAATAATTACATGCTTGGCCAAAGAGTGATTCTCCATCTCTGCTCAAGACTAGTGCCTTATCCAAAGCTTTTGTAGTCAAGTGAATTAAGCGCTCATTTGAGAAGACATGAATATGTCTTTTAGCTTGCTAAGGTTGGAGTTCAGTATTGGCTTGCTAGTCCCTGGGTGAGTTGTCTTTGGGCTAATTGCAAAATATTGTTCAAGCAGCCCCTCCTACAGCTATTGTGGCTTGAAAACATTAAAACATTCTGATGATCGATTACTTTAGGTGTATGTTCAGCATGTAATCTTTGTGCATCACTCTTCATAGTCATTAATCACTCATCACCACTCCATCCTTCCCATATGTCATATAAGAAGTCTAAGTATCTAAATTATGTGCTCTGAATCACACTCCTGGGGCCACGTAACTATTTTTTTGGACACTGTGGTGTCTACATTGGAAATGTCTAAGTGGGTTTTCTGTATCTCATGTGTATACTTATGTCAAACATTTAGTCGCGAATTACAGACCTAAGGATTCAACTCAGTATTCACTTAAATCCAAAAGCTGCTATGAAATAAGAAGTTTAGCAACAATCTGAGTAAGCAAGTTTCTGAAGATTTCTGAAGACTTCTATACTGGAAACAAAACCAATTAGAAAAGTTGTTGCTTAATATTACACAAAGGCTTTCTTGAACCTAGCTCAAAGGCTTAAGTCCTAAAAGATTCTAACAAAGGTCACAATTAGATGTGAATCTATTTCATTTTGTGAATTACTGCTGGACATCTACGAAAGAACCAGGCAACTTTGCAACAAATTACAAACAGTATTACCAGTCTATCCAATACAGGAAATAAATATATTCCAATAGTTTGCCTAAACTGACCCACCAAAAACTAATCGCAAACACAGAGCCCACAATTATGTATTTACCATTTTTACCAGAGAATAATGGCATAGACTGCAAAATGTACTACTAGCATTTCATTTCTGTAGGACACTGGTGCTACAAATGCTCACTATACTTGCATACATGGAGCTTTGAAGTTCACAGAATCTTTTGAGCATGTAATTGGTAGAGTTCAGTGATTCACAGCTTTCTAATTCAGCTGGTATTTTGGCAAGTTATTAGCCAGCTGCTATCCATTGAAGCAGATGTTATGAACCATGCATAAAATTGTCAAGGTTACAGTTAGTACAAAGAAAGCTCTATCCCTCTCCTGTCAGGGTTTGTAACAAAACTTGTACTGACATCATCAGAAGAATCAGCTTCAGAAACTGGGTGTTGCTCAACCTTGTCCCCCATTATTTTGTATTGTTCCTGGATCTCTTCTTTCACCTTCTCCTTTTCCTTATGGCCAGCTTTCTTCAATCGTTCCTGTAATCCAAGCATAGTTTGTATTTTATTTGCCAGCTCTTAGCTGCTAGTCTTCTTTCATGCTGATTACTGCACTTGAAAACATCCTTCTGTGAGTGTTTTTCAGCTCTTCACCTGTGCTTCTTTTACTTCCTCTGACATAAAACTGAATAATCAGTAGCGGCTATTTTTTTCTGCCTTCTACAATGATCATTCTGCATATCTCAAAAGCAATAATAGAACAAGCCACAGCATACTAGTTCAGAATAATGGACCTGTTGAAGCCCAGACATTGCTACCTGTTTGGGGCAGGAAATAAGGTTTGTCTTTAGTAGTGTTTGTTCATTGTAAATCACAGTGTGTGACTGTACATCTACTGCATAGAGTGCGACTAGGATGGAAAATTACACAGTATTATTTCACTAAAAGCTGACATGATCACTGCAATATATGACTTATACTTCCTAATACTTACTATAAAAACATATTGAAAAAGGCAATGTACGAGATAGATAGCAAGAACTGAGTTTAAGAATTGGAACATTAAAAATTTAGGCCAACCACATTTTACCTGTAATTTTTTTCTTTCAGCATCAGTTATTATTCCTTCTATAATCTTACAGCTTAGAAATACAGTGGTACAATATGAATTTGAATGATAAGTGAATTTAAGTGAAAAAAGATGTGTTTTCTGTATCTAGGGCTTGCCTAATCACAGGTTCATGTGATCTACAACTGTGTATGTAGTTGTTGCCAAAAGACTGAAAACAGTTACCCCTTATAACCCCTGCATTGATTTCAGCTGAATTAACTAAGGACTGAATTTGGTTCTTCACTCTATTTTGCATATAGAATACCAATAAATATTTGAGGGCTACCATTAGGCTATCAAGTACCTTTACAGCACAATAATTTCTTGATATTATTTGTAATCATGTCTTATTCTTGATGTTCTTATTATTACTATTTACTTATTTTTACTTTTGGGTCATTTGAAAAAAACAGGACAGTCTCCTTGCATAAAAAGTCTTGCTTCTTTTTTCCTTTGTATGTTTATATTTTCAATAGGCAAGTATTCATACACCTAACCTGTCATTTGTACATAACTAGGCATGATCAGTTCATGTACTAATTGCATTCAAATGTTAGGTGTGCTATTGTGATTACTCTTTTCCATAGGCAATTTAGAAAATCATAAAATGAATATATGCTGCTTGTCATGCCACAAAATGACCTTCTGTTACGTATTCTCAAGCAGTCAAAATACAAAAATGATCTAGCTCCTAAAGTCTTGGATGAATGTGACAGAATAACCACGACCTCTTTGTAACTGATCATTTTGGTGTTTAATATGCAAAAGGAAGTCAATCATAATACATTTTAAATTAAACCTTGAAGAATTCATAAATTTATGTTCTAAAAATCTCCATGATAATTTGGTATGAGACTTGATATAAAGTCAGATCCTATTCTCAGATGAAGTAAAAACAAAAACTCAACAGATAATGAACCCTTGATCTCAAATGTAGAAATCTATATGTAAAATGCTTGGTGGAAAAGAAAAGGAATGTTTTATATTTGGAGTGAAATCAGAAGAAGGAACAAGAGTATCTGTATATGCAGAGACGCTGATGGCAGCTAAAATTTACAGAAGCCATTTGAAATAACCAAATACTGGCATATTGGTTTCTTTGGGTCAGAAACATTTATCTGTCCCTTATAAAACTTCTTGGAGAATACTGTAGCACAATTGTTGCTAGTGGGCGTATGTTGAAAATTCCTTGAAAGGCACAAATTCTGAGGAAAATAGAGTATTGCTCTTCCATATTCTGCAACTAGTATTGAAAGAAAATCTCTACTAATGCATTTTACCTGAGCATTGATTTTGCTTTCTATATACTAGATTTAATTATAAAACTATGAACAATTTGAAATATACTATTTATCTTTAAATCCCATAGATAAATTTTTTAGTGGCAGTTAAAAATTTAGTTATATAACTTGTTTATGAAAGCATCTGATTGCCAAAGAACTACTTCGGCATTTTCTATGAAATTTTAATTCTTATGAAAAAGTAACATAAAATATTTATTTAGCTAAATTACAGAATGCTATTTCTTTTTTTTAGTAACCTAAACAATACTCCAAAAAATTAAGATGGAAATAAGAATTATAGTCATATAACCAATGTTTATTTGTTGTTTAAAAGTAGTGGTAGCGTGAAAAATGTCTTCAAACAGTGAATATAATTACTCAAAAAAATTAAGATGGAAATAAGAATTATTTTCTAGCTTTTTAAAGCTATAGTATCAATATGTCAGCTTATAAGTGTGCATGGTGAGAGCTACCCATTTTCATTGCTAACTACCTTATTCTTTTCTTCCATATTGAACACAATTCTGCATGTTGCACCCTCAAAAATATAGAAGCATGGAGTCATAGGATTTAGAATGATAGAATGCTTTGGGTTGGAAAGACCTTAATCATCTAGTTCCAACCCCCCTGCCAGGAACAGGGGCATGTTCCACTAGATCAGGTTGCTCAAAGCCCCATCCAACCTGACCTTCAACACTTCTGGGGATGTGGCATCCACAACGTCACCGGGCAACTTGTTCCAGTGTCTCACCACCCTCACCATAAAAAAAATTCTTCTTTAGGTCCAATCTAAATCTACCCTCTTTCAGTTTAAAATTGTTCTCCCTGGTCCTGTCACTACAGGCCTTGCTAAAAAGTCTTTCTCTGTTTTTCTTATTGACCCCTTTGGTATACTGAAGGCCCACAATATGGTCTCCCTGAAGCCTTCTCTTCCCTAGGCTGAAAACCCCAACTGTCTTAGCTTTTCTTCAGAGGAGCAGTGTTCCAGCCCTCTGATTATTTCATGGCCCTCCTCTGGACCTGCTCTAACAGATCCATGTCTGTCTTATGCTGGGGGACCCAGGGCTGGATGCAGTACTCCAGGTGGGGTCTCACAAGAGTGGAGTAGAAGCGCAGAATCCCCTCCCTCGACCTGCTGACCACGCTTGTTTTTATGCAGCCCAGGATGTGGTTGGCTTTCTTGGACTGCAAGTGCACAATTCCAGCTCATGACAAATTTTTCATCCACTAGTATCCCCAAGTCCTTCTCCACAGGGTTGCTCTACTGTGTTCATCCTCCAGTCTGTGCTAATATTGGGGAATGCTCTGACCAAGGTGCAGGACGTTGCACTTGGCCATCTTGAACTTCATGAAGTTCACTTCTCAAGCCTGTCAAGCCTCTGGATTGCATCCTTTTCCCTCTAACATATCAACTGCACCACTCAGTTTGGTGTCATCTGCAAACTTGCTGAGGATGCAGTCAATCCCACAGTGTATGTCATTAATGAAGATATGAAATATTAAGGTCCTAGTATGGACCTTTAAGGGACACCACTGGTTTCTGATTTCCATTTGGACATTAAGTCATTGACTGTAACTCTTTGGATGCAACCACCCAGCCAAGTCCTTATCTATCTAATAGTCCATCCATCAAATCCAGGCGTCTCCCATTTAGAGTCAAGAATGGCGTGGGGTACGGCATCAAAGGCTTTACAGAAGTCCAGGTAGATGACAGCAATTGCTCTTCCCTTGTCCACTGATCGCTTACAGCTTGCTGTGCTGCTTTTTGAGCAGATGTCAGGATGACTGAAATTTCCCTATCAGGATCAGAGTCTGTGACCATGATGCTTCCTGTCATTGAAGTAAGAATGCTTCATTAGCATCCTCCTCTTGATCAGACAACCTGTAGTAAGCACCAACCACGAGGTTTCCTTTGTTGGCTTGGCCTCTACTTTTCACCCACAAGATCTCAACCTGCTCGTCATTGTCTTTCAAAGATAGCTCTGTGCAATCGATTATTTTTTTTTTATAACATAGAAGGCACTCCCTGCTCCAGTCTGTCCTTTGCCTGTCCCTTCTGAACAGTTTATAGTCATTGATTGCAGCAGTCCAGTCATGTGATTGATCCCACGAGGTTTCAGTGATAGAGATTAGGTCCTAGATTTCTAGCTGCACAATGGTTTCCATCTCCTCCTGTTTTTTACCTGCATTGGTATAGAGTCATTTCAGCTGGGTCATTGACCATGTCACCATTTTAGAGGAACACGCCCTGTTTCCTTTGAGGCATTTCAAAGGTGTTTCCCTGCTGGTTCCTAACACATCAGCAGCCCCTGGCTCTTCTCGGTTACTCAAAACTTCATCCCCTTCCCCTGGTAAGTCTAGTTTACAGCTGTCCTTAGAAGCCTGGCTGACTTGTTGGTGAAGAAACACTTGCCCCACTAGTACGCTACTGCTTCCTACTTTTTTTGGAATACAGTGCAGTAAAACATTATACCCTTAATTTCTTTTTATAGCACAATGTTAAAAGGTTCTAA
>NW_009648340.1:24916-111634 GCF_000708025.1 Charadrius vociferus
TGCCAGATGGCCGGCTGCATCCATCTATGAAAGGCATGAACTCCTTTATCTGAAAAAGTTTTACTGACTAGTTTTAAACTCATAGTTCCATCTGTGTTGTTGTTGTTCTTATTGTTTGGTTTTCCATGTTGAACAATAGAGGAGAGATGCACATTTGAGTAGATTCTGTGAAACTTGTATAGGCATTGACAGCTACAGGTTTGAACAGATCCAACTGCATCTTACTTTTATTTTGATTTATATGAATAAGAGATCTGTATGCATAAGTTAATCTTAATTAAATGAAATTAAATTAATCTTAATATATTCACAGTGAATCACAAGTGTTTTGGCCACTACACATTATAAAAAAAGTTAAATGATAAAAGACGACCATTGCAGAAAATACATTGTACCAAATATTAGCAAGTAAACTGTTGCTTTTTAGACTAATAGCCTAATTAATTTTGTCAGTTACTTGAGCACTTAGTGAAAAAAGGCTTTCCTAATTTTAACAAAACATTCTTTTCATAGATTTTCTGTCATTAAGTGCATTTTTGTTAATCTCTGTCATGCATGGTAGCACTATAATTAGGATATTTTACATGACATGGCTAGAATGTTAATCAACAGCATTTGTCAAAAAAGCACCAAGGAATTTTTCAAGGTTTTATAAAACATTTCCTTTGATTTTTTTTCTCTCTTTTTGTGCCTGAAAAGTGGATCCCATTAGATGAAGTATTCATAAGTGCTGAAAAGAGTATTCAATCAGTTGAATTATTTTAATCTAAATTAATGTATATATTCATTCTCTATTTGAATAGAAAGTAATTTTAGCTTAACTGAACACTGACATGTAGATATTAAAAAAAAGGTATCTTATTTTCAGGTGTTCCAACATAGACACAAATAATACATCAAATGTCTTATAACTATAGGCTTTTTTGCCTTCCTTGAATTTTTGGAGTTTATTCCGTACACAAGTTAAGGCCAATGCCCCATATCTTCAATGCAAAACTTCTTGCCTTTAATGCAAAACTTCTAATGCCATCACATGTAGGCTCCTCTTCTGCAACAGTGCTGATTATTTATGTTCCATGCCTCATCTCAATGTTTTTAAATTAACAAATATTCTGTTAGAGGATCTTACAAAAACAGATCCAGAGGGTTCAACATTGGTAATGTTCGTATGGCACCTTTTGATACTTTTCTGAATCTATTCTGTTTCACACTGTTATGAGTTAACCCCAGTAGGCAGCTAAGCACCACACAGCTCCTTGCTCGCTCTCTCCCACCCTGGCCTCCAGTGGGACAGGACAGGAGAAAAGGAAGAGTAAAAGCAAGAAAACTCATGGGTTGAGATAAAAATAGTTTAAAAAACAAAAGAAAAATGGAAGAAGAAAGACAGAAAACAAAATAAAACAAGTGGTGCAAAACCAATCACTCATCACCTCCCACAGGCAGGCTGATGCCCAGCCAGTTCCCATGTGAAAGATACCTAACCTCCCTAAACACACGCTCCTGCATTTTAGTACTGAACGTGATATATGGCAAGTAATAGTTCTTTTGGTTAATTTGGGTCATCTGCATGCTTGTGTTCCTTCCCAACCTCTTGCGTACTCCGAATCTATTCACTGAGGGGGGGCAGAATGAAAAACAGATGGCCTTGATGCTCTGCAAATGCTGTTTAGCAAAAGCTACAACATTGGTGTGTTATCAGCATTGTTTCGGTCACAAATCTAAAACATACCACCACACGAGCTGCTACAAAAAAAAAATAACTCCATCCCAGCCAAATACAGTACACACATGTGCTTTGTATTCTAAATTAAATGTAGATTCCCTTTCAGTACCGGTGAGCCATGACAATTTACACAAAAGGTTTTTGCCTAAACAAGACCTATAAGATTCAAATATTAGTTATGCAACAGGGAAGGGATAGATATCTAACTATCCTCCTTTGACAGCCAGCCTCCCAAAACAAAACAAAAAAACACTGCTCTGGCTAATGCAGGTAGAAGTTGAATGGTCCAGGGTCCAGATCATATCCTGCAATTTTAACTCACAGTTGCATTAATTGGTGCACCTGATCTGAGGCTGAATGTTAATTGGCCTCCTGTTTGAAGGCTTGATAATACAAATAGCAGAACAACATGGAATCAGGCATCGAAAGTTAATGCATCCTGGCTAAGTAGCAGACATTTTTTGTGGATATCTACAAATGTCCAGTATTTCATGCTTGACAATGTCATTGTTGAGTCTCAAACAGATGGGATTCACTTGTTGCTTGTATCCAGATGGGCACTGACACAGAGCAGTAAAGGGAGGGAGTTTCATGTATATGAGATGATTGCAGAAAAGAAACAGACCTTCTACCATTTAATCCAATTCTATGTTATCTCAGTCTTCAGTTAAAACAATCGTTTTCCTGAACTTACCAAGGTCCATCATAAAGCAACTTTCTTTTTACTATTACAGTGCATAAAAATGTCCCAAAAATAGATTCTTTAACAAGAATAGATTTCTTTAACAGTTAAAGGTCTTCTAATTTTCATCTAGATAGAATCCTTGTTTTAAAATGAAGTCATTGGCCTGTAATTGAAATATTTTTTCTATTTTTTTTTTTTATGTTTACACTGATGTGTTCATCAGGAATAGTCAGATTCATCCTTTCTTTTTACCGGTCTACAAAAGAAGTGTCATGGTTTAGCCTCAGCCGGCAACAACCACGCAACCGCTCGCTCAACCCCCACAGCTGTGGGGGAAAATCAGAATAAAAAGGCAAAACGCATGGGCTGAGATAAAGGCAGTTTAACAGAACAAAAAATAAAAGAGAAAAACAACAACACCACCAATAAAGGAATGTACAAACATGATTACAGTATCACTGCTCGCCACCAGACTGGGGAAGCCCCAGCCCACTCTGAGCCAAGACTTCTATTCCCTCCCCCGGCCAGCTCCCAGCTATAGCCTGGGCATTGCTCACATGGTATGGAATACCTGTGTCCCCTGCCAGATACTTGGGGAACTTAACTCCATGCCTGCTGGAACCAGGAGAAGAAGAAAAAAGAGAAATCATTTGATAACTGTTTATTTTGGTAGTAATTTTAATGGCCCTTCTCTACATCTATTCCTGTGTCAGGTACTTCCATGGTATCCTTTCTGAACACAGATTATGAAGAGACAGCAAACATGGAACATAATTTTACAAGGTATTCCAAGGCAAGGTCTCCTAAAGGTCATGACATAGTGGTTCTTATGTTTTCCTGATTCCCTTGTGTCGTGGCTTAACCCCAGACTGCAGCTAAGCACCACACAGCCACTCACTCTCTCCCCATCAGTGAGATGGGGAGAGAGAATCTGAAGGATAAAAGTGAGAAAAGTCATGGACTGAGATAAAAACATTTTAATAATAATAATGATGATGATGATGATGATGATGTAATGAAGAGGAAAATAACAGAGAGAGAGAAATAAAACCTAAGAAAGACAAGTGATGTAAATGAAAACAATTGCTCACCACCAACCCACCAATGCCCAGCCAGTCCCCAAGCAGTGGCACCCCAGCCAACTTCCCTTCAGTTTTTATTGCTGAGCATGAAGTCTTATGGTATGGGATACCCCCGTGGTCATTTGGGGTCATCTGTCCTGGCTGTGCCCCCTCCTAACTTCTAGGGTACCCCCAGCCTACTCACTGGTGGCGTTTTGTGAAAAGCAGAAAAGGACTTGGTGTTGTGTAAGCCCTGCTCAGCAATAACGAAAACATCCCTGTATTACTAACGCTGTTTTCAGCACAAATCCAAAACATAGCCCCATACCAGCGACAATGAAGAAAATTAACTCTATCCCAGCCAAAACCAGCATACCTTGAAAGACCTTTTATGTTATACTGTAACACTGCATTTTTTCTTATCACAGCTGTATGGCAGAAGCATCCCACAGCCATTCAGTGATGGATTAGTGCTCCCAGGTCCTTCTCACCTCAGCAGCTTCCAGAGATGGTGAAGTCCATAAGAGCTAAAGATATTTTTAGCAGCCTAAATTTAAATTAATTTTCTCTTTGCCAACATTGCTCAGCTCTCTGGTGACTGCTACAGTGCCTTTGTGGACCAAACTGACAGCAAGCCACAGGCATTTTCCAAAATTATTAGACTTGGGAGGCTTAAGTGAGTTTAGAGCATGCATGAGAAAAGAATAGCTTCTTCTAGGAAACAGAGTAGGTTTTTGATTAATGCTGAAATATTGCCTGCAGGCAGTGAAGACCAAGTTGGCTCTGATTTATAATAATTATGCCAAAGGCCAAAGAGTACACCTTTTTTTCCTAACTATGAGGTAGACTTACCACAGCATTGAATATCAGTGGTTGCCTCAAAGCAGGTAAAACAATAGATATTTCTGTGGCAATTACTTAAGTACCTGTAACCTGATATGTTCTACTATTATTGTTCAGATGCAAGGTAAATGGGAGTTTTTACAAAGATGCCACCTTAGATTGGTATTGCTGGGTTGTCTATCAGTTAGAATACCTGGAAACATTTAGAATGGCTGAAAAGAGATTTTGGTTTTGAACATAGCAATACTGTACAGCAAAATTCTGTTAACCCCCGCTTTCAGCATAGTAAAGTTAGCAAGAAGAAAGTAGATAAAAGTGGCTTTGCACTGGGACTGTGTTACACGGGAATTTCCAGATATAAGGGATAATGAATTAAGGACAAAGTATTTATAATAAAGTAATCCCAAAGATACTCTCCCTAAAGAAGGCGTAGCAGCACTTTCTGCTACCTAATGGAAATCCTCAAATCACCAATAACTATGTCAAAGTCAGAATTGTTCAATAAAAACTTTTTGGCTTTAAAAAAAAATCAGATGACATATCCATATAGCACAATGAAGGAAGACATTTCATTTCACAGTAACCCTGCAGAGTATTTAATACTCATAAGAGCAAAGATTTTAAAATCTGCAGGATCATCTTTATCACACTTTTGAAAGAGCTACACAAGGCGAACTCTGGCCAGAATATGTTAAATTTCAATAAGTCTTTTTAACATTGAAGAAGTTCCAAAGAACTAAAAGAAAATGAAAGCTATAAAATACATAAAATGGGTGGAGATTATTTTATGAGGAAGTGGACGTTTGCCATGTAAGAATCAGTCCTAGGCACAATCATGTAAAGTCTAATGAAGAGTTTAGCTGCTTAAGACACACAAAGAAATGTTGCAATTAGTGTTAATCAAAATGTCTTTGTGAAAAAATGTATCCTGCCAAACTAAATTGATCTTGTTTTCTGTGAAATTCCATCATTGTATGCTAAATGTTTTAGATTATTTTTAATTGGGAAAACACACTGTCTGAATCTAGGAAGTTATCTCAACTTCGTATGCCTACAGGACTTTGTTAGTACATGAAAAGCAAATCTATGACACAATAGCCAATAAATGTAATGTTGTCCATTGTAGGTGTGTTTCAGTATCAAAATTTGTTATGGTTGTAGTAATATTATGTTTCAGAGTGTAAAACAGAATGGACAACAGCCTGAGTTAAACCCAAATACAGTCAGCTTATTGTTTTAAAGTACCAGCAAACAAGCAACCAAAATTGCTCACCATGATTCCTTGATTGCTGTTTGCAAAAGAATCATACAAAAATTTTTTTTTTTCTAATATATAGGTAAGATTGACATCTTACCGCCCTTGTGGTAGCTGAATCACAGTCAAGCTGAATTCTGTTCTGGCCTTAAATTTGTTTTCTATGTGCTTCTAATTCTATTCCTTTTCTTTCACTTCAGCGTAAGCGTCCATGTTTATGGAGCAGTATGTTGCTTATAATGTTTTTTAATGATGTTCAGAGTGCTATCAAAATGCGTAGAACAGTGTATAATTCTGTTACAATAATTTTAACCAAAGAGTAAGCCTTTTCCACTGTCATCAGATTGTTCTTAAATGATACTGAAGCTGATTAAGTATTTAAAGCACCTCTGAAAATGCATCTCCAGAAGTGTGTTTGATGTTCTTGATTTTCAGAAAATAAAATGTAAGTTCCAGAATAGTGTGATGCAAATTAGTGGGCTAGACCTTCCTAAGTGCTCATTTTTACTCTATTTTATTTCTCTAGGAGAAGATAAAACAGATGTTTATGAATCAAGCTAAATCAGTAGGGTTTATTTTCATTTTAGATAAAAAAAAGCTGAAGTTTCCTCCAGGCATTTTCACAAACATAGCCCAACACAAGCTAAATATCTCAGATACAATTCTGTACTTTCATGTTTGGTACTTCATTCTGCTGAACTCCAAATAATACTACAGAAAAAATACTAAAATTTCACTCAAAAGAAATAATTCCTTCGAGCAATTCATGGATATAGCTCTCATTATTTTATATATATGGGATCTTGGCTGTGCTTTGAAGGACTCCAGGATTAAATACTAGCAAAATAATTATGGTTATTAACTGTGGCTACTTTTTAATAGCACGACAGGGAAAAGGAAAATACAAATACCAAAGAAACAGAGCTTGAAGAGTAAGAAGTGGTTACTTCTGTTACAGATTACCTTTCTGTTGTTTCTGTGAAGGACTTTCCTGGCAGTTACACCATGAAGAATACATCTAACTTCAAGTAACTGAAGTATTTTATTTACAAGAGCAATAGTTGTAGTGTTTACTAGATCAGTAAAAGAACTAAATGATTGTAAATGAAAAGTATTTAAGACTTAGTGAGTCCTGTCTGGTAGAAAATAATAGTAATTAAAAAAAGAGTTGGAAAAACTTAACCCTGTCATATGAAATCAAAGCATGATTTGTATGAAATCAAAGTATTGATATTAAAAGAAGCCATTCAACATGTTATTTTGAGAAAAACAATGAAAGGAGCATTAATATCCTAAATCTAAATCAAATTCTGCTCTATCTTCATATTCACTGTAATTCAGTGTATTCCTTTTCTTCAAGAATATATGATGTAAATAAAAATAAGCAAAAGAAGCTGCTAGATTTCTGAATTACAGCAGCAATTTAATGAGATACTAACAGTATTCCAAGCAAAAAAAAAATAGCCTAAACTCTTCAGGTGTAAGACTAACAGTATTCCAAGCAAAAAAATAGCCTAAACTCTTCAGGTGTAAATGGAGAAATCCGTGGCTTCTTTTCACCACCATATCCTAACTTGTTGGTCACGTTGTAATTTGCTCTATTGCTATAATTTTGTTTTCTGTTCCTCTGAACTACCATATTGACACTTTATTTCACAGAATGTGAGACAAATTGTTGTGGCAGATGCACCCACCCTGATGAAGACCTGATGAAAACCTAGCAAAGATCTGACAAGATCACAAAAACCTCCCACCACACCTCTTGTCACATTCACGTGGTGGTAGTCAGCATGTACGCATTTCTGTCAAAAGGTGAGGAAGTTGGGGTCCTCAGCCAATGGAGGGGCTACATGACCATATTTGACCACAGGTCCAATTCGACTAGGGTATAAACAGAGGCCCACTGGAGAACCATTTTGAGCTGGTCCTCCTCAGAGCAGCAGGTCTGCAGTCAGGGACTCTCCCCTTGGGCTGGGACACCACCCAAGGAAAATCCTCAAGATTTAGAGCTCTCCCTTATAAGGTGAGTGATTGCGCTTTTTGGGTCATTGGCCATAAAACTTAAGAATTCTTAAGTCGGTTGTGTAGTATTAACTCTCAACCATCATTCTTAACCTGTGGATTGTTAATGTTTGTCAGCATCTCAAAGGGGTTTCAGTTAGAGTAAAACTCAGTTTGATTTTGTTACCATCTTGTAAAAATAAATCCTGTTTTTAGTTTGTTAGTTGGTCATTCAAAAAATTTAATTCAGTCCCTAAATTAAAAAAAAAAAAACACCACCTTCAAATATTCTAATTTGTTTAATAGTTTGTATTCTTAAAATCAATTAAACATATTCCATATTATGAAAATAAATTGTAAAATTATTATTAAAGTTAATATGATTGAAAAAAGTCATATGTCACACACACATCTTCAGCAAGGTCAAGAAGAAGGATCTGGAGAAGTACAGTCTTAATTAGCCTGCTGGGAGCCATTACTGGGAACAAAAAGGATAAGAGGAGACATACAAGCTGACTGGGAACAGCCAGCATGGATTTACCAAAGGCAAGTTATGCCTGACCAGCCTGATTGCCTGCTGAGATGAGATAGATGACTCTGCCTGTGGGTAAGTGGAGAGCAGGCAATGTTGTATACTTTTACAGCAAGACTTTTGAGACTGTCTGCCATAGTACTCTTGTCAACCTGGTGTCATATGGACTGGATAAGTGGCCAGTAAGGTGGATGGAAAATTGGCTGGGCCATAAGATGCAAGGGGGTGTGATTAATGATACCAATTCCAACTGGTGGCTGGTTTCTAGTGGCACTACTCAGATTGTTACTGAGGCCAATACAGTTTAATAATCTTGTTGACATAATAGATTGCGTACTCGGCCATTTAGCAGGCCATGCCACACTAGGGGGAGCAATTAACATGGTGCTTTTCACAGAAACCCCAACAAGCCAGATAAGTGGGCTGCCAGAAAGCTTATGAATGTCAATAAAAGAAAATGCCATCTTTCATCTGGAATGAAATAATTCAGTGCAACAGGACAGATAAGGTACTGTCTGGATAGCAAGACAGCTTCTGCTTTACAGAAAAGGACCTGGCAGCTAGAGTGAACACAAAACTGAAGGTGAGTCAGCTACATGCCTGTGCAAAGAAGAAAGCCAACCATATAGTCTGTTAGCAGGAATGTAGCTAGACAGTTGTGGAAAGGGATTTCCTTCTTGATTCAGTATTTGTGAGAATGTATGCAAAGAGCTGTGCCTAGTTTAGACTCCTCATTTCCAGAAAGACTTGGAAAAATTGGAATTAATTCAGCTGAGGGTGATCAAGATGATTAGGGTTCTGGTGCATGTGCCATGTGAGGACACACTGAGAAAAATCAGTTTGTTCAGCCTTAGGAAAAAATAAACTAAGGATAGATCTTATTGTTACTTAGAACTATATAATGGTACAGAGATGGAGCCAGTCTTGAAAGAACATAGTGATAAGACAAGAAGTAACATATGCAAGTTGCAACACAGGAAATTTTGATAAGATATAAGGAAAGCCTTTTCCACCATGGTGGTGGTCAGAGTTTTCCAGAGAAGGTGGGGAAATCTCCATCCTTGGAGATGTTCAGAACTTGGGACACAGCCCTGAGCAACCTGCTTTAGTTGGACCTGCTTTGAGCAGGTATATGACACGTTATGCTTTCTTTCTGAAACATCTACAAAAACAAATTAATATACTGAGAAATGAGTATTTAGTTTATCTTTATGATCTTGTAAAAGAACAGTCAGAGTTAAATTGCAAAGTAATTTTGCTCAAAAAAAACCCCTCTTTTCAACTCCTCCAGACACTTGCAGGGAAAATAGATAAAATATTTATTTTCTTATTATTAGGGAAAAAAAGTCATTAAAGCTCAAGCTAGTGGAATTTTCCATAGCTAAGTTGACCTTCCCAAATTAATAGCACAAGTTTTGTTTATTTTTTAGAAGGCAGTAATGAAAATTAATTAAAAAAAAATAAAAATCAGTATATTCTTCATAAAGAATTCAGTAAATCATAACTTATCAGTAATAAATTTTACATATTTTGTGAAACCAAATATTTCAGAACAGACATTTTTAGAGAAAAAATTGAAAATATTTATATCATTTATTAGGAACATATATTTTTATACAACACAGTAACTGAAATGAAAAAAATAGATCCTACTCTCTATTAACGTGGCATTATTGGCCACACCATTTAGACTTTCTACCTTGCTTTGAAATAGCAATTTCTTTACATATAAAACTTCAGGAAACCATGATGTTGTTGGTTTTATAAATTCTTACAGTTTGAAATTGCTATTTGATTAAGATTACTAACTTTTTGCAAGCAATAAATTTTAAAAGGATGATTTCCTAAAAAAAAAAGTTCTACAGTTATTGAACTTGGACATTTATTCATTTGGACTTTTGAAGCAATGAAAAAGCTTCAGTAAAAGCTGTGAGAGGCACAATGTTCTTTTTATCAACTTGGCCATCTAAAGAGTCATTGCAATAATCTAGGATTCTGAGTCACTGGGATTGTTTGAAAGAAGTAATAGAGTTTATGGTTCAGTTGGGTGTAATTTGTTAATGCAACTCATGTGTTGTACATATGAAAAAGGCACAGCTCATCATAATTGTATATTGAATATACTGCACAGTTTTATTATGTACGGTAAATTCATGCAAGAGTGCCAACTTTATATTTTTCAATTGTGAAGTAGGGTGGGAGCATTGCAAATGGACAGATACATAAAAAAGAAATCTAGTTCTACAGTAGTTTATTCTGGTCATTGCCATCTGGGATTTATGGTGTATTATTTATTTGTGTCTGCAGTATTTTAATCTTTGGCTGTGGGAGTTGTGATTTCCCATTGCAATATGCTAATGCTTTATGTGTTAGTGATAATGGCAGGGCCATAGATCTAGGAGTCCTAAGTTAACTATCTTCCTTCTCATATCGATCTGGGATTTAAGACCTACTACCTTAGTGTAGTACAAAATAGCACTGGACGATATGTAAGAGGTTTTGGCTCTGAAATTTTTTCCTTGCTCAGTGGGGGTGAAACTCTGCTATGCAATGAGGAGCTAGTTTAACATTTTCTCTACCACGTTAGCCTTAATCAGATTTTATCAACTCTGATAAACTACTTTGTACAACAGTGCAAGCTGAGTAAGGTCTGGCAATAAGCATTATGTTGAACATGTTTTATCCTTCATTTAATCCTAAATCATCCAGCAGTAAATATGGCAGCCTTTTCTTCTATCATGAATCAAACCCTTAGTTTATCTTGAGAGATGTACTTTTATCAGTATGACATAATTCTATGTGATTAAAAACAGCCAGCAAACAAAGAACAAGGTTAAAGCTAACACAGAGTAGTTTTCCAGTGTCAGAGAGCCTCTGTGGGCCATGCCAAGGTAACTTTTCAACCAGTAGACACTGTAAAACTCACTTCCAGATTGTCCCTCACTTGTGATATGACCTGGACAATAAGAATTTTCTGTAAGTTTTTTCTCCGGCTTAGAAGTAAAATAGGGTAAAAGAGCTTATTTTTCCTTACCAAAGTTTGAGAACACGGATGATAACCAAACTGTAAATGCAAAATACTGCTATTATCCCCATCATCAGTAATAGAAGTTCTAATGTCTGAAATGTCTTAGGCTGTACATAGAAGACTTCCAAACAAAAGATAAAGTTGGAAAAATAAGATGTCTAATTTAACTAGTAATGTGACATTTTATTAATTTCTTTTCTTCTGTACTTCAAGGATCAAATGTGGCCATCTTTTTAATGAGACGTATGTAGCAAGAAGCCAGATTAACTGAAGTCTCAAATAATGTTTGCTGAGTACTTTCTTTAATGGGCTGTAATGTTCCTTTGACATAAGTAATTAGTCAATTGCCTGTATGATGCTACAAATGCTGCTTCATACAGCATCAATAGTTATTAGTCAAGTAGCCTCAGTAATCTAAGTTAAGCTTTTGTGGTACAGGGAAGAGTTAAACGAAAGTGAAGAAATCTCATGTGGGGACAGCTCAGGCAGTACTGTAGGTAAACTTTTTTCCCTCTTTTCCTACATTAAATAACTTTGCTCTTCATCAGGGACTTATATAAAACTTTCTGCTGATCTTCATTCAATTGCAGAGCAATCCTCTGAAGAAATTTAATAAAAGATCCAAAACCCCCAGGTACTACTATTTTTTTTTTTTTTCCTTTCAGTGTATTGTGCTGATTCACACTTCATCATTACACTTTCTATTGGGACTTACTGTTTCTGAAAAAACATTTATCTACAATATTAAAACACTTGCTTTGGTTTAGTTCCAATACTTTTCTACTTGACAAGGAGGAGGTTGGGCTTTTTTGGTTTTGCTTTTGCTTTTTATTGTTGCTTGTTTTTTTAAATTTATATTATTTTTTATTAATAATAAAATGTGTACAGCTTCCAGGAAAATAATAGAAAAAAAACCCAGAAAAAAGCTCCCCCAAAAAACCCAAGTACTTTATTGCCCTATCTTTTAAAATAGAAGTGAGGGCACTTGTTTTCTCTTTCTATATTATTATGACAATTGTGTTCAACTCTTTTTTGTCACTCTATACACTGTAGTTTGTTCATCACATCACGTTTATTTCTTCTGGGTTAAATCTTTAAAGCAAACTTCCTTACATGAATAAGATGCTATGGAAGGAGAATATATTGCAGACAGAGCCAAAATGGATTTTTTCAGTTGATGACCAAAGGTCTAGCAGCAAGTAAAACCAAGATCAATCTTATTGAGAATTTTTTCTATCCTAATTTGTGCTTTTGTTTTCTTTCTCATTTGTTTTGTCAACTACTTTCCACTGCTTCTTTGATAATTTCGGTCTCTCAGTTCCCTCTGGGTGACTTTTTAATTTCCTCATGTCTTTCTTATGAGACAAAATTAGAATATAAATTTCTCTGAGTTCTTCACTTATTGCTCGGAGACTTGTTAGCTTATTTTACTGCACCTTATGTAAACATTAAATATCATGTAATGTATTTTTATACTTTTTATTGTATCTCAAATTATGTGGAGAACAATTCTGCTTTTTTTTTTTTTTTAGGTCTGGACTCACAGTTCATTTGTGTTAATGGTTAGCCTCCCACTGGACTTCTTTAATGTTTGTATCAGGGCTGTGGTAGCTAATGTTAATCTATTAGCATCACAGTATAAAAATTATTCCATAGTTAAAAGCTGAACTTTACTTCCCCTGTTCCCATTAGAGGGCAGAAAAGATTTTCAATGAGATTATGGACTAATAAAGTGTTAATTGAATCTACATCAGCAAGTAGTTTCTAGAGAACTGAAGAATCTATTACTATATTTTAAAATCCATAAGTATGAGGGAAAAAATATATATATTAGTGTGTCCATAGCCACAATTAATTATTAAATATACAACTTTTTTTTTTTTTTTCCTATCTGCTGGCATTTCTGAGATTTTCTGTGGCCTCTTCCTTCAGCACTTAGTTATTTTTTTTTCAGTTAGTCACCCCGGATATTCACAATATATTGAGACTTACAGTTCAGATGTATAGCCTATGAAAACTAATTCAGATCCCTGAATGGAACATGTATGTATGAATTTCCATTTCAAATGATAGCTTTTGATCTTAGGTAACTGCTTGCCACTGACATTTCCAGCATAACTATTCTGTTCTGTTAACTTTCAGAGTTTCAGAAGAATATTGCCACTTGATTATTAACCACAATTAAAAGAAGCAAATACCTCTCTCATTTAACAGCTCTTAAATTCCTACGTTTGCTTAAACAATTGCCAATAAGCCATCACCTACACGTAACTTGATAATAGCCTACTGACTCTGTATTTATCTGTATGCAATATTCTGTTTCCTTTTTTCTCATGTCACTTTTTTCTCCTGTGGTATCATATTATCCTTTTCTCCCTCTGAAAGTAAAATATACACAATTTCACAAACAAGATTTTCAGATGTTATCAAGTGCTATATCTTGAGTTATCAAATAATCTACTGAATGACTTCATTTTCCCCAACTTCTGGTTGCTATTTTCATCTGAAGAGCCTTCTCTTTTATGAAGAAAAATACATATTTTGCATCAGTTTATGTTTGTATTGAAATTCTTATAGCTGGACTTGTGTTTGGGGTTCAGTTCAGAAGATATCTGCTAGTGGTGTACATGATACCTTGAATCTCTTGACTCTCAATATGATTTAGTAATAACAGATTTATCCAACACTTCCACCTAATTATACTAGACCTGTCTCAGTCCTAACACTGTTTGGGTGATATTAATATCTGAATGGTGAAGAATTTTTATGAAGATAAATCCCACTGAGGCTGACATTTTATTAACTAGTTCTAGAAACTTGTTAGATATTGCTTCTTCTCTGGCAAAGTTAATTAACTTTGATAAATAATACAATACTAACACCCTTGAATGTAAACACTTTAGGCGCTACCATACATTACTTTGAATTTATAGTTTGATCAGCATTTGCACTTGTTAACAAGTTTTATTTGTATTTTCTGTTTAGTATGATCATGCTGAGTTCCATGATCAATAGGAGCCTACGAGATGTTAAAAAATGCTTTTATTATCCTAGATGTTAATTATAACAATATGATATTTTCCAAGCCTGTGCTGTTCTGAAGTTATTCTCAATATCTAATGTTGCTTTCAGATTTTTATTGACTAGACTTTTTTTATCTTCTTATTTTACTTAACAGTTCTGCCCCTTGATTATCTGTAAAATTGTACACTGGAGATAATTGGGGGGGGGAGGGGTGTTAGATGTAAGGCCATTAAAAGATGCTTCCTCAAGTTATTTTTCTGATTTACTTTTATTTATGTCTCTAATTATTCCCCATTTGAAGAAATTGCCAACTTCATCTTTTTTTTTTTTTTTTCAAGTTCATGTAACACAATTGGATTAGGTTTACGATACATGTTTGAGATATTAGGTTGTTATTTATATCCAGAGAACTTAATCCATTTTAGTCCTTTGTCCAAACTGTCAAAGCATATGTTTGATACTGATTTTAATCCTGTAGGTATTACAAACTGGCTCTGATCATGCAGTAAAAAGCACAGAGAACAGCGTTAACACAGCATGTATTATTTTATACAGTATGAATAAAATGTTGTGCCCAAAGTAGACATTGGACAAGCTACAGTAAATATTCAAGAGGGTAGAACCTACATAATCAATAAAATGATGAATGCAACTATCATAATCTTTTTCAATGAGTAGCCCCACAAATGAAGAAATTACTCTTTAGGAAATCTACATGGATGGCATTCCACTATTGGATGTTCACCAAGCTGAAGAACAAAAGTCCTGTGGATTCCAGATGCCGTACTTCAGCATCAGCCAAACCCACTTTTTCACTTTGCTATAAAACCAATGACATTTAAACAACTTCTGCAGAGATACTGTGTGCAATGGTGGAAACTGAGACTAATATATGGCCCTCTATCTCCATTTCAGCCCCTAATTATATGACAGAATAAATCTATTTTGGTTAAACAAAGTAAGATGGTAGAAGTTTCTATTTAACTCCAGTAAATCCCCTGTTTATTGTGGCTAAGGCTATCCTTTAAGACTGCTCTTGGCAATCTCTTCTTTGGGAATTTTAATCAGTTGTTTTAAAAAAAACTGCTTCAAAAGTTTTAAATTTCTTCAGCCTTTATCATACTCTTTACTCTTTTTCAGAAACACACTACAGATTTTTAGTTATGTAGTACTCAGCTAAATCAAATGTTATTATCCACACATCAATCTGTCCCTGTCTTTTTGACTGATTTCTCTATGCTGATTACTGTTTATACATCCCTCAGTGCAATAGCAGCTGTTAATTTTACTGACACATCCACTGTTCTTTCTTAGTCATTATATCATTGATTAGGACCTCCTGTTTTAAATTCAGTCCCTTTGTCGGCCCAGGAAGATTAGATGCATTTTCTTTAAAATATCGGAGATTTTCAAAATAATTGTGTTAAAGAAACTGTCTGTGTCATCAGAATAGGTAGTACCCACATTCTCTGAATTGGTATTGGCAATTTGTGTAAAATGAATTATTTAGTTATGATTGTTTTCCAAAGGTCATGTTAAAATTCTTTGTAGTAAGCCTTCCTGCTCAATACCTCGCCTTGTCTAACTTTACATAGGTGAGACGGATTAGCATAATGTAAGCTCAAAGAGTCTTAAATTATAGCTTAAGAAAGATTAAAAACACTCTCTTCTGATAAAATAAAGTAATTCTTGTAAACTTTCAATGTACTACTGTAGTTCAGAACCATCACTTCTGATAAGCAAAGCTCAGTGAAAAAATTCATAGTCGTACATAGCCATACTGTGTTTTACATGACATTAAAATCAGCCTTAAGGACTATTCTGCATCTCTATTAGCTGTTATAGTAGAATATAGAAAAATATGGAATGAAAATGTTATCATTTATTGAGAAAGTTAAACTGTGTCTCCATAGCAAATATAAGATGTATTTTGAAAACCTAATTTTCAAAATGTGAAAAATGTTGAAATTCCACCTAAAATTTATGATGAATTTTCCTATACAGTCAATATCTTACTGGGAAAGAAAATGAAAATATATTTGATGGATACTTGGTATGATTAACATGGTAATGGATTTCAGACATGATAAAGAATAAATTCATGCGATATGAGTGAGTGAGGTAAAGAAAACAAAATGTAGGTTTTGTGACATAATGCACATGTCACAAATTAAGATAGCAATTCTGATTCCTAGATCTTTATTTTAATTTTTGGGGAAAATAGCAACAGCAACAATGATAGGCACAACAACAATACAACATTGACATAAGTAATAATAACAGTAATTATAAATAATGCATTCAAGCTTTAGATGAGAAACTCCTTTTTGTAAATATGCACGACATTCTTATGACTCGTCTTCAAGTAGGTCAATGAATGAGTGAATGTCTGCATGATGAAAAGCAACCATACCTCTGCAGAATTCCAAAACCACTACAGCACTACTGATGAATCCCAACACTAAAATCCACCCTATCAGCACCTAAGTTATCCATAGAAACTTTGGAAGTCAGAAATTTTGGCACGATTAATGAAGCTATGAGCCATGACATTGTGAAAGACAAATTACGGACATGACAGAACAGATGTAAATTAGAATTGATTCAATGAGGGAAAATGAGAGCTGACACGGGCTTGTGTTGGCAAAGGCCACAGTTTAGACAAAGTAATATTTTATTAAAAGTCCAAAGCCAAAAGTAAAATTTCACTTAAAAAAACCCCCACAAACAAACCAAGAAAACCCCTGAAAAATCTTGCAGCAATCACCATCAAGTAAAAGCAAAACAAACCATACTTAATTTTCTTAATAAAATCTTCCTTCTCTTGGTAATACTCATAGGAAGCAATTCCCTCTGTTCAGAGATTTCCCTTCTGACATTCAAATCCATTTTGACTTAGACTTGCTTTCCCCTAGAACAGGCTAAAAAGTTTCTTAATATTTACAGATTCCATGGCATCTAAATAAGTACAAGCATGTAAGCAGGGAAAATCTTACTTTGTAGATTACCTCCACAATACCTGAAGGAATCAGATGCAGGTTGCAAAGTGAAAAGATCCAGACACTCGGGAAGTAGGGCCAAAATAAGGTCTACTTCCCAATACCCTTACATAAAATAAAGTTTTTTGTAAAGTGTAATCCCATCTCAGTTTTCAGTTAGTTTGGCTTACAGAAATCTTTGTCTGAAGATAAATACTTTTTAAGATATGTCCAGATTCATATATGGCACTATGTAAAAATGCTGAAAAAATGGACTGTACATGATGTACCAAATCACTCAGAAAAAGTCCCTGTTAACAAAAGTGATACTCTTTTGTTATGAAATTTCCTACAGCCAACAAAACCTACACAGCCAACAAAAGTTGTTGCCCTAGTAATTTACACATTTCTGCAATGCATCAATGCTTCCCATCCATTCTCCTGCTTTCACAGCACCCAGTGGTTGGGTATTTACATAATCTTTTTTTTTTTCCCTGTGTACAGGTTTTCCCTCCAGATAATTCTCTGCATTATCCTTCCTGTGATGGTTTCTTACTACTGCCAAGGAAAATGCTGCCCGGTTGGCTACTGCACCATGACAGGCTGCGCTCACGCAGCATTTTCTAATGGCATCTTTCAAAACCAAGCAAATCTACCAACAGTTATTATCACAAATAATAATACTTTGTTTTCTTCATTAATTTCATAAGGCTGCAAACATGAACACCATTTAAGATAGTGGCTGCAGTCCTTCTGGATAAACCTGCTCTTGCGCGGGTTCCTCCGGAAGCCACAGGGGAATCTTTGCTCCGGCACCTGGACCACCTCGTCTCACCTCCCTGTCTGCATGGCTGTTGCCACACTTTCTTTTCCTCAGTCTTCTCCTCTATGCTGCATTTTGCCCTTTCTTACATATGCTTTACCCGAGGTGCCCCCACTGTGGCTGCAGGGCCCAGCCCTGGCCTGAGGCGGGCTCCGTCTGAGCCGGCTGGAACCGGCTGTGTCCAGCCCGGAGCAGCCCCGGCCTCTCCTCACAGAGGCCGCCATGCAGCGGCCCCTGTGGTAACACCTTGACACATAAACCAAATGCATTTCATAATTATAGTCCACTTTCTTTTGGAGAGCTTCTAGGTTAGAAATAAAAACCAACCACAAAATGCAAAACCAACCTCACTCTACCTTGTGTTTTGTGTTAATTGTTCTCGGTTTCAGGCAAAATATTTAGGAGCGAACTGACATTTAAAAGCTCTCCCTGCAGGGCGGAGCTGGTGCATGATAGGGTTGTGCTGTGGGAAGCCCTTGCACCACAGCTGCTCCTACTGTATTCACTTGTGCAGAAATACTGATAGGAGTTATCAAAGGTGTTGGTCTTCTTCAGTCCTTGCAGGTCGCACTTCCCAGCAGCTGGGATAGGAACACCTCAAAATCCCAAAGTAATTGACAGGCTGAGAAAGTTGGGGTTGTTCAGCTTGGAGAAGAGAAGACTGGGGGGGGGGGGGGGGCTTATAGCAGCCTTCCAGTACCTAAAGGGGGCCTACAGGAAAGCTGGGGAGACACTTTTTTCAAGGGCTTTTAGTGATAGGATGAAGGGGAATGGCTTTAAACTGGAAGAGGGGAGATTTAGATTAGATATTAGGAAGAAATTTTTCACTGTGAGGGTGGTGAGGCACTGGAACACGTTGCTCAGAGAAGCTGTGGAAGCTCCATCCCTAGAGGTGTTCAAGGCCAGGCTGGATGGGGGCTAGGGGGAAGTGTCCCTGCCTATGGCAGGGGAGTTGGAACTGGATGATCTTCAAGGTCATTTCTAACCTAAACCATTCTATGATTCTATGAATGTTGTTCAGAGAGGTCTGTACATACAATAATGAGTCCAAGTATTATCTCTGACCATGAATTGTGAAGGGACGTTTGAAGCCTATAGAATTCATATTTTCATAGAAATCTTTTTTTATTTTTTTTTTTTAAATTAATAGCTCTTTTTAAGCCACACACTTAGGAAGGTATGCTTTGTAATCATTTTGGAAGAATCGCAACCTATTTACAGTAGCCAGCATTATCAGCAAGTGATGCATTGTGGTGTTGCCCTAATATTGTATCACCAAAATTATTTTTCTAGTAATGAAATAGTGTAATACATCACTAAATGCCACTACTGTGATGATATGTTTATCTTTAATATAGTCTCCACTGGCATAAACAGGTTCTGATGGTTCAAGTTTAAACAGAAATAATTGATAGAATAATACAAATAATTTCTTTTATATATATATATATTTCATTTAAATGAGTTTATATCGATTCTTTTTAGTGAATCGTTTGGAAGAGAACAGATTCGTATGCAAGGGGATATTGCCTTCATAATAACAGAGAGCAATAATGATTCAGATTTTAACAGCTGCATGAAAATGTATGCTTGTATTAAAGCACTTGAAACAAATTCTTTCAGTGGAGCAGCTAGGAAAAAAAAAAAAAAAATGAAATTGAAGGGAAAGTACCAAACAGCTCAATGCTTTCTCATTAATGAAAGTTTTAGGACATTATTTTTCCTGACATACAATAGCAGAACTTTATATGTCTACATACATATACATATGTATATACACAAGTTTTGATAAAACAAAACTCTGTGTATGTGTGTGCACTTGTAAGTGTGTGTGTGCCAATAGCATTCATATTTTAAAATTTGTAAACCCTTCCATTTCATTTTTATGGCTGTCAGTGTTTTAGCTTTTAGGATTCAGTTTGTTAGATTGATTCTCAGGCCAGGAAAGAATATTTTGCAAGGATTCAGCAGAGTAATCTACTCGGTTTTGAAGAGCAAAATACATCTTCCTTCCATATAAAAATGTTTATAACTTTTCTGAACAGCACTAGAGACTAAGCAGAAAGTGATCAAGACAGGAAATGTGACAGGAAAATAGCCCTTAGGTAACCAAAGGTCTATTGGGGAACAGATGAAAACCAGTTACGTCTTTCGAGAAGTTATAGGTGCTCTAAGAGCATACACAGACTGTTTTATAGTCTGTTATTTGTTTAATCATCCAACATTCTGTTTAATATCTTACAAATATATTGGTAATGTTAGGAAGGATGGAAAACTATCTAATTAAGGGAGACATTTTTTATGCTGATTGCATTTACAAACCCTCATTGATGCAGGACCTTGCAAAGTATGTAGCAGATTATACTGATACCACCCATTTTTGAGTATAACAATGGTTACCCATTGCTTGAGAATGGGGGATATTTAACATAGAAAGTCCCATTAAAAGAAGCTATCTGTATGGTAATATAGACACATATACATTCATCTGAGTATGAACTAATCAGAAAATTCTAATGTCACAACTGTTTAACCTTACAAACACAAGTGCTGTTTTTCCCTTTTTTCAAGGTAAAAGTCAATGGTCTTCCATTAGAATGTGATAGAAAATATCCCAGCAATTCACATATTCATGTTAAATCTTGAGATGCTCTTTATACTAATAAAATCAAAGTCATGGAAGAAAAGAATGACCCTGAAAAGTTATCCAGTCTATAATTCCATCCCAAGGCAGCATCAGCGGAAAGAGGCAGCTATCTAACCTGGCCTTAAAGACCTTCAGATTCCAGTCTTCTCAGGTAATTCAGTGCTTCTGAACACTCAGCATTACAGAGGTTAATAATTCTGTCGAATCTTGCACACAGTGATTTAAATCTTTAGTTCTATTCATTGTATGAGAACTATTATTATGCCATCGCCAGTCAAAACAGTTCTAAGTTCAATTTACTGAAAAAAAACACATTTTTTCAGTTTTTTCTTTTAGGTCATGTCTTTAGACCCCTGATCATTCTTACAGCTATCTGCAGTATTTTCTCCAATTTGTACACATCTTTCTTAACTGCAATAACTCAAATTGACCACAATACCCCAGCTAAAACCTTAATAATGTTGGAAAGATTTGAAGAATTATTCACATTTCATGTAAGTTATACTGATATTTAAATATGTCAGAATTATATTTGCCTTTGCACAGGGCATGACATTGGTAGCTCATGTTCAGCATGTGATCTATTCCCTCCAGATCCATATCAGAAGAACAGCTGCCTAACCAGTTGTTCCCCATCATGTATTCACGCAATAGACCATTACTGTCTAAGAAAAATACTTTGCACTTGCCCCTTATTAATTCCATCCTATTCTTTAAAAGACCATCTGAGAATGAAGTAGAACTTTTATTTTTTAAAAATTTGTGTGACATTCAGTTTGGTTGCCATGTGGATGATGAGATTTTACAATTTATTTATGCCTACAAAGCAAGAATGTGGGTCATAACAACATAAGGTACAAACACAAGGTTAAAGCAGTTGAGGATATGGGAAATAAATGCTACAGAAATACAGAACAGTAAAGCAGTCAGTCTGTACCACCCTGAACACTATGTGGGAAACGTATCAATGATAAACAGTTTTTATATGTATTCAAGAAAGAATTTAAGAACAAATGAACAATGTAGTGTAAACATGCAGTCAGGTTGTCTTAACAGATTCTGGAAGCTATATACTTATATGATCTGCAAAAGATATAACCTCGGCAGCAGCACGGAACAAATCTTCCCAGGGCTGAGATGACACATGGCAGAAAGTGAGGAGTAACTGAAAAGGCAGAAGAGGCAGGTCCAAGGCCCAAACTTCAAATGAAGACAAAGACAAGGGAGTTCACATTCCAACTTTAAACCATCATACATGTACAAAAGGAGCTATGCATTGCAGAACTGATTCTGTTCTTGCCTTTGATTGACAGATGTCTTGATTGGCGTCTGTAGGCTGGAGTCTCAAGCACTGGCCATTGAGCACGTAGTATGCATTTTCCAAATAAAGCATAATACTGGTGATACTTTCCTTTGCTTCTGGGTTTGCACACAGTCTTCAAGAAAAACCAGCGGCAACTTCAGCATTGTTTAAAGTCTACCAGTCTAAAAGGACACCAGTCAGATATAAACCAAAACTGCTTAAGCTTTCTGTGCGATTAGGATGGTTTATTATGGTAAATGAGCTCCACCAGAAAATTTCCCTCCACCAGGGTGAGTCACCTCATGTCATTTAAAGTCATTTTACATTCAGAATTTCCTAATGGTGCATTGCATGTGACTGCACTGGAGTTGAGAACTGACTCACCATCTCTAGGATGGCAAAAGTACTCTGGATAAAACTACTTGCTGTGTATCAAACTGTTAATTTTTCTTTTGCTTTTTGTTCAGAGTGTTTGAATTGGAGTGAGGCAGAGTGGATGACATTTACTGTAGGTCCTTATCCATTCTTTTATGAACTAGCTGTTGATATTTTACAAAACAGGAAAATACCAGGCTACAGAGTCCAGCTGGTAACGTTCAAACACCATCCTTCCTAGCTGCACAGTGGTCAAACAGAGAAGGCCTTGACACTGTGCAAGCACTGCTCAGCAATACCCAAAACACTGGTGTGTTTGCAACACTGTCGTTCCAAAACACAGCACCATGCAGCTGCTATGAAAAAAGTTAATCCCATTCTAGCCGGACCCAGTACAATTCCTCATCAATATCTGTATAAAATAGATGAGCCATGAGTACGCATCTAAACTGTGCCTTTTCAAGGGAGTTTAGACACACGACTGACTGTTTTCAGTATCAGAAGGAGTCTTAAGTAGCTAATAATTGTCAGAGAATCAGTTCAAGAAAGACACTACTGAAACAGATGTTAGAAAGTCCATCTCAATGTCCCTTTAGTTTTATCTGGGTGGTTGCATGTCTGCCAGCCCAAATAACCTTTTTACTCATGAAAAGTCCCACTCCGACTTTCTTTTTTTCTTTTATTTTTTTTTATTGACTTTGCAAATAATCTTCAGAAGAGCAGAGCTCATTCAAGTGGGTGTTGACTTTAATACTTATGGTTTTATCTGCAGACTCCAATGTATTTACCTAACAGACCTAACTACTTTCAGTGATGTTACAGGTGGCCCATTAACTTTGTGAGGTAGTTATATAATTACATATATCCTGAGGATGACAAGAAAGAAAGCTACTAATTGTATCAGCTCATTAAGTCTGTTTTAAAATAGGTGACACCAGATATTCTGAAACAAAAGATGTGTTCTATCTCTTCTATGGTCTTTTCTACTGCCATAATTACCCGGGGACCAAGGAGAATACTGACAAAATTTGCATTACCTAAGATAAGTTAATGAAAATGAATTCAGTTCTCAACTGAAAACATAAGTAAAAAAAAAATTGAAGGACGTGATGAAAAAATGCAACTTTTTTATAAAGTTCCATATATGAGTCTAATCTTGATGTCTAAATAATGTAATATCTGTGACTGCAAATTTATGATTTAGATGAAGAGCTAATTTGGAAAAAAGGACACTTATACTAACCTCAGAAAGACTCATTAAAAGTAATGCAAGAATAGTAGTATGAAGGAAAGCTGATCCCAGATAGATTCAGAAATTTTGAAGGCTAGAGTATAGAAGACAACTTAATTGCAATTAATCAAAACAGTAAGCTTTAATAGCCTTTATATTACAACATAGCCTAATTGGAGAGGTGTCCTTTCAGCTTCCTGTGACAAAATTCTGATTCATAACCTCTCATGACTACAGAGCAAATAGAGTATGTTACACCTCAACTGGAGTTTATCTTCTTTTGTTAGATACAAGACATACAAATATTTTTAGATGGAATTCTGTAATTCACCTTATCAAAGTCATAACTTAAATCATACAAATGTTCCCAGGAAGTTAGCATAAATGCTAACTTCATGCAAAATACTGTTCTTTAGTCCCTCAAAAAAACTTGTAAATTCTATAAAATTTTGATTGTGGCTATAAATGAAAGAGAAAGAAAAATGGCAAATATTAAATAGGAGTAGCTATAACACAGTAGAAAAAAAATGTTATTGTCAGTTGTTTGAATTGAATAGCAGGTACAGAAAGACACAAGTCTGAAAAATTTTACAGAAATCTTTTCTTCAAAAAATGCAACAAAATATTTATTTTTACAGTGTTTTTAACAGAAAAATATCCAAAACAAGTAATTTGGATTTTGATTTGTTCAGTAATGCACAATTTTTTGTAATAAATAAAACAGACAGGTTTCACATTTTAGTCCATTGTCTTAGGTATTAATATGGCCAAAACTGTGAGTACACTGTTGTGAAGTTCTTCCCCACTATCAATTAGTATCTCTTTATTTGCAGTGAATATTCAGTTTCATAATTTATAACTAACAAAGGAAAATCTGTCTCACTAAGAACTTTTAAGGTGAGATTAGTCAAAGATGTCTGCTCTGCCTTTTGTTTTTTAAACTATATCCAGCCTCCAGCAGCAAGTTATATTGTGAATGTATAGAATATTATTGTACTGATTAAACATAATTTATCCATTAAAATCGTTATATGAAAGTGTCTCAGCCTTGGAGGAACGTTATAGCTTGCAACCAGTATTCCAGACCAGAAGTATAGCTCCTATTCAAGGAGTCTTTAGAAGAGGCACCATTTCAGGGGGTCTCTTCCTTCTTACCTTTGTTATTGCATTTCAGGCCGAGATGTTTCACCTGTGATTTTTTGTTTTTCTACGTATTACTTTAAACTGTGTTCTTCAAATGTAAATCCAGGCAAAAGCTGCTTTATTATTATTACTATTACTACTACTATTACTATAATTTTCAGTTTGGATTGCTTCTGGTGATTATGAAACCATAGACTGTGTAAGGCATAGCATACCTTACACATCATGGCACAGCAGTGTCGTCTTATGTTCTTAAAGACAGTGGATGTGATTCTTATTTTTACTTCACTTTTAGAAGTAGTTTTATCTCAATTAAAATTTTATCTCTTCATCATGGGGACAGATTTAACTCAGTATCTATCTTCCCTTGAGACATAAAGTGACAGTTTGTAGTTTATTGGAACACTGACTCAGTTAGCAGAGGACTTGATTTCTTTTAAAACCCTTGTTTTCTTCTAAAGAATTTTGAATAATTAGAATCCTTATTTCATATCTTGGAAAATATGTACAAGATTATAGAGAGCAAAATGCAGAAGGCCATAGCAGGGAAGAATCTGCCAAGGATGAAGATTGCTGAAATACAGAACTATAATATCTTTCATTAGCTCCACACAACGGCAATGGGAGGACAGCACTCCCCAAACATGCCATTCAGAAATGAGGCATAACTCAGGATGAATGTATAGATAAAAATCCGCAGAACGGGATTTCTATGTCCAGTGGTAGTGAAGATAACATGCTAAAATTGTGGATAAAAATTTATACTGCTACAAGTGGCTCAGATAACCCACAATCAAAGCTGTCAGGTATATAGATCACTCCTTTTCTTCAACAGCTATAATGACTTTAACCTTTTCAAAAAGCATCTTTAAAAGTTTCCATAGTACCCCCAATTCTCAGCCAATGTCTTTCACTCAAACTCAAAGAAATATTATATATTCACTCATGTGACCTACTAGAATTCTTTTATCTTCTAAAACACTAAACTAAACAAAAGCAGATGGTGTTAAGAAGATCTGTGTGTGCTAGTTGCTTTGTTTTCTGATTCTTTTTAAGTTTGCCCGTATTTCACTTCTTTTAATATTGTGTCATTTTGCAAAAGCCACAAAGAACTTTGTTAATTTTCTTAAGGGTTCAAGAAAGTTATTGATCTTCTCAAATTTTGCCACGGAAAAAATATCTCCACTAGGAAAATCCATTCCTTCCTAAGAATGAAGCCTTGAGTATATAAGAGGAAATAGTATTAAACAAACAGTATAGAAAAGACACCTGAATTTTAGAAGGCTAAAGTTAGACCATAGATTCATAAGATAAATCAGAGTGGAGAGGACATCAGAAGGTTTCTAGTCCAACCTCCTGTCCAAAGGGAAACTTTCTCTGCTGCTTGGCTGTCCTTATGATAAAGAATCCTTTCCTTATACACAGTCTTAACCACCTCTGTTTTAGTTTATATTTGTCGTCTCTTGTCTTCCCACCATGCACTCCTGTGAAAGGCCTGTCAAGTCTCCTTCACAATGTCCATGTAGGCACTGGGAGTCTGCTCTTGGGACCCCCTGTAGCTGTCCTTTCTCCAGGATGAATAAGCCCAGCTCTCTCAGCTTCCTCTCACAGGACAGGTGTTCCAGACCTTACCATCTTGGTGGGCTTTGGTGAACTTGTTCAATCAATAGATTTCTTTTTCCTGTTGGGAGGAAGGTGCTGAAATTGACCAGAACATTCCAGGTGTGGGCAGAGCCACATAAAGGGAAATAATTGCTACCATTTATCTTGACAACAGCAGTGCAGACATGCAGTTGGCATGCCTGAAGGACAGGATGCCATCCAGAGGGACCTGGACAGGCTTGAGAGGTGGGCCCGTGCAAACCTCATGAGGTCAGGAAGCCCAAATGCAGGGTCCTGCACCTGGGTTGGAACAACTCCTGATATCAATACAGGCTGGGAGATGAAGGGATTGAGAGTATCCCTGCCAAGAAGGACTTGAGGGTACTGGTGGATGAAAAGCTGGACATGAGTCAGTAATGTGCACTTCCAGCCTGGGAGGCCAACCGTATCCTGGGCTGCATCAAAAGTGTGGCCAGCAGGTCAAGGGAGGTGATTCTGCCCCTCTACTCTGCTCTGGTGAGACCCCAGCTAGAGTACTGCATCCAGCTCTGGGGCCTCCAACATAAGAAGGACATGGACCTGTTGTAGTGAGTCCAGAGGGCCACAAAAATTACCAAAGGGCTGGAGCATCTCTCCTATGAGGACAGGCTGAGAGAATTAGGGTTGTTCAGCCTGGAGAAGAGAAGGCTCTAGGGATACCTTATTGTGGCCTTTCAGTGCTTAATGGGGGCTTACAGAAAAGATGGGGAAAAACTTTTTATCAGGGAGTGTAGTGATAGGACAAGGTGTAATATTTTTAAACTGGAAGAGGAGACATTTAGACTAGACGTAAGGAAGATATTTTTACAATGAGGGTGGTGAAACACTGGCACAAGTTGCCCAGAGAGGTGGTAGATGAGCCATTCCTGGAAACATTCAAGGTCAGGTTGGATAGGACTTTGAGCAACCTGGTCTAGTTGAAGATGTTCCTGCCCATAGCAGGGAGGTTGGAACTAGATGATCTTCAAAGGTCCCTTCCAACACAAACCGTTCTACAATTCTGTGATTTAAAAAAACCACTTACCCCTAGTATCAGTGTCCAAGAGAGCCTGCAAAATCTAGGTAACAGTACCAGATGTTATTTTTAACTATGTATTGTGTGAAGAAGTTGCTCTTTATCTTTGTTTTGGATCTGCAAACTAGTGGTTTTATTTGATATGTCCTGTTCTTTTACTTAATAGAGACAGCTATTGTCTGTTGCCATTAATATCCAGGATATTAAAAACTTCTATCATATCTCTCCCTGCTCTGTACTTGTCTCTTTTCTAGACTAACGGTCCTGATTATATCTCACCATTTCTCATGAAAACTAAGCTATACCTTTGAACATTGTGAGGTCTTTTTGTTTTCAGTTTCTGCTATATCTCTTTTGAACTGGGATTCCAGAACTACATTGGGTATTTGAGGTGCTTTTACACTGTCAATTAATAATTAGAGTCCTATTGAGACACCTAGCTTGCTTAGACTCTCCCCTGTAACCAAAGGCACCAATATGTTTTGCAAATCTTGTCTTGAAGTACCTAACTGTCTATGAAATTTAGATTATGTAATGTGAAAATCAATTTTGAGAATAGAATGCAAAATTCTAAAAATGTTTGCTTACTGTGCCTAGATAGAAATAAAGCATAATATATTAATTTGCTTATTTGAGGAAATTCATGCACAGAGGGTCAGGGGTGTCTGTTTACAGTGTACTGTTAGAAATTAACTTTTTGTAAAGACACTCAGTGTGCCCTAGTTGTGAAACATTTCTCTCCGTTTTCAAAGTAAAGTCAACCGCTTCATGCAGAGGAATTCTTAATTCACGGTGGAAGCATCCACATAGGGAGTTATTGAGAAATAACATGTATGTTATAAACAAACACTTTAGCTTACTGAACATTTGCCTCCTGATGTTGGCAGCTCCTTTGATACCTGAGCAATAGACAAAGAATAACTGCTCTTGCTCATTCTAAACAGAATATCAGATAAGCCACTGTGACCACAAGTGTCTGCTCTCACAGTGTGGCATTTTCACAAAGACTATTTCTGGTAACTTATTCAAGACACTTTTAACAAGTTCTTGATTCCTTACATAATTTTTTTTTTACAAACCCAGCACAAGGCTTTATGTGTCTCTGGGCATGTGTGTTCCCCTGTATTTCATCAGTAGTTGAACAAAGGAATTTGAAGATCTAAGCTTTGTATTTTAATGCATGAACTGATACTGGCTATATTTAGTCCTCTTCTTAATAATTTTGGTGAAAGATAGCTTTGTTTTCAATGATTGAATATGAATTGTGGACAATAATTTCAGACTGTTGATTTTTTTTCCCCCTTTAGAAAATTATTACTGTGCCGACACAAAAGATATTAACTGGAATAATCTCAAATTGTTCAATAATTTATTGAAAGCATTCCTTAAAATATTTAAAATATTTCATAGGCAAGTATAAGCAGACAAATTTTAGGAACTGTAAATTAAGCTCCTAACAGTTCTGTGCTTCCTTTCATACATAAACACTTTGTCTTAAAATTTGCTTATTTTTATCTAGTTAATAATGTGGTTTTAATAACAAGTTTCTCTCCAAAAATTTAAAAGCGTTCAGGACCCTATTTTGTGTGCCAAGAAATGCTTCCTATGAGAATGAGTGCGATTATTTTTTCCTGACTTTGCGGAGTCTTCAAACCTTTCTGGGATCAAATTCATAAATCACACGTTATATGCACTAGAATATTTTACTTTTTTAAAAAAAGGTAAAGGGTTTAGTAGCCAAAATAACATTAACATTTCCTGAATTTTTTTTTTTTTTTGCATTATACAGAATAAGAGTTTCAATGGGTAAAAGTTCTCTTTCATCACTTCTGTACAGCCATTTCATTACATTGCATTTAATCATTCCAATAAACAACAAGGATCATAGGAAACTGTCTGAAAAAAATCAAGGTTAGTTTTTTTCTTTTAGGATCTGAATTGAAACTTCCTATGTAATCCACAAGGAAGCATTTAATTTTCATGCATTTTTAAGAAAAGCAAATGTTCACATTCATTACAGACTGATGGTGTGTATTCCCTCTTTTCCACCACTTAGCCAGAATGGGAGATTTGAGTTCAATTCAATCTTTTTTCTAGATGAATTTAAGCTATTTAGTCCATGAAAGAAACAGCCTAGATGCTATTTTGTTATATTTGTTTGCTCTTTCTTCTTTTAATTCTCTTCTACTTTGAAAGCCTGATTAACTAAAACAAAATCCAAAATATAGCTGTGCCATATATTGGAAAGATGATTTACGAATCAAGCTAGAGAATCAGTCCCGTGATGGATTTTCTGCTTCAATAACAAGGAAACGTTTTGATAAAAACTGAGGCAGATGTAGCAAAGAGTAATAGAGAGTTGTAAAACAAGCTTTCCCATGAATTATTAAGTAAACAGTCTTCTCAGAAATGGAAAATTTAGTTGAACCCCTTAGATTCAGAGACATATGGGGAGGTCATCCTTTGTTTTCCTGAATCTCACTATTTTTGCTTCCAATTGAAATAATATTGTGGATTCAAACTACATTTGCACACAGTTCTCAGGATGACCAAAATATTTTTGTTAAGAAATTAAAAAATCTACAAAAAAACTCTTAAAAAATGTAGTAAAATCGTATATTAGCAGTTAACCACAATACTGTGTAGAGTGTTTGAGTTCTCAATAATTTTGCTGGAGTTGTTCACTACCCTTGCACCAATAAGTCATGCCAAGAAACGCTGAAAAAAACACAGTCTTCACTCCAACCACATTTTGCTTCACTCGTTGTGGTTTCTTGTATGCTGGTGATATACCATATTCTCTTCAAGCAGGACTTGTGCTTTCTTACCCGTCAAACTGATCATGTATGTATTCAAATACTGTTGTTCTCAGTTATCAATACTTTTAAAATTATAATATTGCAACACCTTGAATATCTTGTTCTTTTCTTTCCTCCTTCCTTTCTTCCTTCCTTCATTCCCCCCTTTCCCCACTGTTCCTCCTCCACACCCTTACCATTCCCCTGTCCCTCAGCATGTAGCTTTCCCGTCCTCCCCATCCAGATACCATCTTGCAAGCACCTCAGTTTTAGTCACAACTGACCTTTTCATAGTGATGCAACCTCATAGCTCTACATGAAATAACTTATTTCATCTTTGTGATGGCATTTATCAGATATTTTTTTTTTTATTTTATTTTCTTGCATTTCAGTTGCACAGATTATCACCTAGAAGGCTGTTTCTATTACTTTTGTAGGATGCACTGTCACTTTTAAACATACTTAGAAAATATGTAAAGAATAGAGAATTTGCACCTGGAATATCCTTAGGGACTACTCAATTGCAATTAATTTAACTAGACACTGGATGTCAGTGTTGCCATTTTATATTAAAAAAAAAAAAAAAAAGGAAAATAAGGAGAATCCAAGGTGTAACCAGAAGTAGGGTATAGAAGTCTAATCGAATCATTCAGAACAGTTTAGAAGCTAATTAGCATTCCATATCTTCATGGTAGGAAGAACGTGTTGGCTTTAAAGAAGCAGCTCTCCATAAAGGTTTTGATTTCTATTAAGAACAAACAGATGAACAAACACTTAAACTAAATGGACATTTTAGGAATCTGTCACAGGGCTTTTACATGGTAATTAACATTCAACATTCCATTTAATCAGAATGATGAACGGTGCACAGTATGAGTGATGGTATTTGCTTTATAGTTAATTTGTACCTGGCTTTCCAAAAATTGCCTTGATTTAACTCACTCCTAAAATCAACAAAATTAATCTCATGACCTTAAAGGAGCTGTTTACTTTCAAACCAGGATTTTATTTTTCAACAAGTTTTAAAAGGGATTTGGAGAAGAGTCATAATGGAAAAATATGAATATAATTGCATAAATAAAAGTCTACCCACTACCCACTAACTGTTCATCCCCTACTGCCGCTTTGAAGCAAATTTTACCAAAGACAAGATTTAAAATACTGGAATTCACAGTCAGGTACACATACAATCTCCTTTGAGGTCTGTCAGAAATACTAATTCATCTGTGGCTTCAAGCCATCCTGCAGAATAAAACCCAGTATTAACTGGAATCTCAAGAAACAACACCCTATTTCACTAGCAACACCTTTCAAGTTATCATATTTCAAAAACAAATACCATTTAAGACTTAGCATGTTACAAAAATAAATCCTTAGGAACCTTCATAAAGAATGAAAACTCCTTACAGTACAAGGAAATATAATTCTATTGTCTTCATTATAAATCCATTCAGCTGATAGGTTGGTGAATCTATCAAAACATTTAAGCTGAACAGCTGAAAACAGTATGAAAAATGAATTTATTTTTTTTGCTTAGTTCTTACTTGGACAACCAAGCAAGCCCTGAGCATCCAAAATTGCTATTGAAATTGTACTTCAGGTAATTTATGTTTCAGAAGATGGTGACCTGCAACCAACAGAAAGCATACAGATTCACTATCAGACTGATATGGATGGGACGGAGCAAATAAACCACTTGGGTTTCTAAATAGCATCCCAGAAACATCGTAGGAAACATTAGGTGTGTCAGAAGTGAAACAATTCAGTCAAGAATATTTCAGTAAGACTTTATTATGATAACTCTAGAGAAGAAAGGAAAAAGTTAGGTAGAGAGCAGCAGCAATCACTCTAAAGCTTTTATCACCCCAAAAATGTTGATTACCATCGTGCCTGGTCTCAGTCAAAAGCTAGTAATGAGCTACATACATTTATCCCTTTAAATGTCTAGATCAAGCGTTTTGGCAACATTGAGATTTATATAAAATATATTTCAAATACTTCACATTGAATGGTGAAAGCAAGGTCACAAAGATAAGGGAGTGTTACTCTATTCTGAGACACCAAGGTATGAATCAACATATCTAACACAAAAGATGATCTTTGATCTGATATTTTATCTCCAAAGAGGTAAGACTTTTTAACTGGGGTGTCTTAATAGTATCTCCTGAATAAATTAGAAATGTTTAAGTTTAAAAAACTGGGGAAGTAAAGACAGACAGTCTGAGTAAAGGAAGGTATAGGATAAGTACTATGTCTATGTACTGTATTTATGTACAGAAGTATTGAGACTAATGGTAATCATACCAAAATGGATGAACAAGAGCATAGTTTGCAAGCCTTTATACTACTTTTTTTTTGGCATCATTAAGCCCTTTCATGGAGGTTTGTCGTCAGTTGCAGGTCTTGTATTTAATGGAAGCTATAAACAAGGTAAAGGTTGATCAGATGTTTAAAGTCTTACAATCTCTGATATTCTTCAAAAGTCTAAAAAAGTAAGTCTCTGGAGAGAAGAAAGACATAAAAAATAGAATGGTTAGCCTGAAGGAGAAAGGACTGAGGGCAGATAATATTTCATGAACACTGTTGCAAAAAAAAAGGGGGAAAAATTGCAGAAAGAACGCATCAGATTAGGAAATACTTCCAATAGTGAGGATTATAAAGCATGGAAATAGATTGCCTAGGGAAGTCTATCATTGAAGTCTTTAAGAAAAGGTTAAATAAAAATGTCTGTCAGGAGGAGTGCTAATACTGCCTTGGAGCAGACTGAAGGACAAAATGATTTCCTAAGATCCATGCTCTGATATTTCTCAGATCTTAGTAAAAATGACTACTGCCATAATGATTTATTAATGCAACAATTTCCAGCCCAAAAAAACTACAACTGAAAAATACACAAAAGGAAGACAGTAAAAAAAACCCCAACAATTGCATATGTAGGCTTTTTTAAAAAACGTATATATTGAATACTTTAAATTATTTCCATATTTTCTAATTTAATATTGCTATCTTTTTTCTTACTTCACCTGCTTTTACAAAAATTACTTACTTTTTATTAATGAATTACAAAGGTAGATAAGAGAATTGAGAAGTAAAAAGTTCTGAATATATGACAGAAATGATTGCTGAAAATTTTGCATCTATAGGTTGTTTTTAAAGTTATTTGTTTCTCTTCTGACACAAAATTGCCACATGGTAGAAGAGATTACTGATTGAAGATGTAGCAGAAAAGGAGTCTAAGAGTTATACATGTAGAGGGTGTATTAATCCCCAGCATAAATTAGCAGCTCTCTTACAGTTTATTATGTAGAGCTATACTTGTGTACAATACATGTTCTTAGCAAATGCTTCTAGTGTTCTTGCCCCTGTCCTCCGTAGTAACTTCGGTTACAAAAAAGTCCCAGTTCTTGCTGCAACAGTATTGGGTAGAATAGTGGTTAAAGAGATCTGACCAATGTTACGGACCTAAATGCTCATAGAAGAAAATTTCTGTAGTTGCAGAAGATAATAAGAACAAAACTAAGACAGAAAAAAAGGTTAAAAATAGTTTCTGTTCACAGAGGAAAAAAAGTAGAAAGATTTCTGCCTACAATTTGCATTGTAACAAAGCTGAGGCAATATCTAGTTGCTGCTGCAAGCTGCTTGGTTTTGCTTCTTCCGTAAGCTCCTTCCACAGGGCTTGTGACAGTCCTCACACTCATCTTACTTCAGCATGCTCAGACATAGTGGTAGAGCTAAACTAGCAGAAAGCGGAGCCCTTTAGAGACCTAACTGTTTAGTAGTTGTTTACCTCCCTGAACTAGCTTGTTGAAATGCCGGGCACATATCAGTGTTAATAGTAAATTTAGGATAAAAATGTGCAAGGGGGTAATTCCTTGAGCAACAGCCTAAAGAGAATGTGTTCTCAGAGTAAATGAAGGACTAATTTTTAATGCAATGGACTGGTTTATATTCAGTTCATACATTTATTTTTGGTTTTGTTTCTTAGATTTACCACAAATTTTGGGAGATATCTAGATGTATTTTCGATGCCATACATGCACAATTTGATTCTTAACTCAGTATAATTAGTTAAGGGGAGACTGAATCTGTAGCCCGATAGAGCCAAAGCTGCTGCAGCTATATGTCCCAGGTGCAACCAGCAGTGACGCTGAGCGTGTGTTACAAGCAGGTCCATACACAAACACACATATGCAACATGTGTATGTACATGGAGCTGCCCGCACAGATCAACATAGACAGACACAATCAGTGCTCACATCAACACAAACACCACCAATGACCTCATCTTGTTCCTCTCTCTGGCTAACTAGGAGGAAGGTCCGTTAGTGGGAAATGTATATATGTACAGTGCAGATCTCTGCAGAAGTCGGGCTCAGACACTCTATGCACCCAGCAGCTGCCCCTGGATCCCAAACCCTCTGACTGTTAGCATCTGGGCATATGAGCCCCAGCGGCTGCAACTTCCCATCAGCTGCTATTAGAGAACCCCTTACTCACTCCCCCATCCTCCCTCATTCTGTCTCAACCCTCCACACACATACCCTACAGATGCCTCAGTAGCTGTCCTTGGATGCACAATCCATCCATGAGCTGGTCCTGGATCCTCACTCTCCCCAGGTGCCTCACTCCTAGAGACACAGGCACACCCCTAGACACACAGAAACAAACATGCACATATAAGCAAATCATGGTTGTTCCTCAGACCCTATGGTCTCTCCAGCAGATATCTGGGGCTCCCCAGCCCTCCAAAAGCCAGCTCTTCCCGTGGTCTCACTCTGAGAGGCACGCACCCCACCCCAGCTCCCAGGCCATGTCACCTACTCACCAGCTCATGGATCTTCACAAGCACTCAGACTCGCTTGCACACCCGCACTCAATCCAGTTGCTGCACCACATACACACGGTCTCTGACCCTGGTCCCATCCCAGGGCTGACACTCAGATACACACACACACAGTTGAACACCAAATAGGAAGTGTACACCCTCACCCAAGAAATGAGTTAGGAATGGAGTTTAGGCAGAAGACAGGACAAACTGTGCTGATCAAGCACAGAGCACGGCCAGAGAAGAACACTCACCAGTGCGATCTACAAGTGACTCATCCTTTTTACCCCTTTATCCTTCTATTTTGCCATACTTATTTCTCTTCCAAACCACCTTTATCCTTCCCTTTCTCCATTTTGGTTTCTACTCTAAACATCCCTTAGTAAGTCTTGTGCAATTCCAAAATGTTCTTCCCATGCTTCGCCTGTGTTCCTAGGCAGTGATCACCTCCTCAGTCCAAAAAGGTCATCCAGAGTGTTTCTCCTCTCGGCTTATGTTGATAGGTTGCATGCCAGTACATTGGGGCTGAGGCAGGGGCCTGGATAGGGTGTGCCTTCCTCTGAGTCCTTAATTTGCATTCCCTCCCTGCCTTTGTGCCGATGTTTTCTTCTGGGCGTGCAGAGATGGTCCTTTGATGGGCAGATGGCTCCTGAGATGGGCCTGGGGGCAGCCACGGCATAGTGGTGTTTGGCTCCCACACTTACCATCATGTCTCTCTGCTCCTTGTGGGCATGCAGACAAAGAAACAGTTTTATCCTAGTATAATTTATTACCAGGAAAGACTCCCATTGAACAAGTCTGGTAGAAAAAAAAAAATAATTCAATTTTGTTAAAATATTCTGGGGTTTTTGTTTATTTTTTTCCTGTCTGGCGAATTCACATGAGAACTGTCAAATGATAAAAATCAGGAAGAGATCTATGCTGCCATGAAGGCATTGGGTAAGGATATGAGCAATACAAGTTTAAACATATTCTAGTTCAAAAAACAATGTGAATCTGGCTCCTGCATATCTGACACACAAGTTCAAATCCAAGGTGTAGGTCTATATTCCATCTCTATCAGAAATTTTATTTCGGTCTCAAGAAACGTTTTCAATGAAATTTTCTTTGGTACAATCATGCCCTGCAAAATATTCTTTCTAGAAAAATAAGTTCCATCACTAATTCCTAAAGAAATACCTTTTTAAAGGTCAAGTTGTTGATCATTTCTTCTCAGTCTGTGAAACATATTAGTTTGTTTATAATTTTTTTTGATGATTAATCAATCAAATAGTCTTTTTAAATGACTTAATGGGTTTAGCTGTTGGTGTACAGTAATTCTGTGTGATGATCCCCATATATTTCTAAGAATTATACCAACCTTTGTGCTTATCTTTTCTATTTTACATTTAGAACTGAATATCGAGATTTATGAGAAGACAAATAATAGCTCTACATGCTCTGCAAGGCTGAGATGACTGAGTCGCTCTCAATTTGCTCTGGCAGCAAGATTTATACAAGAAATAACAAACCAATAAAATTTGTGGCGTTTTTTTTTCATATTTTACTACATGCTTTATTTCTTTTCTAAGTTGGAACTGCCATTCCTACTTATATATGTTAACCCAAGCAGTATTATCAAAAACTTTTCTTGGAATAATTTTTCATCTTTTCTCTGCTGTAGAAGCTTATGAATATTTCCTGGAGTCTGCTTCTTTTTTCTTCTATTCTTTAAAACTGAAGTAAAAAAAATATAGATATACATGTCTACATGGCTCTAAGTATTTGTATGAAGATTGCATGAAAGCAATTGACACTGCAGTTTTTTTAAATTAAAATTTGCAATATAGTACTACTTTACAGTGGATACTAGTGGCTAAAAAAACCCCAAGAATTGATGTTAAAAAAAATTGTCTCAAAAGGAACTGAAAAAAAAGAAACCCACATATTTTTTTCTTCTTGGTTGTATTCTCAAAGCTTTTGTGCTTTTTATTTTCAGATCACCATAAAACTAGAGTATTTGTTCACATGCCCACTGTTGACACTAGGGCTTTTTGCCTTAAAATTATAGTGGTCTTGGCGTTCACATTTGTTCTAAAACTTCAGGGATCCAATGGTGACTGGCTAGTCAGGCAAATAATTTATTACATGCATGTGCAACTGTACTTACTTTTAATTTGTATCACAGAATCTGAATCGATCTGCTGAAGCCTCAGTCCCTCTGGATTTTTATATAATTCTGGCCTGTTGAAACGAAAAAAAATTAACAGGGTGGGAGTTGGTTGCTGCTGTCCACAGCGGTAGCGCTTCACACTGCAGAACTAGAGGAAACATGAGAGCAGTCAGGGCGTGCCTGCGGCTGAAGATGCTAATAGTAGAGTCCAGTTCACAGACTGTGGTAGCTGCACTGCCGCAATAGTTTCATGTGGTGCTGGCAAGATGGTAGAGTGATTGGCACACAATTTTACACTTGGTTTGGCAAGTCTAAGATTACAGCTTTTTTCATTCATTTTCCAAGTTTTGGGCTAGCAAACTGCATGTAGTGTGTTACGTGGTGTGCATTTACAAATCCCCCATTTTGGAAGGTGAAAACAGCACTATGATGAGCTGGTAATCTCTCAAAATGAAATCTGTGTTGTATTGGTTTGATTAATTTATTTTCTATTTTTTATAAGCCAAGGATTTGCATGGATTTAATGGCCATTACGTATGTTATTACTGGGAAATTTTAGTTATCTAAGTGAGGCAAGACTAAGATAAACCAGGTGTGTTTTTTTCTTAAGTACAAAACATAGAAAAAATATGCCAGAAGATCATATAAAGAGCATGCTCTGTGGAAGAATAAACTCAGCAACACCCTTAATAATGGAGTACAAAGATCTCCAAGGTGGCACTGGCCTAAATCAGAAAAGACAGACAAGGCAGCATGACATAAAGGCTTTCTGCCAATCAGTTTCTAGAGAACCAACTTCCATCTCTCACCTTTCAAAGAAAGACTAAGCTACTACCTAGATTAACCACAACAGAGAGCATAAAGTTTCCCTAAATGTTATGGCACTTATGCCTAAAACTGGAAAAAAGAAAGAAAGAAAAAAAATTCAACAGGAAGACTTGAGGTATCATACTGGTTTTGGTTTTGGGTTTGTTTTTTTTTTTTCCCCTTAAGGATGCTAGAAATTAAATAGAAACATTTTAAAAAAATATATCAAAATTCAGCAACGTCTGTGGTGCACATTGAGAGGCAAGGCAAAAAGCAGTTGCCCATCCCATTCCCAGCTGTACAGCAGAGAAAAGGGAAGACAAATGAAAGATGTTTGCAACTGAAATGTTGTGTTCAAGACATAGCTGCCCTTCCTTTCTGCAGATTCACAGCTCTGATCTATCAATGATTTCTTCTTTTACTGGTCTTGCACGTGCAGCACCAACGTAACGTGTTATAAGGACTTTGTTACCACTTTAACAAACCTCATTTCTAACAGCTGTGGAATGTAAACAGTGGATATGTTTTTTCATGCCATTAAAAAAATAAAAACGTTTCCTGCTGTTAGACTCTAGAAGGAAAAAAAATAATCACAGCCAACAAAATAAATGAAAGGGTAGATTTCCAATTAACCCATGCTGGTCTTCATATCTTTGGCCTCTAGATAAGAAGGGAGAAGGACTTATACAGAAGCCTGTGAGCTGTGTTCTCATTAGAGAGTAACTCACCCTACTTAATGGGTGAAAAACATAAAAGAGATATCAAAGCTTTTCTAATTACAGTTTGAAAAAACACTTACCAAATTGCTGCTCCACTTATAACCACTCCACAACGAGGGCCAGATTCTCTTTTCATGAGTGTTATTTACTCTTGATTTGCAAAAGGGCATTTGTGTGCTGCATGTTATATTTATGTGCTCAGTTTAAATTCCCATTACATTCTTGGGGTATGTTAAGGAGACTACACAAAGACTGAAAAACAGACTTTTTCAAATTTTGCCACCAAACTAACTTTGCCTGACAGCTATAGTCAGTAACAGATTCCAAGAGAGGAATTTCACCATTTTCAATTCAGAAATATGAATAAAAGTTTTTTGGTTTGTGGGTTTGGTTTTTTTTTCTGAAAGATGACTGCTTCAAAACCTTTGATATTAGAGTGCAGAGCGGGAAGAATAGAAGAAAAAAATATCTGTTGTTCACCTTCATCATCCTATGAAAGCTAATTAATCTTTTTAAGGTGCACTTACAGCACCATTTCAAAGCAATTTAAGTACGGGTTTTCACTAGAAAGGGAGGTCCTGCCTTCTTTGCCTCTCACCCCTGATGTTGTTTCTCATGTTTTGGAACTAGAATTTGCATAGAATTTATGTAGGGAATAAATGGAGGCATGGACATGGGACTTGAGAGGAAAACTGAGACTGGAGCTGGGGTGGGGTAACGGGGACTAGTTATTGCAAGAAAGCTGGAAAATGGAAGCCAGGTGGTTAAAGAAGATGTGAAAGAAGATGAAGATTACTTGAAAGAAATTGATCATTACTTGAGAAACTTTGGAAGACTGGGTCTGAAGGAACAGGGAAACTGACAAGCAGATGAAGATGGGGCAGAAAAAGGAGACATATCTAACTGCAACCAGGTTTCAGGAGAAGAACTGGCATTGATCAGAGAGGAGCTCCTGTGAGATTTCCCCAGTAATAAACAATGAACATATAAAGAAAAACAGTAGTGCTGTCCTCTGGTCGTCATTTATGATTGGCAGTGTGACTGGAGACAAAAATAGCAAATAGACAAAATGACTAGGGAGCTGTGAAGAGAGGGACTGGAACTGAAGAAAAAACCTGTGTGAAAGTTTGGAAATAAGAAAGTGGGAAGATGATAATAAGGCATAAAGTAAAAGATCAGGATGAAAAATCTGTCTGCAATTTGAACACGTCTATGTAAACTAAACAGAGCCAAGGCAGACTTGAGCACTACTCCGCATTTATTCATCCTGTTTAATTTTTAGTCCACTTTCAGACACAGTATAGCTTGCCATGTTCCTAGACAACTTTGGGGAAACTTTTGATTGCTTCCAACCAACAAGCACGATGGACAAAACCACCCCGTCCGTCTGCAACAGACTTTAGCTATACAGACATAGTATAAGCCATGCCATTCACCCTGAAAACCAGAAGACAGATTTCTGTCTAGCTGTAGTCATAGGGACTGACTGGTTGAAAATAAGACAACCAGAACAAGCTACAGAGGGAAATGGAAAGTAAATATTTAAGACAAAAACCACATTAGAACAGATGGATGGAGGGGCTGTAAAGGTTAAAAAAGGCATTGCAGCATACATTTTTCTGTAGGACTTCATTTCTTACAGCCATTTGAATGTGACTTTGAATGAGGCAGAAACCATCAAAAAGAGAAAAGGGAGCCTAATGTTTACTGTGGTGGAAGGTTGCCTGAGGGATTAAACTTAATGTCTGTATTTCCCCATCAGATCATATCTGGTATTGATAAAGCTGCTTAATGGAAACTTTTTAGTTGGTCACTAATTATGCGTTTTTCATTTTCGGGGTATCTGACTTTATAGTTTTGATTCTGGCCAGCACAAGTGTGGACCACTCAAGAGATGCATCTGAAATCAGTGAAAGGTGTGCTTTCAATATATAAAGTGCTTATATAAACCTAGCTTCTGTAAGAATCAGGTCCCTACATTTCCCAATTTGAACATACAAATTCCATGGGGTTTTTAGACAAGAATCTTACTGTGCTTTTATTATCTATCTCTAAAAGTGTGCTTTAGTGTTAAATACATCACTATTTTTGAAGCACTCATATATATAGCCATACAGATAAGCAACGAGAAAAAAAAAAAAATGAGAAAACTAATAATTCCATTTTCAGAGTCGGTCTTATACTGTTCTCTAAATATGGGATAGAAAAATTCCAAAGCATTGTATTTTTTTTCCCCCAGATTTTAATTTTTAAAAAATAAAATTATATGATCACATAATTGCGCCTTATACTTCTTCTATTAGTTTGTATCTCCTGGTATTTCAGAAAATCTTGCTCAGAAGGCCCGTCTCTGCTGGAGCGGATTGAATGTCCTGTACTGCAGAATTTTCCCACAGACAGAATATAAGTGAAAGAGAAAAAATTTCATGCCCAGGACGTCACTAAACAGATGAGGTTTTCAATAAAATATCTAACTTAAGATTAACTTAAAATATCAAACTTAAGATTTTAGGTCTCTAAACAGTAGAGAATCTCTGAGTTTTGATAGGCAGAGAATATTTGGTATCCCTGAGGTGTTACAAACCTTATTGGAAGCCAAAGAACTGCTTAGATCCAAAAAAACTTGTTTTCTAGAAATACAAACATAGTTACACCATTCTGTAAATCTAGTTAGAGACATAGAATCTTGTCGAGCACCTTTTGAACATATCTGGTCACTGCTTCTCTGAACATCATGGAACTGAACATTAAACTCATTCATTAAAGTAATCTTTATGTAATTCTTTAGATAATGTAGTATGTTGTCAGTTTTTCCAACCTAACAAGAGACTGAATAAACCAATAATGGCAAAACAAAATTACCTACAACAGTAAGGCATGCTTTTGCTGCAGTAAAGTGCTTGAGTTGACAGTTGAGTTATAACAGAGTGATCACATTATTACAGTGGTTAGTCACCATACAGTGGCTTTTAGTGGTATTAGGTAGTGCATTGTAATACTTCATGGTGCGAATCCAAGAGGTAAACAGTGCTTTGGAGAAAACCATTCTTGCCCAAATATAACCCTCAGTAAAATGGCTAAAAAATATTACTTGCAGTTGTTTGGGGAATAATGAGCGAGTGTACATTGAGCAGCAGACAAAACATGTTTTGCACTTGATGAACTGCATTGCTAAAATACAACAAGTATCATAAAATTTTTGTAGTAATATTATGAATATACCAGGAACCAGATAATAAACTGGAAAACATTGAAAAATGGAGAGATGAAGAAGTACTAACTTACTGCTTGAACTCATGCACTTGAGAAGGCTGTATTCTCATTTTCTTTAAGAAAGATCCAAGAAGCTGTGACTTTGGGCCCACTGTCTGAGTTCATGATTTTCATTTTTGGTCTCATTCCTCATGCAATTTTCCAAATTTCCTCTGCTGAATAATGTCCCTGCAGCTACCATTCAAAGAAAACAAAGTATTCCTAAGGCTCACGTAGCTGCTGATGCTTGATTGTTCGTTGAGTTTGTGTAGTGTGGGATATCAACGTGGTCTGAAATTGCCTCCACTAAACTAAGTGCTTCAGAACCACCTTCACTACTAGACAGTTAAAAGGAGCCTCTTTACTATGTCTTTTTTGTTTTCCCTGTCTTCTATTGTTTATCACATCATATCTCTTGTGAGCTGGCTGCAGTTTGCATCTGTTTTTCATTTCTCTCTTTCTCATTTACACTTACATCTGTTAAGTTCATGCAATTTCCTTTTTGTATTGTTGGGCTCCTCCACTCTTCTTTTTCTGAAATAATTAAACCCCATGTTTTCAATGTTTGATTATTATAATAGAATCTGCTTCAGAAATTTTAAAGGTCTTCCACAATTGCAATAATCAGAATAAACATAAAAAGCTGTTCATTTAATCGTTCATTTAATTTTATTTAGTCATAAATACAAGCATAATTAAACTAAATCTAATCCTTGACCTTTGGAGTGATTAAACCAGTAAGACAGTATCCAATTATATTCTATTAATATGTTAGCAGTAAAATCATTGCTTATAAAAATTGAAATTTTTAATCATTAAAATTAATTATTGTAATCCAATATTCATATATATTACCTCTAGATATTTACAGAGTAATAAACACAGAGTAGGAGTAGAACTTTTGTCATTCAAAAATAATATTGTAGGTTTTGCAGCACATTATTATAGCTTTATTATCCTTTTATTGTTGTAAACCCACCGAAAAAACTAATGCAGAATTTTTTAGATTTTCAGTTGTCCTTTTTTGCTTGCTTTTTAATATTTCTAGTGCTTCTATACTTGATAGTAAAAAAAAATTTACTATTAAGAAACAACTCTCCCCACTGGATGTTATTATAAAATCTTTACATGTGTAGAATACTACATGGTTTGATAAGTGCTTTGCCTAAAGCATTTTTCAATGACAGCAGTCCGTGTTCTTGAAAGAAACACTTGCTGCCATTTCTCCACGTTGTTTTCACTGTTCAGTAAAAGCAGAGATTAATTATATACTCCTATATAATGTACGACATAGTCTAGTACAAAGTTCATAACAGGGGAAAAAAGCATGTATGGATATGGACATCAATTTCAGTTTTGAAATTTGGATCAATCATGCATGCCCCAATACTTTTATTCTTGCTCTTTTCCAGCTTGTGCCTTCACAGGCTACTAGGGTCTATACATATTCTAAGCTGTGTTTTCAAGGGTGTTCAAAGCCCCGTACAAATCAGTTCCTACCAGGTCAAACTAGAATCAATCCTGAAAGTACTGCTGCTGCTAGCAGGCATCAAAAGTTGTTTTGGACTTGAGCATACCCTCCGGCATCCAACTATTTCTGCAGACTAGAAATACCAATATTAATGCAACTTCAAAAAATAAACTGGTGACAACCTATTGAACTTAATTCTCGAGAAAGGAATCGTCGTGTACTTACATTGGTTGAACGAGGAATATTCCAAATGAAAACATACCAAAAGAGCGTCTCAGGAGATCAGAATCACATAACAGATATTTACACTCAAACCTTACCAGCAAGATGCAAAAATGGCAGAGCCTGAGGCATCCAGAACTTAAAGGTGCAATTGCCTTATCATGATACCAAAGTCTGGGGTTGGAAAAGGGCTGCAAAAAGGTCTTTCTCAAATTATACATGTGAATCAAGTCACATTCTTTAAATCTAGGTACACGGTGGGCAGCCTCAGGTTGTTGATACAAGTTACAGAGCTTGAGGGAAAACAGGTAGCTAAAGAAACTACTAAATTGCAGAAAGAGCTGTGAGAAAGTTTGTTCTGTACAACCATTCAAAATGGCAAAAAATATTATTTTTGATGCAAGTAGGATTATTAAGATGGGATCTCATAGTAGCTCAGAAATTCAAGGGAAGAAACATCAACACGGAAAGGGATACGATTCTAAAGAAGAAATCTGAAATGCAGGAAGGCAACTCATCAGGGAGAAACAGAGGTTGAATCTTCCCTTCTGGACTGATACCTTCCTCACTTACAGAGATTTCTTAGATTTCTTATTGGGAGTGGTGAAAATTTTAGCCTAGTAAACTTTTAAATCTTAACTACCTTTTGTTTGTGCTTTAACAACAGGTAATTGCTTTGTACTTCTAAATTGTAAATATCCCACTCGCAGTCCCTTCATGTATGGCAAAAGGTGCCCAACCATATGACTCAGAGAGAGAAGGATTTCTTCTTTGTCTACAACAAAAAACATAGGAAGTACTGCAGCTAACAAAATATTGAAATCGGTGACTTTACAATTTAGAGAAACCTATACTCCAACGCAATAGAAAAAGATATTGCAAAGAATGTTTTTTTTCCAAACTTCTGAAAATCTTATTTTCAGCTTGATGACATTGTGTTAGTTACCTATTTCTATATAAGGTAGTCAAAATTGTATCACTGTATTTATATATATATTTATATAATCAATTTTTTGATAGTACACTACTCAGTCACCTAAGCAGTAATATTTTAAATAAGATACTACAAAGACATCTTCTCAAAGTTCACTTATGCCTGAAGTCCAAGCTGGGCTTTGGTTTACAGAGGTAAAGAACGTAGGTACCTCTGTGAGAGGTGAGGTGTTTCTGCTGTGTGTCCTGAACAAGTGCCATTGAGCAAAGGGGACAAGCTGGAGGGTGGTGGGAGTGGTGATGTGTGTCAACTAAGGATCTTCTTTGTTCTGGAGATTATTTTATTTAAAGTCATGTGAAGGTTTCATCAGTCCCTCCTATGCAGCTTTAACTGGAACAGAGGTCATTCCGTGAGATGCTCAGTGCCCAACACAGTCAAGAGTTTTTCTGACAGATCCAGGCCTAAGCCACAAAGACCTGTTTTCTTTCCAGTATTGCAGTAGTAGAAGCAGACATGGGACCTGCATATTCATTGTGAATTTGATAGCGGGACTATTATGAGTTTTGACAAGATGTTTTCAATTTGGCTAGGAAGACAAAAGACACGAAACAGGCTGTTCCTTGAGCATGTCTAACAGTCAACAGTTGGAAGTACTCAGCAAAGATAAACCTTGAGCTTTAATGAAGAGGACAAAGACATTTGAATCCACATAAACAGATTTCCTATTTTATTGCCTAACATGCTCCCGAAATCAACCAAAATAATTAAGTATGCCACAATAATTAAATATAGGACAAAAGTACGTCATATGTCTTTTATGTTTATGTACCAGCTAGAACTTACATACAGTTCTGCATATGTGTACATATACATATATGATATACAAAAATTCATGTTCCACCATTTAATTCCCCAATACATATGTAATCCTATTACTTACTTGTGTATCCAAGATAAGAAATAAAACTAGAACTTGTCACTGAGCAAACTTCTGTGGTTTTTCTCATATTTTATCTTCCTGTATAATGCCTCCTAGTCCGTGCAGTCTCTTTGTGGTCAAGCTTGCAAAATAAATGTGACTATAAAAGCAAATTAAATCACATGGATTTCTGATTTCTATCACAAAAATTACTAACACAAATGTACAATCCAATAAAAATAGTAATAGTTACACATAAGAAAATGGATGGGAATGACAGCAGAAGATTTTCTGTTCTTTTATTAGTGTCCTAAGCTAAAGAAACATTGAGTCTGGGCAGACAATTTCTATTTCATATTAACCAAAGTAGAATTCCTATGTTTGTGGGTGTGTGCACTCAGGAAAAACTGGTATCTTAGATATTCAGCTTTACTTTCTTTGGTGTTTAAAAATGGCATACAATGAACTGACTCTATATGTCTTCTCTTTGCTATATTTTTTAACTGTCAGTGGGTGAAATTATGATAATACATGTTCATGTCTATCCATTCCTTCTAAATCAGCTCTTTATTAGAAACTGAGTCATCACATTTTTTTTTACATTGACTATACAAGGAGCTAAGGTATGTCAGTAGTGAGTAAGGTAATCTGATTCCCTCATCATTGCCTTAAACTAAAATTGTAGAGTGATTACAATCCTTAAATTCAGGTCCTAGAATAGATGGTCTGAATGAACATAAGTGTAAGAATCAGAAATTCTGAATATGAATTAGAAATACAACAGTCTCTTGTTGGTAGCTTTACCTATGCCATTTAGCTGCTATTAAATTTCTATATCTAAAGAAAGGACTGTGCAGCATAATTACTAACATTATGGAACAGTATTGAAATACTTTAGATACCGTTATTTTATTTTTGTCATCTGTGCAGGTAGAAGGCATAATGTCTGCCTCAAAAAAAATACTCTGAGGTAATTAGTCTCATTTGCCTGATCAATGTGCAACTGATAATACTATGAACATCAACAATTTTTGTACACTAAGAAAACCTCTGGTTTTGATTATCTTTCAGCACCAACTGAAGTTGAGAAATGAATTTGCTGTGTATAGTTTAAATTGAATATTGTTTGTTTGAAGCAAACCTTTTTAAACCTAAATTTGTGATGTACAGCTATTTCTATTTTGTTTTTACCTTTTGAGTTTTTCAGTAAGATATTTTAAAGTTGTATGAGCTTTCTCCATTCATTAACATAACAAAAATGCATAACCCTGACAAGTGAAACCTATCAAAACCACAGAGTCAGAAAATAGAAGAGTGAATGTGCATTGAGTGTGGAATAGCAAAAATGATGCTGTTAAAATTCTTCATGTCCTTGCAGAAATATAATGGCACAGTCTGGCTCAGCTTAACCCCATGCCAGTCTTCTGTAGAAACCAACATAAAATGCAAACAGCTATGAAAGTTACCCATCTAATTTTTTTAAAACATCGATACACCTCGGATATATTTAGCTATGTTACTACTTATTTCTGTACATGTAATTTAAAAAAAGAATCAATACCCAGGTTATCTGAGCTACTAGTATTTTCAAAAGAAATACTGTAATTGCTGATTAATTCATGATTCTTTTTATAAATGTATTCAAAAGATAAATTAATCCAATTGCACACTGCTCTTCAACTGACACGCTCCACTTTGATTTCAAATATGCATGTAAATTAGCAATGGATAATGGAATAAGATATACACTGGTGAGAATCCGAGCAGCTTCTATCGAAAGCCCTTCCTATGCTTGGGCTAAGCCACTGATCCAAAGACTGATGAACTAACGGAAGAACAGTTTGAGATACCATTGAACTTTGGGTCAGTCACTACAGAGGCTAAATGAACAAGAGTGGATTTTCCATAAAATCTGGAATAAGAACTTGGGAAATTATTTACATAGTTGTATTCTAAATATATTCACAAATAATTGGGCTGGGTTTTCAGAAGTGGAGGATAGTGGAAACGTTTTGATAAACAATCTATCACATCTGCCACATACATTTTCAGCTAATATTATTCATAGCACTTATTATTTGAAATCTTTTGTACAATTCTTTGAATGAATTATGGACAAACACACAATCAAGTTATTTGACCAGTAGCATAAAATGAATGAATCACATATGTATTTGTCAAACATTTCAAAAGAAAAGTACATAGAAAATATGACTGAACTTGATTCAAGCCCAAACTGCTACTCTCCAGAAAGTGTGAACATGCGAACAGAGAGAAATGTGTTTTATAAAATGTTGGAAATTTGAATTCCACAATTACATTCTTTTTCTTACTCTAGGTATTTGAAACCCTTACTGAAAAGCTAAAGAAATATATGTAAATTTTAGCATATGAGGCTATCTGTATATGAATAGAGGCAGAATAGTCATCTTTTTTTTCTGCCTGTAAGATGTCACTCATGAGTCAGGTCTAGTCCAGAAGTCATATCTCTACACTGTTGTGTTTGACCTACTTTTTCAGACTTCTTTGACAACCAATGCAGAGAAAATAAAAAAGTTTGATAACAATAGTAATGTTTCATATTGGTTTTGTTGAATTGATCTTCAGTTCTCCCCAATTTATCCACAGTTCTAAATTTTTCTTGGGAATGATAGTTCAGATGACAATTAACCCATTACCTTCTCTTAGGACTGATGCACAAGTTAACTCAAGATGCTTATCAGAAGCATCATTCGCTGCTATTCAGTACCTCATTGTACAACATGAGCTGTTCAAGGAGCCCAGTTCATTGATGAGAACGGGAGCCTGAACCAGAGCTTTGATAAATCAGTGTGACATCACAAGAAAATAAATTCATTTTTAAGAAAAGGTGAAATTACATTAATTCTGGATGTAGTATTCATCTCTCTTCAATGAAGTCAAAGTTTATCATGTATATTCTACAAAATAACTTAACACAATTATTATTCTTAGCAATGATTACAAGAAGATAAAGAACTTTTCTGTATTGAATGTGTGAGTAGTAGTATAGATATTTCAGCTTGCTTTTATGACTGTGTTGAGTAGCTGAATGAAAAGTAGGGTAGTTAAACAAATAACTGCACTCAACACTTACTGAAAGCATATAATTTATAAAAAAAAAATAAAATCAACGAAAAGAATTTACTGCTTTGTTGAGAAGCCATAGAGATAGTGGTAAGAACTACATTATAGTGGTATTTTCTCATTCAAAAAACTCAATTTTATTTCACACCTGAGGAGACTGTACAAACATATATGGAGCTTCTTAATTAACAGAGCCAATATTAGATTATATCATATAATTTCTCCTTTGTAAAGCTAAAATTTATTTATTATTTTTGTAGTACACTATCTCACCTTCAGAACAATCTTAAGTTGCTTGCAGCTGTGCCAGGAAGACAAGAATATTTTGGATTCTTGTGAATACTTTGTTATAGTTACAAATGATACTAAGGATGCATGTAAAATGTTCCGTCTTGTACCTAGACCACTTGGTTAAGCACCTTTTTCTTTTTTTTTTCCCCTGGAAAAAATGTCCAAAAAAAGAACGAAGCAGATAAGCAATATGGATGTCTTAAGAATCTTCCAGTAATGAAATGATATAACCAAGTATTTCCAATTGTCTCGGTATTTGCTTGTGAATTTTGGAGTTGGTTGCTACATGCACCAGGTTCTTTCACTACAAAGATAATCAAAATGATCACTGTTGTATATCATTTCATTACCAGTTGGCAGACTACCTTGCTACCAAAAATTAAGATTCATTCTACCAGTACATAAGCAACATTTTTTGCCCAGTTCCAAAATGTATTGCCATCTGAAATCTGTGTGGGAAAAAGTTATGCTTGCCGAGTATTATATGCTGGATTTAGCTGCCAGATCAGATGCCAAATTCAGGAGAGCAGTAGTCCGATCTTCCTTCAGCTGGTGCGGCTGGCATTCTCACTTTCAACCATCCTCAGGGGATATCATCTTTCTGACACCAATAGCATCGTATATATTTTAAAGTTTGCTTCTAGGTTGAAACATAAAATGTTTTGTAGGCATAACACAAACATAATATAACATGTTCTTGCAATATTCTCATTTGACCTCAGACTACAGGAGGTGCCTCAGCCTTTCTCCTGGAGCAGGGATAGGCAGCACACCTGCCTGCAAAAGGTATGCCCAGGTGGAAGACCTCCTGCAGCAGGTGACTGAGCTGCAGGAGGCGGTGAGGAGGCTGCATAACACCAGGGAGGCTGAGAATGGGTTAGATGGCTGGTTCCAAAATAAGCCTGCAGTCGATCAACAGAACAGAGCAAAACAGTCAAAAACTCCCCTACTGGCACATATGGAAGGGAGGGGGCTCGGTAACACAGAAGAATGGAAGCTTGTGACATCAAGGACCAGCAGGAGGAAGAGACTTCCAACAAAACCTGAGGTGCCCTTGCAGAACAGCTTCACGACTCTGCCGAGTGAGGAGGAAAGACCAACTGCAACAGGAAAGGCATTGGAGCAGAGTGAGGCAACCCAGTCTGCTCCCCATACAACAACTGGTGCAACTAAGAAAAGGCAATGGGTGATAGTAGTAGGTAACTGTCTTCTGAGAGGCACCCATTTGCTGACCCATTTGCACTCTCTAGGGAGTTGTGCTGCTTATCAGGGGCTCGTATCACAGAGACTCTACCAACCCTCGAATAGTTCTCTGACTATTATCTGCTACTGTTGTTTCATGTGGGCACCAGTGATACAGCCAGGAGCACCCTGAGGACTATCAAGTAAGATTATAGAGCCCTAGGAGCATCGGTCAGGGATTCTGGGGACCAGGTAGTTTTTTCATCATTCCTCCCAGTCAAAGGAATTTGGCAAATCAACAAATAGCTACAGGACTGGTACCACAGTCAGGGGTTTGGCTACTTAGACCATGGGACTTGCTTTGACAAACCTGGTCTATTGGGGCCTGATGGGGTCCACTTGACAGAGAAGGGGAAGAGCATCTTTGGTCTGAGGCTTGCCAAGCTTGTGAAGAGGGCTTTAGTCTAGAGTTGGCAGGGGAGGGGAACCTCAGTCCATCCCACTCTTACCAGAATGATGCCAATGGCAGCAATAGATGCCCAGAGCCTGGAGAAGGCTCACAGGTAAACAGGAGAGCGCTTGGTGTGTAGCACAAAGGAATTCCGGCTGCTCCAGCTGGTAAGTCAGCTTCATCAGGGGCCCAACTTAAATGACTCTGTGCAAACACACATAGGATGGGGAACAAGAGGAGTTGGAGACATGTGCACACTGCAGGGGTATGGTCTTATTGGCATCATGGAGTTATGGTGGGATGGCTCCTATGACTGGAGTGTTGGAATGGAGGGATATAGGCTCTTCAGGAAGAACAGGCAGGGGAGACCCACTATGTCAATGACCAGCTGGAGTGCATGGCACTCTGCCTGGGGATGGATGAGGAGCTGAGCAAGAGCTTATGGGTCAAGATTAAAGGAAGGGCAGAGACAGGTGATGTTACACTGGGGGTCTGCGACAGGCCACCCAACAAGGAAGACTGAGCAGATGAGGCCCTCTATAGACAGATAGGAGCAGCCTCACATTCACAAGCCCTGGTCATCATGGGGGACTTCAGCCACCCTGGTATCTGTTGGAGGGACAACACAGCAGGTCATAAGAAATCCAGGAGGTTCCTGGAATGTGTCTATGATAACTTCCTTCTCGAAGTGATAGAGAAGCCAATGAGGAGAGGTACCATGCTGGACCTTGTTCTCACCAACAAGGAGGGGCTGGTGTGGAATGTGAAGCTCAAGGATATCCTTGTCTGCAGTGAACGTGAAATGGTGGAGTTCAAGATCCTTAAGGCGGCAAGGAGGGTGTACAGTAAATTCACTACCCTGGACTTCAGGAGAGCAGACTTTGGCATCTTCAGGGTACTTGGTAGAGTAATGTGGGATAAAGCCCTGCAAAAAAAGAGAGTCCCCAGAAAACTGGTTAATATTCAAGGATCACCTCCTCCAATCTCAGGAGCGATGCATTCCAATAAAGAGGAAGTTGGGCAAAAAATGTCAGGAGGCCTGCATGGATGAAAAAGGAGCTCCTGGACAAACTCAATCGCAAACTCAAAAATGAGGTCTACAGAGTGTGGAAGCAAGGACAGGTAGCCTGCGATGAATACAGAGAAATTATCTGAGCAGCCAGGGATCAGGTTAGGCAAGAAAAAGCCCAGATGGAGTTAAATCTGGATAAGGCAAAAGCAACTGATATCATCTACCTGGACTTGTGCAAAGCATTTGACACTGTCCTGTGTGACATCCTGGTCTCTAAATTGGACAGACATGGATTTGACTGGTGGACCATTTGGTGGATAAGAAATTGACTGGGTGGCTGCAATCGAAGTGTTGTGGTCAATGGCTTGATGTACAAGTGCAGACCAGTGATGTCAGGAGTCGGTACTGGGACTGATACTATTCTTTGCTTCTGAAATGGACAGTGGGATTGGGTGCACCCTCAGCACGTTTGTAGACAACACCAAGCTGTGTGTAGTGACCGACACACTGGAGGGAAGGGATGCTATCCAGAGGGATTGGGACAGGCTTCAGAGGTGGGCCCGTGCAAACCTCATGAAGTGCAACACGGCCAAGTGCAAGGTCCTGCATGTGGGTTGGGGCAATCATCTCATGCATAAATACAGGTTGGGTGGAGAATGGATTGAGAGCAGCCCTGAGGAGAAGGACCTGGGACGACTGGTGAATGAAAAGCTGGACATGAGGCAGCAGTGTGCACTCGCAGCCCAGAAGGCCAGCTGTATCTTGGGCTGCATCCAAAGAGGCGTGGCCAGCAGGTCAAGGGAGGTGATTCTGCCCCTCTACTATGCTCTGATGAGACCCCACCTGGAGTACTGTATCCAGCTCTGGGGCCTCCAACATAAGAAGGACATAGACCTGTTGGAGTGAGTCCAGAGGAGGGCCACGAAGATGATCGATATGCTGGAGCACTTCTCCTATGAAAACAGGCTGGGAGAGTTGGGGTTATTCAGCCTGGAGAAGAGAAGGCTCTGGGGATACCTTATTGTGGCCTTTCAGTACCTAAAGGGGGCGTACAAGAAAGATAGGGAGGGACATCTTATCAGGGAGGGCAGTGATAGGATGAGGAGGAACAGTTTTAAACAGGAAGAGGGTAGATTTAGGTTAGATATTAGGAAGAAATTAATTACTGTGATGGTGGTAAGACACTGGAACAGGCTTCCCGGGGAAGTTGTGGAGGCCCCATTCCTGGAAGTGTTCAAGGCCAGGCTGGATGGGGTTTTGAGCAACCTGGTCTAGTGGGAGGTGTCCCTGTCTATGGCAGGGGCGTTGGAACTAGATGATCTTTAAGGTCTCCTCCAACTCTAACCATTCTATGATTTTATGACTTGTTTTAGTTGCTTAACAGTGTGATAGTAGCATGTGGAGACACAAATTCATCTCCTTTTCTTGCAGAGTCTCTTATATGTGCCTTTATTTTATGCTGTTATATCAAAGACTCATCACTGTTGATGTCTCTGCCTCAGCCTTTTCATTAACTACTACCAATAAACATTGCTACCACGAAAGCATTTTTGGATGACTTGCCTACTTTCTCTGCTTTTTCTGATATTCAAGGGACAAGGAGTTTGAGAAAACTAGAGGACTAAGAGCACAGTACAGTCCAGGGCAAGTGTGGCCCTAATACACAATGTTATTCAAAAAAGATTATGACTTCAGCAGAAAGAGAAGTATACATGTCTACTAGTGATTCACAGAGACTGATATTTTGATAAACCATGGTATGATAGGATAAAGAATTGCTTTTTTTTATCCAGTTTCTTTGGTGTCTGAGGTTTTGCAAGTAAGAGTAAGCATGAACCTATGTATTTAAGTAAGCAAAAATGTGCACTGAAAGCACAATATGGCAGTAATTGTAAAGCCCTGTTAGCGTGATTCCCGTGCTCTCAATGGACAGAATATTTTCATTTAAATTCTCATTTACAAAGTCACAAAGTCAGCTGGTTTTACAAAGTTAATGTGAAAAAGCAACTTCTCAAAATTACTTTTTAATGTTCTGTATTGGCATGGGCTAGTCATATAGGGCAGTTGGGTACTGTTTGTCACTTGTTTCATTTCCATTACAACACAGCGACAGCAAATACGTGCATCTTGCAGTTAATAAATAAGTTGTCTTTTTTTTTTTTTTTTCTCTTCATAATGACTAGGTATGTTTATTAAGTTTTCATTTCACCGCATCATAATAAGCTTCCTAAATACATAACCAAGATAGAGTTACCTTAACAACCTTGTCATTTCAATTTTTCACACATTTCCATTGTGTGTGCGTTCTATCTCAGTGAAGTTTCAACTCATTAGCTGACTGCCATAAGCTATTAGTCTGTAACGTTGCTCAGTCTTTAAAAAATATAAAACAGAACGGGATTGGGACAGGCTTCAGAGGTGGGCCCGTGCAAACCTCATGAAGTGCAACACGGCCAAGTGCAAGGTCCTGCATGTGGGTTGGGGCAATCATCTCATGCATAAATACAGGTTGGGTGGAGAATGGATTGAGAGCAGCCCTGAGGAGAAGGACCTGGGACGACTGGTGAATGAAAAGCTGGACATGAGGCAGCAGTGTGCACTCGCAGCCCAGAAGGCCAGCTGTATCTTGGGCTGCATCCAAAGAGGCGTGGCCAGCAGGTCAAGGGAGGTGATTCTGCCCCTCTACTATGCTCTGATGAGACCCCACCTGGAGTACTGTATCCAGCTCTGGGGCCTCCAACATAAGAAGGACATAGACCTGTTGGAGTGAGTCCAGAGGAGGGCCACGAAGATGATCGATATGCTGGAGCACTTCTCCTATGAAAACAGGCTGGGAGAGTTGGGGTTATTCAGCCTGGAGAAGAGAAGGCTCTGGGGATACCTTATTGTGGCCTTTCAGTACCTAAAGGGGGCGTACAAGAAAGATAGGGAGGGACATCTTATCAGGGAGGGCAGTGATAGGATGAGGAGGAACAGTTTTAAACAGGAAGAGGGTAGATTTAGATTAGATATTAGGAAGAAATTAATTACTGTGATGGTGGTAAGACACTGGAACAGGCTTCCCGGGGAAGTTGTGGAGGCCCCATTCCTGGAAGTGTTCAAGGCCAGGCTGGATGGGGTTTTGAGCAACCTGGTCTAGTGGGAGGTGTCCCTGTCTATGGCAGGGGCGTTGGAACTAGATGATCTTTAAGGTCTCCTCCAACTCTAACCATTCTATGATTTTATGACTTGTTTTAGTTGCTTAACAGTGTGATAGTAGCATGTGGAGACACAAATTCATCTCCTTTTCTTGCAGAGTCTCTTATATGTGCCTTTATTTTATGCTGTTATATCAAAGACTCATCACTGTTGATGTCTCTGCCTCAGCCTTTTCATTAACTACTACCAATAAACATTGCTACCACGAAAGCATTTTTGGATGACTTGCCTACTTTCTCTGCTTTTTCTGATATTCAAGGGACAAGGAGTTTGAGAAAACTAGAGGACTAAGAGCACAGTACAGTCCAGGGTAAGTGTGGCCCTAATACACAATGTTATTCAAAAAAGATTATGACTTCAGCAGAAAGAGAAGTATACATGTCTACTAGTGATTCACAGAGACTGATATTTTGATAAACCATGGTATGATAGGATAAAGAATTGCTTTTTTTTATCCAGTTTCTTTGGTGTCTGAGGTTTTGCAAGTAAGAGTAAGCATGAACCTATGTATTTAAGTAAGCAAAAATGTGCACTGAAAGCACAATATGGCAGTAATTGTAAAGCCCTGTTAGCGTGATTCCCGTGCTCTCAATGGACAGAATATTTTCATTTAAATTCTCATTTACAAAGTCACAAAGTCAGCTGGTTTTACAAAGTTAATGTGAAAAAGCAACTTCTCAAAATTACTTTTTAATGTTCTGTATTGGCATGGGCTAGTCATATAGGGCAGTTGGGTACTGTTTGTCACTTGTTTCATTTCCATTACAACACAGCGACAGCAAATACGTGCATCTTGCAGTTAATAAATAAGTTGTCTTTTTTTTTTTTTTTTCTCTTCATAATGACTAGGTATGTTTATTAAGTTTTCATTTCACCGCATCATAATAAGCTTCCTAAATACATAACCAAGATAGAGTTACCTTAACAACCTTGTCATTTCAATTTTTCACACATTTCCATTGTGTGTGCGTTCTATCTCAGTGAAGTTTCAACTCATTAGCTGACTGCCATAAGCTATTAGTCTGTAACGTTGCTCAGTCTTTAAAAAATATAAAACAGAACCAAAAGAAAAACCCCAAAAGGAAAAAACACAAAAGAGAATTGCCTACAGCCACTTTCAGACTCTCTGTGTCTACAAGTTCTGTTGGTTCATTAACCCAATGTACATTGAAAATGAACAATCCCCTCACAAAAAAAAGAAAACACAAACCAAAACCAAAACCAACCAACAACAAAAAAATTCATTAAGAGTGTATTTTCAGAATGCAAATCAAAGGTATCACTAAACAACACAAAAGACACTATTGATCTCCTCATTACTCTTCACAAAGGCAAGCAAAATACCTCTATGTATGCAGCTTATGCTTCCTCTGCATTTTGGTACCATGAAACTATGTCTAATCTAGTAATTTCTGAAAGACAGTGTATACTAATTGGTTTGGCTTCAGTTAACAATATTAAATCCACAAATTGGTAAGGAGTGTGCACAGTATTAATTTCATAATCACTGCCTGCTGTAAAGATTGATTTACAGAAAGTAGTATATTACCAAAAATGTTTACTGTGAATGACCTCATTATGCTTTATTGCCATTTACAACCTTTCACCTTTGTGGGGTTTTCTGGTGGGGTTATTTTGGTTGTGTTGGTTTTTTTTTTTTCAGTTCTTTTTTAACCAAGTTGGCACACTTTGTCCTGATTTTATTCAAAACTATATTGATATTATGTATTATTCTATAACCACTATAAGTGCTGTATACATAATAACATCCTATTTCATAATATCATTACATTACAGTAATATTACTTTTTGTTTTCTAACCTGTTTTTACTTTCATTTTATTTCAAAGTAATTTTGCTCTAAAGCATTGTAAATATGATTGTTCTATTGTATTATATTTTTTAAATAATCGTTATTATACAATTAATAATAGCAACACCTCAAGGGATAAAGAAGCTTGTTTTGCTACCTTGTCACCAATTCCCCTCAGTGCACACATAACACTTTGCTCTCAGGGTGTGGTCTGGAATGATGCCAGTAGGTCTCTGAGCCAAGAAACCTGTACCCAGAAGGAAGGATAATGTTCTCAGAGTCTGCACCCTACAAACAGTATAAGCATGGGTTGTGACAGATTTCACTTCCTCTGCACAAAGCAGTCTTGACATGAAGCACACATGACAGAAGTTCCTTGCTGTTTGGGCTTGCTACCAAAATATGAGCTAAGCTGAGGGGTGCTGATTCCTGGAAAACATCCACTTACAGCTCCAGGACCAGGAATTACCTAATAGTTAATGTCGTGTGCATATGGTTTCCTTCTCCAGGTGCACCTGGTGGGATAGTGTCCTGAAAGAGTCACCATCTCTAGGTAGAAAATTACTCTCCTCACAGAGAAGAAAAAAAAAAAATGCAAGCTGTCATCTCACTCTTTGAGAGTGTGGCTGTGTCAGGCCAAGCAGGCACACTCTTCATTTGTATTTTCCAAGCTGACTTCTCTTTCATGTTCGGATCAGAATGACTGATCTTGTAATTCATGCCCAGGTTGTTTTATATTTGATTTTCAGGCTGGGAAACCATTTCATCATTGTGAATAGTTGATATTAACTTTTTAATTTGAGGTTGTGTGGAATTGTGGATCCCTTTGTGCTTCTTTTCCTTCCCTAAGCTAAACATTGCCAGTGCTCCCCTCCGCTAGAGAGGGAAAAGCTGCCTGGGCTGCAGCAGGCACACAGGTTAGGAAGGAAGAACATATGAATACTCAGAGCATGTTTGACCAGAGGAACCTGTGTCTGAAGGTTGCCTTTCTGAGACAGCTAGAGAAGAGTGCAGGAACAAAGTATGTTTCCGAAAAACACTCTTCCAGCCTAAAAAATTCGTGAAAAAGATTTCTGGGATTTTCTAAGCCATGTTTGTTGTCTCTGCATTTACTATCCCTTCAGTGATTTTTCTTCCATGAAATCCCGGTTATGTAGGGATGAGGGCATGAAGGCCGAGGTACACCTGGAGCTCAACTTGGCAAGGGACACAAAGAATAAGAAGGGCTTCTACAGGTATGTCAGCCAGAAAAGGAAGGTCAAAGAAAGTGTACCCACCCTGATGAGAAAGACTGTCAAACTGGTAACAACAGACGAGGAAAAGGCTGAGGTACTCAAGAACTTTTTTGCCTTAGTCTTCACTGGCAACCTCTCTCCCCACACTTCCTAAGTGGATGGACCACAAGACAAGGACTGGGGAAGCAAAGTCCCTCCCACTGTAAGAGAAGACAAGGTTCATGACCACCTGAGGAACCTGAACATACAGAAGTCTATGGGATCTGACAAGATACATCCCAGAGTCCTGAGGGAATTGGCTGATGTAGTTGCCAAGACACTCTCCGTGGTATTTGAAAAGTCACGGCAGTCAGGTGAAGTCCCCAGTGACTGGAAAATGGAATACTGCAGCCATTTTTAAAAAGAGTAGAAAGGAGAACCCTGGGAACTACCAACCTGTCAGCTTCACCTCTGTTCCTGGGAAAATCATAGAACAGATCCTCCTAGAAATTATACTAGGGCACATGGAGGACAGGGAGGTGATTCGGGACAGCCAGCATGGCTTCACCAAGGGCAAGTCCTGCCTGACTAACCTAGAAGCCTTCTATGATGGAGTGACTACATCAGTGCACAAGGGAAGAGGTACAGATGTCGGCGATCTGGACTTCTGTAAGGCCTTTGACAAGATGCCCCATGACATCCTTCTCTCTAAATTGGAGAGGTATGGATTTCATGGGTGGACTTTTTGGAGGATGAGGAATCGGTTGGATGGTTGCATCCAGAGATCAGTGGTCAATGGCTTAATATCCAGATGGAGATCGGTGACAAGTGGTGTCTGTCAAGGATCTGTGCTGGGACTGGTACAGTTCAGTATCTTCATCAATGACATGTAGAGTGGGATTGAGTGCACCCTCAGCAAGTTTGCAGACAACACCAAGCTGGGTGGTATAGTTGACATGCCTGAGGGACCTTATTGCGGCCTTTCAGTAATTAAAGGGGGCCTACAGGAAAGACAGGAGCAAGCGTTTTGGCAGGGCCTGTTGTGATAGGACAAAGACAACTAACAGAGGGTAGATTTAGACTAGATATGAGGAAGAAATTTTTTACAATGAGGGTGGTGAAACACTGGAACAGGTTGTCCAGAGAGGTAGTAGACATGCCATCCCTGGAAACATTCAAGGTCAGGCTGGACAGGGCTCTGAGCAACCTGATCTAGTTGAAGATGTCCCGGCCCATCGCAGGGAGGTTGGACTAGATGACCTTTAAAGGTCCCTTCCAACCCAAAGTATTCTATGATTCTATGATTCTGCTGCTTCTTAAAAGCAATCATCTATCCTTGCCAGTCAGAATCCAAGTATCTGCCCTCAGACAAGTCTTTTCTAGATGGAAATGCCCTTTGCTATTTAGTCATCCCTTGTATGGAATCCATTCCGTACATTTTGATCCTCCTTGCTGCCCTTCTCTGAATTTTATTTCCTGCCATACTCAACTAAGAGAGGATGTTATATCCCTTTCTGCATTTTTTGTTTGTGGTGTCTGTTTGAAATGCAAGCTCTTGCTATATGACTGTACAGTGTCTAATATTTCATCTTGTTTCCAGTTGCCACCGTAAGAACAAGAGTCTGAGGCTACTTGAGGTGCTGTGTAGGAGAAAAAAAGACCTGTGCTTTAGAGATTAAAATAATTTTTAACTATGAGAAGACACAGCCACCGGTAGTGCTAGGTAATTGAATTCATCCAATACTGAAGTACATGTAAGATATGGAAAATAATTAGCCTTCTCACAGTTATCCATGTCTCTCCACTGAAAGTATGAGAACTCCGGATGATAGTACAATCTAACTTTTAGATGGCAAAACTGAGATGAAATGGCTGCTGATATAGTTGCCAAGGAAGGTGCCTAAGTTAATTAAACTTGGATTCCAGCAAACATTTCTTTTGCTATGAAGCCTGAGACTGCACTACATTTTCAAGGTCTGCAGGCAATACTTCAAGGCTTTGTATTTAGAGATGCTGTTGATACAGTCCCCTTCCTTTAGAAAAAGGTAATGTAAATACCTTGAAGTCCAAACCTTTCTGTACCAGAGTAATACACAGGACTGATGAAGAAAGAGGATTTATATAAATCAGTTCAGTGACAAAAGATTGAGAAAGTGATTTTGTGTTGCCTCCTTCTCTGCCATCACTGACACATGAAGAATAAATGACAATGTGTGAATACTTTTATTTAATATTTACAATGGAAAAGTACCTGAAGGCTCATTTTGATCACTGGGATCAAATCCTAGTGAGTTAGGTGCTCCACAAAAACACATGGGGACATGGTACATGTCCTTCAGTGTTGAAAGCTTAAAAAAAAAAACAAACATAAGAATTCAGAGAAGGATCTACGCTATGCATAGGTACAGTTATATAAAATATTATACAGCTTGTTCCTTTGTATTCCTGCCATTGGGTTTTTTTAATCTTTTTTTTTTTCATTGAAATATAAGATTCTAATGTCTCAGGTTACAGAACCTTAACATGTTTTCAAGACCTATAAAAGACCTATAATAATAAGTAATGGAAGAAAGAAAAAGATACTTCAGTCACAATTTTCCTTTCTCATATTATTTTTATTTACTGAAATATACAGCAGAGATCAATGATACAACTCTAGATTTTTAAGAGGAACCACTGTAGGTCTTTAAGTAGACAACAAATTGTGGAAAAAAGTGAAGACTTCCATTCATATATTAATTTCTCGTGAATTTATTTATGATTTCCACTAAGTTCAATGAAAGCTGTATCTGTAAAAACACATGCTAAAGTTAGAGCAGTGCTTTTCAAACTTTTATTGCATTTTATTTTTGAACACTAAAGAATTTTGAAATACAGTAGTCTGGAACATAATAAATTAAATCTGTTCTTTTTTGCATTACACAGAGCACTTAGAAAGAGTTCAAATTATGAATATCACTGAATTAAAACGTATACTGTTTGCATGATTCTCCCTTGAAAGAGGAAATGTAGAGACCATGGCAAGATGCTGCAAAGTTAAAGTTGTGGGTTTCTCATGTATGATACCTTATTTACAAGGCCTTGCCAATACAGGAAGACTTTCCTTTCACAAAAGATGATGTCAACAATGAATAAAAGTTCTCATGCGAGAATAATAAACTAAAAATGACTTACAAAACTATATGAATTAACTGATGCAAAAGAACAGATGTTCAATTACGGTGTGTACTATTAATACAGTGTGTATTATCAGGCCTGACATTCTCCAAAACTTGACAGATAAAGGTTTCTAGCTTGACAAATTTCTCTCTGAAATGTAGAAATCTGTCACTTAGGGATTAAATGGAAGTACAACTTGAATAAGTACATTAATGTGAAAGATTCATTCCTTTTCTAGCTTTTGTCAACAAATTAGTCCAGACTCCTATCTTGTATCTGTTTGAAAATGAATAAAGGATGCATATTAATGAATATTACTTAGTTAATTTAATAAATTCATGCTTAGAAAAAACACATATTTTGACACGGTAGCCTGTTGCAGAAAGGAATAACTTTTGCCAGTAAATAGGGTAAGGGAACAGTGAAAGCTCTGCACAAAGAATATTGCTGGTTTTGCCATTTTTTTATTTAAAAAATTTTAATCAAAAAAGGGTGGTAGAAAACAAACAAGGATACAAATAGACATTCACAGTTTTTTTTCCACAATTTAGGCACTTGTCTTAAAAAACTGGAATCATTACCCAATGTTCCTTGCACTACAGTAACTGAATCCACCTGACTTCTAACTTAGAGATAGGTTATAAAATGAATGAGGGTTTGACAAGCATAAGTAACCTTATAAGCCCTATCATACAATGTTTCCTTTTTTAAAAGTATTTTGCATGAAGTATGAATTCAATTCTATATTTAACTATAATGAGAACATAGCTTTATTGAGAGCATATTGGAAAGTGCAATTGAAGACAACAAAGAGGTGGAATGGTAAAGCTATTTCAGTTTTCACTCATGACAGTATTACAGCACAGGCACAGTTCTGCTGCCCTGAGCACACAGGGAGCACGCTCCAGGAGGTTTCATTTTTTTCACAACCTGATTTCCAGTCTTTCTCGAGACCACACATATCAATCTTTGTCTTCTGCCTTTTGGACCACTGTCACTCATGTTTCTCATTTTTGCTTGGCTTTTTGTATCTTTTTGCTTCTTTCTGTTACCATTCAGGTTTTGTTATTCACAAACATGCAGTCCCATAAATCATTAACTCCACTCTTTGCACCCCTCCAGACAAACCCTTCATATTTTCCCTGGCATATTTCTGTTCCAGTCTTTCCCAGTACATCAGAGAGTAGATTCTGCTGTTTTACTATTTTTAAACAAAGATATTTTAATTGATTTCTCATCTAAAAGGAGTGAAAGTTGACTAACAAAACCTCCTGATTCACCGACCTTGGTGACTGCAAATTGATATCATGCCTGCTGGCAGCTGCACAGGACCTTCACATAATAAAACCAGGATTGTCCATGTACTTAGCACAATATAAGCTGCCTTGTCACTTTTAGTGGTTTTGCATTTGTACCTCTCTCTTTCTTCCAGCATTTGGGTTTTTTTCCCTTTGGACTTCTTAATTGTTAAAGACAAATACTCTGTAAGAGAAAATGAAAAGAATTGTGTTCCGCTTTGCTCAATATTTGGTTGCAGAAATTCACACCTATGAAAGTAGGACAACAATCTCATTCCAAGAGTCAGGTCATAAAAAAAACCGTGGAATCATCAGATCATAGGAAGATTTAGTTGGAAGGGATCTCTGGAGTCTATCTGTTTCAACCCCTGCTTCAGTCAGAAAAATACTTTGGGCCAAAGTCTACTTTCAGAATATTTAGCCTTCAGAGTTTTTTTCTAAAGCTCGGAATAATCACAGAATGTGTCCAAAGACCTTAAAATCACATGTCTCCTTATCCTAAAGTACCTGTGTTGCTCAGTGGCCATCTCCTAATTTCATGCCCTTGAGAGCTGGGCTAATATGTGACACCCCTCACACTGACTTTAACTGTTTCTAGTTATTTTATCAGAGATGTTGCTGGCAGCCCACCTAGAAACATGCACCTGTTTGTCATCCTTACAAGCTCTTCCTTCAGTGTCTGCCAGCCAAATGGGAGACCTGCAGCCCGTAAGGACTTGTACACCTCATTCTCATATATTCATAAGCTCTTCCTCAGTGTTTATTGGCAGAATTTCTACATTCTGCTATATACTTAAGACTTCTTTTAGTTTTGGTTTCCAACATAGATTTCTTATTAACCACCACTTAAGATCTCTGTACCTTACAGCAATTTTTTAAAGCTCCCCTATTCTTCCTAGGGAAGTTTTACAGCTAAAAGAGCTACATGGCTGAATTTGAAATCACTGCCCATTAGTGAAAAATGTTATTTTGAAATATAGAAAAAATCCACTTCATAACATTTATGTTGTCTTTGTTACATTTTAGAAATGCACAGATGTTGGATTCACCAGCATTCAAATGATTCATACTGAGATTAGCAGAATTTATAAAAAAGCCTTTTCAGACTTTGCTTGTTTTCACCCATCTGTTGTCATTGTAAGCTACTGGGCTGTAGAATGCAGAACTAGGTAGCTTGATTTCATTAATTTTCAAATATTTCCTGGTAATAGGATGACAAAACAGCTTTACACGTGGAAATAAATTGAAATATCTATACTGCAGTATTTAGCCTGAGTTATTGACTCAGTAAAAAATACAATCTTCAGTGATAATGCTGTAAGTACGCCAGCTTTACAGCAACATAGCTTTAATACTACTTTCCCTCCTTAAATATTTTATAGCATATTAATTTGATTGGTAGGTTGCTCATGCTTCCACTCCCTTCCTCCCTCCCTCCCTCTCATTTTTCTAGAGTTTGCCAATAAATATTTGTTTCCCTTTTGGTAGAGTACGAAAACATTTTACAAGTACATGTGTGAAATTATTTATTTGGGAACTCTTAAGTACGCAGTTTAAAGAACTACTCATTTGAATAAGTGTTTTCTAATTTCCACGTATTTTATATATTCTCTTCCTGTTCAGTGTCTTTTATAGAATTCAAAGCTATTAATATGATTGCCTATCTATGATATTAGGAAATTACATAGAAATTGCAGTAGGGAAATTTAGACAAGTTTCATATTGCTAAGAATATCCTAATGAACACCGACCATTCAATCTGACATACATAACTTATATTTCTAACATGTTATGGCTTCATGCTTTTTATATTAATCTATGTGCATAGTTTTAAAAATAACTAAAATGTAAGATTAATATATTTGTTATTTTAATCCTTTAAGAGAAATAATTTGCTGGCCATTCACCATAACAATTACCATCTCTATCAGAACGAATTGCTCTATATCTTAGACCTTTTGAACTTTCCAAGTCTCTATAATCCACTTGAAAATAGTGTCATATACAAATAACTTCCATAACACCATACAACTAGAATTACACCTTTCATCATTAATATTATTATTTGGCTAAAATAAGAATGTTAGGGATAAACTCAACAGGGGTTTTCTTGTCTGAAAAAGCTATAGTTTCCCTATAGACTCCCCTTCCTCAGACAATGCAGTGGATGCTCTCTCTCTCATGCCACTATGCTGGACCTAATACAGGCCATATTAAGAGTTGAGACTCCTACAGCATTCTTTCATCTGGCTTTCAAATAGGAGTTGTATTGGTCCGTCTAGGGCTTGTATTTGTTGTTGAAGTTAGCTAGTGGAATGTCCCAGTAGTGTAGAAAGCTGGATTTTTTAATCATGCATATGTTACAATGTTTATCCTGAAGAATAAACTGTTTCACTAATAAGATAATGAGAGAGATAAAAAAATCTTCATGTGTTTCGTGTTTCTAAATAACTCTGTATTTAATGGTTAATGAGAAAGGTTAAAGTCTGACAAAGGTGGATGCACAATGAGACAAAGAAATCCCAATTTTACATATGTTTTACAAGTGTTCTACAGTATTTTTTGGATAAGATTTTCAGCATAGCCTAATAGATTTGGATAAACATTGAAATTAACAAGCATGGAATATTAAAATTGCACAGACACTTTGAAAATTCCAGAGTAGCTTCTGTTAGAAATCATAAGTATATGGACATTTGACATCAACCATGTCATATAGCAGCTTTCCAGTATCTGAAAGGCACCTACAAGAAAGCTGAGAGGGAGTTTTTACAATGGCATGTAGTGACAGGATGAGGGGTAATGGGTCCAAACTGGAAGAGGGGAGATTTAGATTAGATATTAGGAAGAATTTTTTCACTGAGGGTGGTGAGGCACTGGAACAGGTTGCCCAGGGAAGTTGTGGGTGCCCCGTCCCTGGAGGTGTTCAACGCCAGGCTGGATGGGGCTTTGAGCAACCTGGTCTGCTGGGAGGTGTCCCTGCCCATGGCAGGGGGGGTGGAACTCGATGATCTTTAAGGTCCCTTCCAACCTAAACCATTCTATGATTCTATGATTTGTCTTTCTCACTCCAGCTGGGCAGCAAGATCAGGGACTGCATTCTGTGCTATGAACTTCTAAGTGTTGTATGTTCAGTGTACATCTGTAACAGTTTTCCTTACAATTATGAGAGAACTGTGATGCAGGCAGTGCTTTTTACCAATTTGCACTGTACAAATATTACTTGTACCAAAATCAGAAGGTCAGAAAAGCCATTAGTAATATTGGCATCAATAATGCTGACAACTGTAATACACATGATGAAAATACTGATAACAGATAGTAATAGACTGTATTACTTCACAGATGGTATACAGAAATAAATAATAACTTGGGCTTACCTATCATAATCAATCAAAATTTGGCAAAAAAAGATTCTCTAATATGAAGGAACTACGCTGTCCTCAATCCCTGAATCATCACCACAGAAGATACTAATACATATTTACAAAAAATGTGTGTGTTATCAAAAAGATGTGAAATGCAAGCTTTTCCTTTTGTTTCACTGAGATTTCTCACAGTTATATAAAGCCAGTTGTTTGTTGTTTTAAGGGCGGGGGGGAGGGGGTTGAGTAGTTCAGGGTCTTAAAGTACATTGGATAAACATTGAATATGTCTGTTCTAATAAACAAAATTGTCCAGGGGGCATAGTTTTTTCTTGAGTGCAGGTAGCAAACCAGGATTTGTACCCATGTAGCTGAGATCTCTTTGCGCTCTGTCCTCCTCTCCCCTTCCAGAAACCAAGAGGATTGTTGGCAGGAGCAATCCTTCTGCTCACCTCAACCTCAGTCTGCTCTGGCCAAAGCCAAAACTATTGCAGAGACTCTACTATCGATTTGGTAGCATAAATGCTCACATGTCAGTATTCAAGCATTTGCTGTGGCAGTGTTTAGTTTACTAATCTAGACAAAGCCTCAGGAATCAATTCTGGAGTGTGTTTTAATTCTGGAGTGTGTTGTACTTGTCACATTTAATTAAAGCCCATGAACATGAGCTTCTGTTATGTTTTTCCCTCTTTTTTTTTTTTTTTTCCTGCTGTTTAGCAGTGATTTTCTATATTTAATTTTAATTTTACTGGGTTCATTTTCATTTTTGCTTTCTGTTTGTTGCCTCTGTTTTTCAGCCTTTCCTCAGTGAGTGTGAACACAACAAGTTTCACATTTCATCTGAACCTTTAAACACACAATGTTCCAGTAAGCAGAAAATAGCCACCTGAGCTGTCTGCTGCGTGGCTTATCCTGCTGGCTTGTGCTTCTCAAAATGTGAGTTAGGAATCACATGGAGATGGTTTGTAAAAATGAATAGATTTACATAATGTTTTTTTTGCTCTCATCTTTGTGCTCCTACATTATATAGAAGCTTATTTTATTTGCTTTTTTTAATGTGACTGTTGTCTGGTGATCACAGGAGTGTTATTCAATTGCTATTCTCACCTTGCCCAAGCAGTTATGAGAGGAAAGGTTCTTTTCTTCTAGTCAGATACCACAGTAAAGAACATTTTAATCTGACTACCAAAGACATAAAGAGAAAAAAAAGTAGCTGCATTTTAATTTCAGAATGGAACAAGATTCGTTTTTTAACACTAACAACTAAAATTTAGAGAAAGAAAAAGCCATAATGTGCTGCTTATGGCTAGGAATCAGACAGCATCTTTTTCGTGTTGTACTCCAGGAACATCCAGTGTGGATATGGTATTAAAATCCCTAAGGAACATGGTGAAAGAAATGAGAGTGAAATTCAATTTATTTCACATCTATTTTTCAGCAATAAACTGTCATGATTGTTAAGCAGGAATAAAAGAGCCAATCCTAGGAAAAGTAGGAAATTTCCAAAGCGTGAGAAACTCCTGCTCTCTGAGAAGTATGAGATTGATTTATCCTCATGTCTGTTACAGCCTCACCATTTTCACTCACCCCCAGGTCCCTTGGTACATTTTTAACTTATTACTTAATTTCTAGGCTGAAGGGGGAAAAGAGGTTTTTAACAAAACTGTAGGTACTTTGTGGTCTATATCACTTTGTTAGTGTTAATGCATATCTAGTTCTGAATGCACAGAATACACTTAGATATTTTTACATAAATAAGGCACTAGAGTTGATGTCTCTAACTTAAATATTCTGTATTTTGTGAAGTTTTGGTATGCATTTTATGAATGGGAGGAGGAACTTAGACATGGAAAGGAAAATCTTAATGAAAATCTAGAAATTATTGTTACAGTTAACAGGAATACATGCAGCATTTCATTTTCATTTTGAATAGTAGAGCACATAATCTCTCACATAGAGTAAATATGAAAATAAGAAAATTCTTACATATGTGCGTACCTAATAACTGGAATGATGCCATGACTCAGATGATCAAAGGACTCTAAGGAGTAAGAGCAAGGTAGTGTAAATGAACAGAAATGTCTTCAACTGTTGATTTTTGGAACTAGCTAGTGGTCCTAAGAAAGGATCTAATTAAACACATGTTGCTAAACTTCCCTCACAAAGCAAACAACAACAAAAAAAATACTGTTAAAATAGTAACCTTTGAAGTTAGGTCTAAGCTGAGAAAGTAACTCTTTAAACAAGGTGTTTGCTGGTAGTCCTTGCCTGCAGGACCATTTACACATAGTCCAGTGCCCAGAAGTTTCTTGTCAGTCACTTGGGACAATACGCAAACACACTTTAATTTTACTCTGCATTTTAAGTTGAGCTTGGAAAGAAAGTAAGCTGAGTAGAGCCCAAGCCTGGGTGCTGTATGACCTGATTTCACTCCCTGCTCTGTCACACAGACTTTGTGAGACTGTGAACCTCTGATGGACTGAAATGCAAAAGAATGCTTCGACACTTAAACTGGTAGAAATCTATTAAAGCTCTGGCAAGCAATCATTTAGTCTTAAATTGCTCAGCATGCATTTCATATCTCAACCCCATCAAAAGCAAAAGAACACACTTGTTTTTTGAGTTCATCTCAGAGGGTCTCACTAAGCTGAGCCTGGTGAAAGGTTTGAAGAGGAACCCTAGCCGCCTCTGTGCAACATTGACCTTCTCCCTCCCTCCATCCCTCCCTTCCTTCCTCTCTTCTTGCTTGCTTCCTTCCTTCCTTCCTTCCCCCCTTCCTCTATTTCTTAAGGAATATATTAAAAAAATATATATTTTTATTTCTATAAAATGTATAATACATAAAAATACTTAATTGATAGAAGTTTTAAAATCAGGGTTAATTCTTTCTAAAGATGTTCTTGTGCAAAGGTACAGTGCTGAATACCCTTTTGGTTTTAGAGTGTATCATTCACTTACTTCAAAACTTTCCAAGAAGAAAGATTTTTTTTTTTTTTTTAATTTTTATGCTGCCATGATTATATTGTTAACTCTAGGAGAGACAGCGTGTCTAGCTTACAGAGTTTTGACAGCAGGATTAACCAATTCCAGAAGTGAAAGGAAATTTGGAATTAGAAAATGTTCACTTTTTCTGTGCAGGGAGAAAAAAAATCATAGAATCATAGAATAGTTTAGGTTGGAAGGGACCTTAAAGATCATCAAGTTCCAACCTCCCTGCCATTGGCAGGGGGACCTCCCAGCAGACCAGGTTGCCCAAGGCCCCGTCCAGCCTGGCCTTGAACACTTCCAGGGATGGGGCCTCAACACCTTCTCTGGGCAACCTGTTCCAGTGCCTCACCACCCTTACAGTGAAAAACTTCTTCCTAATGTTTAATCTAAACCTGCCCTCTTCCAGTTTATATCCATTCCCCCTCGTCCTATCACTACATGCCCTTGTAAAAAGTCCTTCCCCAGCTCTCCTGTAGGCCCCCTTTAGGTACTGGAAGGGGGCAATAAGATCTCCCCGGAGATCTTATTGACAAATGACTGTTGCTCCAGAAAACTGCAAAACTGAAAGGAATGATGTGTGATCTTTCTTCCTAATGATCTCTCTCTTAAATTTTTGGAGTATATGTACTTTCATGAAAAGAAAAAAAAAAAAAAGAGGAAAAAAAGAAATAATAAAAAATAAACAGAAACAAAAAAGCCTAGCAATAAGCCCAGAATTCATGCTTTGGGGGTGGGAGGTGACCACATATAAACATTGTTTTTTACCTGATAACACTGAAAAAGTTTTTGGAATATTTGAAAGCATGCCAAATGTAATTTGTAATTGAAGCTGAAGTTTTCAAGGTGATAAACTTTCAAAGGTTAAACCTCATCTTTGATCCAAGAACTTTTCAATGCCTTTGATCTCCAAATTAGACTACTAAAATTAAATAGACTTCTGTACCCTAACTGTGCTAAATACAGTCGAGACTTCAAATCCATGTCAATGATTCTGCTGAACTTCTTGATTTTGTAGGTAGAAGTTATTTCAAATCTTACAGTTCTTGTGTCAAAAGTTTTAGCCATTGGAAAGAATGCTTAATTATTTCATTCAGAAGTTAGTCTTAGATTTTATGTATTCTAACCTTCATCCCATGGAAGACAATAATGAGGATTTAACTGAAAATAGTAAGAAAGTAACATTGACAATACAGCAGTTAATTATAATAAATTACTTTATATGGTGAAAACATGGACATTTGCAGTTTAATCAGATATGATTAAATTGAATGAGCAATGGCAGAGGCTCCTTGATCTCCTAGATCACTGGGTTTCAACCTTCTCTAGTTTGAAAACACCAAAAACATTTCCTGTAAAGCTGCAGATCTCTGTACAGTGAATGTGCAATAGGTTTTCTTTTGTTCTTTACTACTTTAACATGTATCTGTACTGCTTTTGGTTGGGATAGAAACAATTCTATTCATAGTAGTTTCTTTAGTGCTGTTTTGGATTTGTAACTAAACCAGTGTTGATAACACAGGGATATTTTAGTTTTTAGTTATTGTTGAACATTGCTTGCACAAGGTCAAGGCCTTTTCTGTTTCTCACACCACCCCACAAGTGAGTAGGCTGGGGGTGCACAAGAAGTTAGGTGGGTACACAGCTGGGACAGCTGACCCCAACTGACCATAGGGATATCCCATACCATAAGATGTTGTGCTCAGCAGTAAAATCTGGGGGAAGAAGGAGGAAGAGGGGACGTTTGGAGTGATGGTGCTTGTCTTCCCAAGCAACCATCATGTGTGACAGAGCCTTGTGTTCCTGATGTCCTGGTTCTGGCAGGGATGGCGTTAATTTTCCCAAGGAGCCAGCAGGGGATACAGGTATTCCATGCCATGTGACCCATGCCCAGGTTTGGGGGGGGGGAGCTAGCCTCGGGAGGGGGCAGGAAGCTTTTGTCTCAACCCACGAGTTTCTGCCTTATTCCTTCTGATTCTGCCCACAGCTGTGGGAGTTGCGCGAGCGGCCGCGTGGTTCTTTGGGGCCAAACCAGGACACCTGAATACAGCTGAACGCCTGCCTGCTGATGGGAAGTAGTGAACGAATTCCTTGTTTTGCTTTGCTTGATTGCACAGCTTCTGTCTTACTTCTTGAACTGCTTTTATCTCAACTTATGAATTTTCTCACTTTTACCTTTCCGATTCTCTCTGCCATCCAACTGTGGGGGAGTGGATGCGCAGCTGTGTCTGGGGTCAAACCACAGTACCACAGAAAGAGTCCATGGAGCCCCAGACATTTGTAGACCAATTGTAGAACTGATGCTGTATACAATGCGCCTCTTTTTGTACTCAAGGTATATTGCCAAGAGTCTGAGACAATTTGGTGTATTTTGATATTTCCTGTGACACCATTCAATAGGGATCTATTAGAATAACAAAGGCCCACTGAGTCACTAACAGCAATGTTGCAAAACACTCCTGATTTATTAAAGATGACATAGGTTTGAGCATTTTGAGGGCTAGCGTCAAAATCAACTTCACAGTTGGCTATTTGTTCGGTTCTTGTAGCTAAGAAGAACAGACTACAACATTAAATAGCTCCTTTGAATAGGGCTACTAACAAAAGTAGCAAAAACACCAAAAAAAGATGGCAAGAGAGGCGCTGTATTCTTCACAGAAACAATAAAAGGTGTACAGGTCTAGCTTGTTTAAAACTAAATGGATTTAATGTCCTGAATTTCAAACAAAGGATTATGTCACACCTTCTCTGTTAAGTGTCAGGTCTCTAACTGTAGCTTATTCACAGAAGCTAATAAGTATTAATTGATGTTGCTATGCAAATAAACCCCACAAGGGCACCCTTTCTTTAGTTGGTTTTAATACATCCTTTCAAATACCTTTAGGAGTTGTTAGAATTAATTTTATATATTACTGACTTCAGTCTCATGTAACAAGTGTTTTGCCATCAACATTCATCTAAATATCTGTTTTATCAACATCCATTCATCAATATCAACATCTATCTAAATATATATATTATTAACATGTTAGGTTTTACATATAAATATATTCTTTCATTTTCTTATTAGTTTATTAAAATAAATCTGAAAAATATAATCATTCTCAAGAAAATGTATTAAACCTTGTAATTCTGTGAAATGTTTTATTAAATCCTAAACTACATAAAACTATGAACTATATAAATCACTGCCAATGTGAAGCAAAATAGTCTGTAAAGGAAATGACATTTTGTAGCTTGATGACAAGGTAACTTTCAGGACACTAGACTATAAAATTTTCATACATTTTACATAGATGCAATCAAAAATTTGACTGAAATTTTTGCATAGATTCAATCATAGTTAGTAGAGAGAACCTTCAGATAGCCACCGATTGTTTCCATTTTATTAACTGAAAGTCAAAATCTTAAAGCCTTCCCTCATGTATAAACTTAATTGATACAAAAGGCAAGACATTCATTATGTGAATTAATATATGAACTAGATACTGCTAATTAGTCAAACAAAACATAATTCCATCTGCTTTGGGAGGGAAGGACAGAAGAGGCAGTGCTATTTTCATCTCAGGGCTCTAGCCAACACTAATTAATTGGACTATCTTTCTATTCTGGGCACTTGTTTTTACTTGAATTCCTAGCTTCACAGTGGCCCAGTATCAACAGACAGGATTTTCTATTAAGTTTTTCGCTGTTGTTTTAAAGTGACTCAGGTCCAACATTTACTTTAATTACATGGCCGAAGTCACATGCCAGAATTCTGGGTTTAGGCACTTAATTCCCAAAATGAGGGTAAAAGAGACTACATGTTCCTTAGTCAGATAAGTAATTTCGTGTTCCAGCATGACCAACATGAGACATCAGACAACAATTGTGAGTAGGCATTTTAATCAATTTGTAGAATTTAAGTGCTTAAACTTGGTGCAAATTGAATGTACCATCAAAGTTTTCCCTAGAAGTTAGCCTGATTGACAACCAGAATTTCTGCTTCATCACAAACCTGAACAAAACCTCCCCTCTGTCTGGAATCAGGAGAAATGTAGGAAAGGATTAGTAAACTACTGCACAGATAGTTGTTTGATCAACAGCTGCTGAGCCATCCTTTCCCACTACATTTAACCTTAGATATTCCTCTCTTTGTGAAAAGGGATTACATTTTAAAAAGCTCATATTTTTATTTTACACACATAATTCTGGAAAAGAGGAGGTTTGTTTGGGTTGAAAAAAAAAAAAAAAAGAAAGGTTCCAAATGTGAAGCAAGACTTACGTGTCTAGTAGCAGTAGTCCAAATCATCTGTGAATGCCACTAGAAATTACCAGAATTGTAGGAATGACGCCAGAGAAAGGGGTAAACTTCAGGAGTGAAGGCAGAAGAAAAGATGTAAGACAACTTTGGAAAAATGTGCTTGGGTGAACAGCAAGATGCAGGCAGACAGGTGAAACTAATAAGGGAGATTTTCGATTTTTTTTGAAGTTCCCCTTAGACATACATGCTATAAAGTAGATACCTAACCCCACAGAATGATTTGAGGTGATTTAGGAGATGAAGCCTTGTATAATTAAGGGGAAAATTAGAGGTTTCTGAAGGGTAACTGAAATCCCTATATATCAAGAGAGGACCTATGTAAACTATAAGAAATGCTGAGTGTGACCTGTTTATATGTCCAGTTCTGCAGACTTTGGGCATAAAACTATATTATAGGAAATTGTATTGTTTAGATCCAGATCCTAAGGTCATCTCTTGAAAATAATTGCTCAACTACTCTTAAAAGAAAAAAAGGTGATCTGTATTGTAGCCTGGTTATTAGGGTGGCTGTTCAGGAAATACTGCCTAAGACTCAGGATACAGACTCAAGGACATATTGGCTACCTACCTTAATGCTCTCTAAACATATATTTCTCAACAGTTAAAAAATAATCACACAGCTGCCTAATCTGCCAGGGAAAAGACGAAAAGCCAGTGAATATCATGTCCAGTACTGCCTTTTTTTAACCAAATAAAATTTAGGCAAAATTATGAAAAAAAATTCCGTTTACTTCTTGCACTTATATTACTAAAACCATACACATATTTCAAGCTAAAAAGAATTCCTCATCTTTCAGCATTTTTGGTTCAACATTGGTCTAACTGCCACAAACTGAGGAAAAAGGAGCAGTGAAATTAGGGATATGTATCCTGTTCTTCAAACTGGGTCACAGCTCACATAATACAAAAGTTAGTTGGCCGAAAGAAATATATAAGTACCAGTTGACCTTACAGGAAAGATCTGAACTACAGGTGACACAGAAAAGTTCTGTGTTCATCTTCCAGAATACTTTCTCAATTCTATTTAGGGACTCTTGAATGTAAATGGCATGAAGGGTGCATGGAGGAAGAACAAAAAGAGCACACCTTACACTGGTAAAAACTGAACAGAAAAGAACATTTTAAAGAAATGGCAGGACTTTGAAATAAGAAAAAAAAAAAAAAACAGACAAAAACTTTTTGATCTTCAGTACACACTAAGTAAGCAATTTAGGCAGTTAATGAAACTGCTGTTCTTCTTACAGAAAAGACAGACCTGTTACTGTGAAAACAAGATATTTCCTTTTTTATTCTTCTACAGTTTTCAAATCTGAATATGGACACAGCTGTTGTCCAGAAAAATACAAAATGCTAAAACATCAAGATACTTTTAAAAATGTGACAAATTTTGGGACAAAAATGTACACTCCATACTATCAGTCTATGTAGGTGAATTTAAGATACATTGAACAACACACAAAAAAAAGAAAAATGGTCTTGCTTCAATTCAATGACTTCAAGAAACAATTATATGATAAAGCAATCAGAGAACTGAATTATTTAATAATAGATGTGAGAACTAGTTATCCTTGTCGATGAGTATATGGGCAACAAAATATTAGGTATTACAAATTTATTAAAAAACAAACTATATGTTGCATAAAAACATAATCAATACAAAACCAGCAGAGATAACACATTTCTTTAGGGTTGCGTATTTTAATTGCTAATTGTCCTGGATTGAGGTAAAACAGAACCACTTAGGGTTGCGTATTTTAATTGCTAATCGTCCTGGATTGAGGTAAAACAACCAATTTTGTTCAGTAACTTTGCATCTTAGCTGGGCCTCTTCTAACTACTGAAATTAACAGCATATTGTGCAGACAATGTTCACTCTCTCAGAGTGATGAGACTTATGTTTATAGCTGATGCCCAGGCATGGTATGCAGAGAGGACCTTGCTTATACTCATTGCTGTAATACCCAAGGCCAACCAACTCCATTATTTGCCCCGGTGGAGGGTCAGAAGCAGAAATGCATAGTGGGGTCCCACCTACGGGGAGGAGCGGACAGGACAGGTGACCCAAAACTGACCAACAGGGTATTCCATCCCATCTGCCTCATGCTCAGTATAGAAGCTGAGGGATCAAAGGGTCAGCTCTCTTTTTTCCTTCAATGGCCGAAGTCTGAGGAGGTCTCTGTTCGTCTGCATTTCATCCCAATCCTGAATGCAGATCTGGAATCCAGTTCCCGTCTGTCACTGAGTCCAGCCTGGGAATTCCCCAGTGCCAGCCGGTGTCGTGATTGTCATCTCGGGAGCTTGATCCGGTTTTATATATATTTCATTATTTCTTTTTTATTTTATTATGAATATTTCATTAAAGTAGTTTAGTTCCTTCTAAACTCATAAGTCTCTTTTTCCTCCTCTGCCCCTTTTCTTTGACATCAGCATTATCGGGATTTTTCTCTATTTTTTTCCTCACTCCTCTCCCTCATAACTGCCACACAGGAGCAAGTTTTTACCTAGTCTTAAATATGTTATCCCAGAGATGGCTCTTGGGGCCAGGTTTGGCCAGTGGTGGGTCCATTTTGGACCCAGCTAGAACTGCCTGTATCCAACTTGGGGGCAGCACAAATACTCTCCAGAAACACGATTTTACTTCTTGTTTAGCAGTAGTGATTCTTCTCAAATTAGAGGTAAGAAACTTGTAATAGAGGTTGGCCTTGTGGTGTGATACTGATCTACAGATCCTGACATCTATTCATCCCGTAGCCAATAGCAGTTGACTGATATTCTTCAAGGTAAACAGAGCTGAGAATTACAGAAAGTTCATGTTAATAAACTGCAACAACAACAACAGAAATGTTTAATATCAAGAAGATCAGAAGAGAAACCTAGGAAAACACTGTCAGCTAAGAAGAATAAAACAAAACAATCTTATTCAGTAAAATAAGCTGGGGACTGTACTAGAATTTCAACTATGTGAATCTTCAGCTGACTGGTGGTGTAGTTCTGCAGTAAAGACACAGTGTAAGCAAATATATTCAACAGTGCCTACAGGAACTTCACAAGAACAGGGAACTGCTGCCTTTGCAGAAACAGCTGACCAAGAAGGAGCAACAACTGAGTAGGTGTATTTTTCCTGTATGGGAATCATTCAAATGCAATTTTCACTGAATGAGAGAAACCGATGTTGAATAAGGAGCAAGCTTGGCACCTGTTTTCTATGACAGGCAATAGATCTGAGGATCCCCTGGGTTTTGAACAAAGTAGGAATTAGGAAGCCAGAGCATCATACAAAGACCACAATGTCAATGATCAGCTGAATAGCAGCATGTCATTCCTCAAATTAGCATCTCCTTTTTCTTTGAGAATCATGGGGAAACCATTCTCAAGAGGAATTGCTTTTAACAAACACAAAATACTGTCAGAAAATTAGAATTCAGCAAATGCAGGAACTATGGCCTTCACAACGTATCATCAATTAGCTGATGGGCATATCGCATCTATCGTGGGCAAATGCTTCTAGTTCCCATTATATTCAAAATGATACTCAGCTACATTTTTTTATCAGCACAACTAATGTGCGTGAAATACATCATTGAGTAACTTTTACATATTTACGTGCACATACACATATATATGTGTGTGTAGGAAATGGATAAGAAATGTTGGTGTGTTTGTCTGTACGTGTTCACATGCAAAGTGCCACAGTAGCCACACATAAACGCATGTCCCACAACATGCCAAATGGAATGTAGAGATCTGAAGTAGGAAGAGTTTCTTATTGTTAGTTGTTGGGGTTTTTTTCTCACTTGAACACACCCTACTATTTCCTTGCTCTACACAAAAAAAATAAAAAAAAGGGTCAGATCTGTCCAGATTGGAGACTTTGTCTTTCTATCTGTCCCACATAGTGCTTAGTCTGCTTTGCGTACTGCAAAAATACAATTTGCTGGTTCATTGACAGTGTATTCAGACTGAACCATGCTGAAATACCAATCAAAACTGAAGAAAACTAGTGCTTTCAAACCAAATCACCACTTCATAACCAGAATTGCGATTTCTGAGATCACAGTGTACAGAAGCCCCTCCACTGAAGTTTGCAGAACACGAGCACCCTGTTAGACACACGTGCAAAAGAATTCATGCCAGAAATGATCAGCTGCCATTGCCAGTGACCTCTGCAAAAGATAAGACTGAAATGATGTCTGCAAAAATAAATAACATGTCTGAGGGAATAGAATTGGAACAGTCTACAAAGGCTATATAAAATAAAGGATAGAGCAGGTGTTTGTGAATTAAAAAAAAAAAGGAAAAAAAAAAAGCTCTCCTAATGTATAGATTAAAAACTACTATATATTCTTGTCAGGGACCCAAAAGCATACCATGTAAAATGGCATTTAGAAGTGTTGGCACCCTTTGAAAACAGATATTACAATGTCTTTGAACATTTTCAAACCATTGGATGAATAAATGAAATCAGAAAAGCAATGACAATTCATTCATATGAGTTTGTGCAGCACAAGTATTTTATAAAAGTGAGAGAAGCCAACATAAAGAACAGGCCATCCCAAAACACACCCAATAGTGCTTGCTAGTCCTGCAGTACAGTATATAAAAATGAGTCAATTTATCATTGTCACCCCCTGCATTTATGTCATATTTTGGGTTTCTGCAGTGCTATATTTCATATCACTAAATGCTCATTCTGACCAAGGGAAGGAGGAATCAACACAATACTAACCCTTGAGACAGATTTACAGAAGATCAGAAATGTGACTTTATAAGTAAGATATTTTTTTTTTCTTAAGTCCCTAAGGGAATTAAAGGTCCAGACTACTTTAATACGGACCAATTTGAAAATCAAGGTTTAAATCCTAGAAAAATACAACTGTTTTGTTTAAGCATATATATTTCCTAGGTTTTGACTCTGTGCCTAAGGTTAGACTAAAAAGAGAATACACAGTTCCAGCTGTTACTTAATGAATTTGGTTTTGTTTATATTCATAGCTAGAGTGTGACAAATATTTATTATATAGACTTTTTTTTAATTTGCTATTGAAAAGATATGAAAATATCTAATTAAGACATTATTTCTGCTCAAGTAAATGTCATTAACTTAATATAATAATGCTTTGCATTAATATTTCTGTCCTATGACATGATGTCAAACAACAGTGCGTCAAAATATTCCACCCTATGGAATACTGTGTTGTAAGGAAAATAAAACTAAAATCTGTACAAAGTTCTCCTAATTGTGCTCTTTTATTATCTTCATAATTTTTGTTGTTAAAACAGATAGAAGACCCATCAAAGATGATTCAGTTCATGTTATCTTCGACTTCTGTTGCATCACTAGGAGTTGCACATTCTCAGCTCTCACTCTTAAGCCCACCCATGATTCATAAGAATATTGCTTCTCCGCTATGCAGTAGGAAACTCCTGCTTGCATACAAATGTTGTTTATTTGTTTCTGAAATGCTTCGTGAGGTAAATACAAAGCATGCTAAGTGTTTGGAATTTTTTAGAGATTAGCGTATTCTATTTACCCTGCTTTCCACTGAGTATGGAGAAGGTGAACTTTTGTCACCTCCTTTTTCCAATGCCTTTTAGTCAGTTTATTACTATTCTCAGCACAAGTCTTGTTCATATGTGTACGAGATACAGCCACACTTTCATTTGGCTGGTGGCAGTCTTACCCTTAATCTTCAGGGTGATAGCTTTTGCTATATAAAGCCTCTGACACATCCACTATGTATTCAGAAGTTTTGCTCAATATATTATTAAAATGATAATAAAAAGATACATTCATTTAGTCATTGTACTACTGTCAGCAAAATCCATCATCACTTTCTTTCTTAGTGTAATGTTTTAATTTACATATAATAACCAGTTTGAAATAGAATTAATAATCATAAATAACATTCAGACATAAAGTCAATGCCCTGATTAACTTTTACAAGCAGAATGGGACATTTTGACTGAAGAACTTTTTAAGTAGGTGAAGTGAGGGAAAGATTGCTTAGATCTCCCTGTCCTTTCTCTTCTCTCCTCCCTTCCTTGCCCCTCCAACCTTGGAGGGGCTATCATAGGTCTCCATGGTAGTTTTTTAAAGTATCAGGCAAAATGGGAATCTGGAATGGTCAGGTTTTCTCACTGACACTAAAGGTGAGATTTTCAGAAGCACTCAACCTTGATTAATCTCTGCTCTCATGGATGTCAGCGGTAAAACGAGGTCAGTGGAGTAATTATTTCACAACTGAATGCCCATAGTAGATGAGAATTGTAATCTCTTTTTCTTTTTCCTTCCTTTTTTTTTTTTTTTTTAAACTTCAGGCTCTCTAGAATTCCTACAGTTTGAAATCTGTCCATTTTTATGCATCTGAACCATACAGCCCCAGAGGGGCAGTTATCTATAAAATGTGCAAGGTCATCCACATGGAGATTCTTCTCCATTCTGCTTGCTCTCTTTTTTTTTTTTTTTTTGCTGGGTGTCTCTGAGGAAAGAGATGATATAAGCCAGTGTAATTCACAGTGCTGTTCACAAAGCAGCACTGAAAGACAAAGGAGAAACCAAAGAATTGTAACCTTGAAACTGCATTTCACATTTCAAGCAAGAAATGTACCTCTTCTGTGGACAAAATGTTAACAGACACAGAGAAGAAAAATACTTCACCCAAATGCACGTATTTGACAAAAGAAAAATTAAACACACGCAGTGCATCATATCAGAATGGAAAGGTGAAGGTCAAAGGGCAATTGGCTTGGAAAGTAACCTTTCTTGCTGAATTTCACTTTCCAGACCAACAGATGATAAATCACACATCATGATCAAACAAATCAAAATGAACAATCTCATAAAATGAATGCTTTAAGAGGAAAGTATCTCAAATGAAATGAACTACAGGAATGACCCACTCAAAATGTTTAACCTTCACAAGATCTAGTATCCTTTCCACTGCCATGAAGTCCAATCATTTTCATTAACATAATAAGCCAGTAATGCTTGTCACCACAGTAACTACAGAAATATTTAGGAACTAAAGAAAAGGAGCTGTAATATGCTGTTTGTTCATTTCTTGTTCACACTGATTTTAATATTTTATACTGGAGTGAATAATGGGAGAATACTCCCTCCATAGAATTGTTCAAAGTAGGGTTTTATATGAGTCACTGTATTAGGACCCCAGAAGTTCTTTTCCCACTGAGATCTCTTTTTATGACTTCATGCAAGTCATTTGAGCTTATTTGTTCCTTTTTTTTTTTTTGTCTATATAATTAGGACAATAACAGCCACACATAAAAAAGATTGTACTACGGTATCAAAACTGAATTGTAAATAGTGGATGCCTACTGTGGAGACGTGTAGTTCCACGAGATTCAGATAAGTATCATAAAGTTACACTGGGTATAGTTCCTGTTCTGCAGTGATGATTATTTAGTTCTAAGGCTTTCAGTTAATTAATTCCCTAATTATTGGCTTTAAAAATTAAAACCAGTGAAAAATTGAACAATTTCCTTTTTTCAGAGGGGGTATGCCTCCTTTGTGAACAATAGAAACTTGTTAGCAAGGTAAACTGTTAAACCATCACACTGATAAGTATTCTATTTTTTTTAAAAAAACTAAGGTTGCAGCTGCATCATTGGAACACTCCTACTTGGTGCAAGGAATCCAGCCTTCATATGATCTTGGAACCCGTGTTCCTTTCTGAACTAACTCTATCATGGCCCTTGGCAACTCTATCTAGTCACTTACAGAAGAAATTGTGCCTGTGTCCACCCTGCCATGCACAAAGAAAAGCCACTCCAGATTTGGTTCTGTTGTCCAGGTCTCTGAGGTTATCTTAGTAGGCCCTGAGACCTTCCAAGCTCCTTCAAATTTATTCACTGAAAGGGTTGTCAAGCATTGGAAAAGGCCGCCTATGACAGTGGTTGAGTCACCATTTCTGGAAGTATTTAAAAGGCATGTAGACGTGGCACTTAGGGACATGGTTTAGTGGTGGACTTGGTCGTGTTAGGTTAACATTTGGACTCAATGATCCTAAGGGCCTTTTCTAACCCAAATGAGTCTATGATTCTATGATTCATGTTTTTGTTCCATGTCCCGTCATTCACATGCCCCACTTTCAACATTATTTGAAAAAAATAAACCTATAGCAAGCATCAAGCAATCTTCTCATTAGTATTTTAAACTGGGAAGAAAAGGAATAGGCACAAAGAGATGCAACTCAAATCTGAGAGGGGATATGTGTTGACTGGACAGTCAGCATACATCATGATCATGCACTCATGGCTGGTTCTCTTTTCCACTATTAGGATGCATTCCTCCCCTCCTGAAAGACATAACAGATACATGGTTAGTCTATCCCACAGAAAGGACAAGGCCGCTGCCTCTTTTGCCAGCTTCTGCTAAACCCTCCTTCTCTCATAGTCCCAGTTACCAGGTGCGGATAAAGAGCATTCATTGTAAGTCGTTTCATGCTTTCCTAGGTTCATGAGTGCTCACTAACAGTTGATATGTTCATATCTATTCATATCACCAACAATTGTTTATTGAACACAATCTACTAAGGAATGGGTCAGATCTAGGCATCTATATACACAGCTGTAAAATGTAGGCTTAGAATGCAAGAGCGCCCAGAGTCTGGGTCTATTCCACTGAGCGTAATTTCAGACTTCAGCAATGACTGAGGAGTGACGTCCTTGCCTTTTTGGAAACCTTGAATGAGAAAGCTCTGTTCTTAGGTGGTTCCAGCATAGGTCCCAGAACCTTGCAAACTCCAGAAGGACTGATGATGGTATAAGCTGACTGAATGACACCTGGAAGCCTTTGCTGTTTAAGGTTGAGCCTGACTTAAAACACATAGCAGAAGTGCTTTATTTCTTGGTCTAGCTAAAGAAGCTTCTATGAGCAAAGCCCCTAATACACCAAAATTTGTGCTTGCAATCCCTCTGTGAACCCGAAGGGTTTCCTCTCCCCAATCCCCAGGCTGAGACTTCGTGGAAGCAAACTTCATTGCAATTCCACTGAATTGTTACAACATGTAGCAGCATAAGCAAATGAGGACTGCGTGTACATAGGTCTGCTTATGCAATTAATGTCTTTTGTAGAATTTTGTAAGAATTATATCTTAGTTTAGGCATTTTGAGAGATTTTGTCTAAAAAATGAAGGACAAAACCATGTAGAGATTTCTGAAGCCCTTGGCACTTCTTATCTATAGGATTTTACTCAGGTCCAGGAAGGACAGTGTGCAGATAATGTAGATAACATCAAAAGAGCACCTCTAGAGAGAAAAGGTCATGCAAGAGATCCACAAGTTAGAATTAATATTTTCTTAAAACACTAGATTTAAAAGTGGTCTTTTTCTAAGCATGTCAGACCCCAAGGCTTGGGACAAAATACTTCCTTGTTGGAATCTGCCTCATAGGATCGAGGTTTGTTGGAAGAGGAAAAATTAAATATTGTGTCATGGGAAGGGCAAGGGGCTATGTTCACTGGGCAATGAAGTGAAGAAGCAGTGTATATAGTTGTGTAGTGTGAGTGTTAAAAGTGTATGTAAGCAGAGGATTTTCTGAACCTCTCTCCCATCCTGTGAGTCAGGGCCACTGCCTGTGCAGAAAAGGACACATCTACAGCCACCTCAAATAAAAAAGCTCTTCCCAAGCATCCCTTCCCTGCTGTGGGACACTGATATTGAATCAAATCCAGAATGCACTCCATCTTGCAATGAGACAACCCGAATACTTGACCAAGTCACAGCAGGAAAACAGAAGCCAACTGAAATTGCAGGATTGCGAAATCTCCATGTTTAGGGAAGGACTGGCAGTATAGGACATTAGCCACAGTGTAAATGGACAGTTTATCAGAGTACTTTTGTATAGGAGAAAGAGGAGGCTGTTTTACCTCAATGGAAGACAGTCTGATTAAAAATACAGCCATCATGGGCTTCGTTGTTGTCCATAGGTCTGTCTTAGAAGTTAAATAAGCATAGATAGACTGTCTCTTACCTGTAGCTTAAATTGGCACTGAAGAACCCAAACCGTGTAAGTATTTTTAAAACTTCAGAAATAACAATAAGAATGTAGATGATCTGAATATTGAAGCTGAATGCCTGTCTGCAACCTAAATTGACTTATTCCCCCTGGACTGATTCCTATTTGATCAACTAGGAGTGGCAGCCCCCCACAGCACAGTCACGACTGTCGTGTCTAGAGGCATGAGTGTCCCAAAGGTGGTTTTCTGGCACCACGGAATAAACCCTGCAAGTTGGGCCTTCTCCCAGGTCTGGAGAATAATATCAATGAATGAGCTGGTGTTTCAGCAGAGCCTGTTAGCATGGTTACAAGGCAAACAAGACTGAAGAGGTGTAATGGGATGGATCTCATCCCTTTACTACAATCTTCCTGATATAGCATATTCTCAACAACCATGAGGCATTAACCAGAATGACTACTTGTTTGTATACATCCTTAGTGGAAAAATAAAGTAAGTAAAAAGCCCAAAGGACAGAGTATTATGGTAGTATAAAAATTAATATAGAAGATTTGGTAGTATAAAAATAAACAGAGAAGATTTAAACAGCAGTTCATTCTATGTCTGAAGCAGGTATGTGTCACAAAAAAGCAAAACTCAGCAGATAATATTATATCTCACAGTAGCTTGCCCTGAAACACTTGATGTGTTTAATAGTTTCCAGTCAACTCAAGCAGATGAAGCTAAACTGCAAAGGCATGTTACAGAAATTAGAGCATTACTGCACTCCATTAGAAAATGAAATGTACACAAGAGAAACATTTTTTTATCAGCGAATACAGAAGGAAGGTGATATCATCAAAGTGTTTGTGACTGATCTAATACTGAAGAGCAACAAGGGAATGAGGAGAGGGAAGGAGAGAGGAAAGAAGACAGCTTAAGCATCTGATAAGAGATGGAATCACATAAAAGATGAGAGGAGGGAGTGAAGCTCAAGAGAAACTAAAAATTGACAGTGAAAGATACTCAAAGCTGTCAATCTGCTAGATCTTATTAGACAAGGAAATCATCAAGTCCAGGCTGAATTTTTGCTATTTACAGTATATCCTTGAAAAAATATTAAAGATTATGAGTTTTTCACAGCTTTTAATGATCTGTTTTAACAAACATATTGGGCAGCATAACCGTATGAAGAAAACACTCAATATGAAGCTATTTATAGAATCATAGAAATGTCTAGGTTGGAAGGGACCTGTAAGATCATCAAGTCCAACCATCAACCTAACACTGCCAAACATGTCTTTCAACACCACGCCTACCCGTCTTTTAAATACCTCCAGGGATGACGATTCCACGACTTCCCTGGGCAGCCTGTTCCAATGTTTGATAACCTTTTTGGTGAATAAATTTTTCCTAATACCCAATCTAAACCTCCCCCGGCACAACTTGAGTCCACTCCGTCTTGTTCTATTGTTTGTTACTTGGGAGAAGAGATCAAATCCCACCTAGTAGTAGGGACGGACCCAAAACTGAACACAGTATTTGAGGTTGGGCTTCATCAGTACCAAGCACAGGAGGACGATCACTTCCCTAGTGCAGCTGGCCACACTATTTCTGATACAGGCCAGGATGCTGTTGGCCTTCTTCGCCACTTGGGCACACTGCTGGCTCATATTCAGCCAGCTGTCGACCAACACCCCCAGGTCCTTTTCTTCAGGGCAGCTTTCCAGCCACTCTTCCCCAAGCCTGTACTGTTGCATGGAGTTGTTGTAACCCAAGTGCAGGACCCAGCACTTGGCCTTGTTGGACCACATAGCATTGGCCTCGGCCCATCGTTCCAGCCTGTCCAGATCCCTCTGGAGAGCCTTCATTTTTTATTTCATAAAATAAGACTTCTTTTTTTCTATTTAAATATTTTTCTATGGTTGTTCAGAGATATAAGTAAGGATATTTACTCTTTCTTATTCTGGAGTAAAACTTATTTTCCTTAGAGAAAAAATAGAAGATTAGAAAAAATATGATTAAGAACACAAGCATTGAAAAAGTAGTTCTATATTAATCATTTTTTTTTAGCTAAGACAACATCATCCTGCATAAGGGAAGAGCTAGTATTTCTTAATTTCAATAAATATCAGTGAGAAGTAATTTCTTAAGCGAAATGGGGGCAGATTTGAAAATCTATTCTTGCATCAAAAGACACATTTACTGGACTTTTCAAGAAGCCATTTGCATCAAATTCTCATCATGTTAATGGCAGTTAAGTATTTAAACAATTTGGAAGACATAAGGCAAACTTATTAAGTAACTTATTAAGTATACTTAAGCTGATATGATAATATGAAAATATTTGAAAATACATTATAGAAAATTCCATGCTGCTGTGCTTGACTCAAGAAAGGAAACTCAGCCAATTTTGAAACCCTATATTACGGTACAAAACTAATAAGAACCTGGGATAATATCTAATACACATGAAATTTCATATATGTTTACAAGAAGCCAGTCAATGCTCCTCTATTAAATAGCTTGGTTGAGGCATCCATGGGTAGGTAGTAGTTCCTTGAGAACTTTTACAGAGGATTATTTCAGATTCTTACCAGAGGTGTGTAATTAGTTAAGATGTTCTCTTTATTTGTATTGTTTCATTTTTCCATATAATATTATTATCAAATTTTGCATTTAAAAAAATTGCTTAGAATGACAACCTGCATCTAAGATGAAACCTATATCTACTGGGTAAAAGCAATAGTCTCTGTTTCGTAATCTGGATATATTTATTCACCTGGATACCACAGCTGAGATGAATGGGTAAATCAATATTTTGTGAACTCCAAACAAGCTCAGATGTGAGGTAGGTAGTTGCCTAACTTGGTGTCACAGCATTTAGATTTTTGTGAACATGGCCAAAAGAGGGAAGCTGGACACTTCAGTACTTGACTGGTGAAGACCTGACTGTTGTGAGACTTCTATATCTTCAGGGTAACTTAGAGACTTCTGAATGACATAGATACCTGATACAGGATTCAGATATATAAGTTCGCCTGTGACTCTATTTTGAGGACAGTATCAAGAAAATAATCAATCAGAGAGTAAAAGGGCAAAGAAACAGTTACTAATTTTGTTGCTTTCAGCATCTCCAGGACCTATTCATCTTGTGTTTGGTGCCACACAACAGCCGATCTAATTATATTCTTACCCAGGCATTAGTTCTTAAACAGTGTCAGACATAGAGTCACACAGCCATATAGCAAAAGTATCTAACCCAATGTCATGGTTTAGCCCAAATCAGCTACTGGGGATCTGGGGGACCCCTGATGGGACCAACAGATGCTCCCCTCTACCTCTCTTCACAGAGCGGGGCAGAGGAGGAAAAAGAGACTTATGAGTTTAGAAGGAACTAAACTACTTTAATGAAATATTCATAATAAAATAAAAAAGAAATAATGAAATATATACAAAACCAGATCGAGCTCATAAGATGACAATCACGACACCGGCTGGCACTGGGGCAGTCCCAGGCTGGACTCAGTGATGGACGGGAACTGAATTCTGGATCTGCCTTCAGGATCGAGATCGCAGGCAGACGAACAGAGTCCTCCTCAGACGTCGGCCATTGAAGGAAGAGAGCGAGTCACCTGGTTAGTTAACACCAGGGGATCCAGCAATTGAGCTGGTCCTGCTCAATCAGACCTTTTACATACTGTAGAAGGGGATAAAGTCCCTGTAGTGCATGAAAGGAATTTGTTAGGGAAAAACATTTGGGTTTTTCCTGCTTCAGGCAAATGCAAACCCATTTGTGGGACTGTTTTTGCCCGAGGACCTGGATGTACTTGGTGGATGATGCTGAAGGATGGAGAAGTGCAATGTGTACCCCAAGGGAATTTAACCCTTGGTGAGAATACTCAATCCTGAGCTGTATGATACCGATCACTACATAATACTAACAGTGTTCAATAAGTGTTTTTCAGAATAACACAGTG
>NW_009648340.1:111991-116591 GCF_000708025.1 Charadrius vociferus
GCTGAAATTAACAGCATATTGTGCAGACAATGTTCACTCTCTCAGAGTGATAAGACCTATGTTTATCAGGCATGGTAGGCAGAGGGGCTCTTGCTTATACTTATTGCTGTAACACCCAAGGCCAACCAACTCTGTTATTTGCCCCGGTGGAGGGTCGGAAGTGGAAAAGCATAGTGGGGTCCCACCTGCAAGGAGGAGCGGACAGGACAGGTGACCCAAAACTGACCAATGAGAGTATTCCATCCCATCTGCCTCGTGCTTAGTATAAAGGCTGAGGGATCAAAGGGTCAGCTCTCTTCCTTCGATGGCCGAAGTCTGAGGAGGACTCTGTCTGCCTGCGATCCCGATCCTGAATGCAGATCCGGAATCCAGTTCCCATCCATCACTGAGTCCAGCCTGGGACTGCCCCAGTGCCAGCCAGTGTCGTGATTGTCATCTTGGGAGCTTGATCCAGTTTTGCATATATTTCATTATTTCTTTTTTATTTTATTATGAATATTTCATTAAAGTAGTTTAGTTAGTTCTAAACTCGTAAGTCTCTTTTTCCTCCTCTGCCCCTCTCTGTGCAGAGAGGTAGAGGGGAGCATCTGTTGGTCCCATCAGGGGTCCCCCAGATCCCCAGTAACCGATTTGGCCTAAACCACGACACTGAGACTACATTCTGGGTCCTAAGCCATGAAGCAATCATTTAAGATGCAAAACAGGGATAGGTCAGAAACATCCTATGTCTGGAACTTCTTAACCTTCAGTTGTGTGCATTTTCACTCATGACTGGGCCTTTAAACTCATGAAATGTGTATGGAGCTGATGTGCTTGGCTCTGAGACTGGAAGTTTGAGTTGAAGACATGCCATACAAGTATTTATATGCTAAATTTAGAAGCCACTTTACTGTTCCAGGCTACAGGATAAGAAAGGAATGTGGAATGCAATTTGATGAGGAAAGGTAGACCACAGAACAAACTGATAAATACTGTCTGTGAAAATAAAAGGTATTAGCATTGTTGAATGCATTGTTGAATACTCTGCAGCTTCTGTATTTTCTGAGAGTCATTATGTTAGACCCAGTGCCTACTCATTGCATGGATTTCTCTTTGCTATTATGACTATAAACTACAATTGCTGTTTTCCAGCAGAATGTGAATGATAAAGTTTTCTCACAAATAAACTAAAAAGGTCTAAAAGTGTATGTTGAGAGGAAGTGACTAGTATAGTTCAGTAAATAATTTGTATATAAGAATTTCTTTATAGCACTCAGGAATTCATTTTTCCTCATTTGCATTTAGTTTCAAGATTGATTCAACCACACAGTCACAAAGCACAGTGGAAAAGTCATATAATTCATGCATAATAGCAGGAAAGGATATACCGTTTGCAGGAGTAGAAGGAACAGGCGTATTGTAGAGGAAAATCAATTTGCTTATGCAAAGGTGTGGGCTTTTTTCTCCATTTAAATTACAAATCCCTTTTTATATATAGTTATGTGTGTCAGATTTCTCTACTGCACAAATGCTGAATGTCTTAACATAGTTCTGTATCCTCAACAGAATATAAAGGAAAAGAAAATAAGATAATTAATAGATTCTTCAGTTATTTCAGATAAATCTGTTTCTCTTACTACATAGTACTGTTATTCCGACTGCATTTCTTTCATGTGACAACAGGCTAAACAGCTAGCTGTGACAGTTGCGAATCCCCACCAATGCAAGTAATGTAATCAAAGCAGTGTAGCTAATAGCGAAAGTAAGCAAAAACCATTTTAAATTAATTTTACATAAAAAATGTATTGAAATACATGGAAGCCTTAGTAAAGGATACTCATTCAGAAATGTCACCAACACTGACATCATCACGTAGCTTAAACTTCAGACATACCGTGACAGTTCCTCCACAGTCTGTATGGTCAGAATGCTCACATTCTCTAGAAAACACATTCTGTCTGACTTCACAGAGGAGGAAAGTCTGTCTTTAGTTCTTTTTTATGAACCTACATTTAGATCTGTTAGATCTATTACAAACTGACTTAGTGTTTGTTGCTGGAAGATACAAGGAAAATAATTTTAAAGAATCTCACACTGGATTAAAAATGTTCATATATGCTAAAAAAATTCTTGTTAAGTAAACTTCATATTATCCGACGTTGTGCTGAGTAAGATACTGTTGTCCTTCACAGTAAATGCCATACTGCATTGCGTATATGTGGGCAAAAAAGAATGCAGAGAGAACTCTGAGCATCACTTTGGTCTTCCTATAGGCCGCACTGCTCTGGCCAGGATTTATTACCATAAACAAAATAATATTTGGTAGGATTCAAGGCAAAAAGAAATTTGCCTGGGGAGCAGCAAACCTTTTCTTCCTGCATGACACAAAAAGGTGTTCTGCGAGGCTGTAGATTTAATACAATTTTCTTCAGCTAAAATTTATCAGCAGATTACATCTGAAATATCTCACATTGTAAGCAGATTTGTCTTCATTTTCTCAGTTTCAAATTCTGTTCCAATGAGCCTCAACATATGGAAAGAATATAATTATATCTTCACTGTAACTTAAAGTAGCAATCTAATATGCATAATAACAACCACAAGAGTCAATATACAGTTTTGTTAGTCATCGTTTTGTGAATACTTCATAGTTTTAAATACAAGGAAATACAGTAAGAAAGAAAAATTCATTTTGTTAATCGGTTTGCATATTAGAAAAAAAATTCAATTTAAATTGGTTGTAGACTCATTAAGAATTTATCATGTATCTCATAGTGATCAGAACTTTTTGTAGTTTAGGAAGGAGATTCCAGACAATGCTGTTTGGCTGTTTGAGAAATGTTTGAGTCTGTGGTAAGTATGCTTAATATGCATTATTCATACCAGTTTTTAATGTAGAAAAATATCAGTAGAATGTCTATGAGTATTTTTTAATTAATTCAAGCAAGTAAAATAATAGACTAGTGTCTCCCAAAACAGAAAAAAAAAACCAACCAACAACCAAAACCTGCTTGAGTCCAGTCATCTCCACAGAATCATAGAGTCATCGGATGGTTTGGGTTGAAAGGGACATTTAAAGGTCATCTAGTCCAATGCCCCCAGAATGAGCAGTGACATCTTGAACTAGGTCAGGTTGCTCAGAGCCCTGTGCAGCCTGACCTTGAATGTTTCCAGGGATGGGGCACCTACCACCTCCCTGGGCAGCCTGCTCCCATGTTTCACCACCCTCATCATAAAAAGAATTATTCCTTATATCTTGTCTGAATCTACCCTCTTTCAGTTTAAAATCACTACCCCTCCTCCTATCATTAGAGGCCCTACTAAGAAGTCTGTCCCCATCTTTCTTATAAGCCCCCTTTAAGTACTGAAAGGCTGCTATAAGGTCTCCCTGGAGCCTTCTCTTCTCCAGCCTGAACAACTCCAACTCTCTCAGCCTGTCCACATAGGAGAGATGCTCCAGACCTCTAATCATTTTTGTGGCCCTCCTCTGGACCTGCTTCAACAGGTCTATGTCTTTATTGTACTGAGAACTCCAGAGCTTATTCCACTTATTCAGTCACAGCTGAAGAGGTCATCATAAGACGTTTAACAAGGGTTTCTTCAGCACCTCCTTTTTGATTCCTCAGTGTTATCATCTTAATCATTAATACTGTTTTCTTAAAAGATGTCATTTTAAAGGATAAGTGTGGATTTGTGGGGTGGGTGGGTGTCTTTTGAATTATTAATAATTAGCAATCATAACAAAAAGATTATCAACAGTACAACAGAAGTTTTAAAGAATTATATAGGAATAAGCCCCCTTTTTCTTCTTTTACATAGTAAGGTCATATATTTTTCTGTAAAACTGTTGAAAGAACTCACTGAATAACCAATTTTCTGAAGCTAAATGAGAATGATTCTGTTGTTCACAAACCAGTGTGGGATTTTCTAGATATTTGTGATGTAAATAGTGTCACTAACTTAGCATTTGACATAATATTTAATGCCCTGTAATTGAAAGGGATAACTCCATAGTTTATACAGATCACTTGTTTTTTATTAATACTGATTTAGAAAATTAAATGTTTGTGTTGATAGGTCCAAACACAGAATAGCTATGGTGTATAATTCAGATTTCTGTCACTTGGTGCATTCACGACACTGAGGAAGAGCTTTCGGATAATAATATAGCAGATAGAATTGTGAAAAGATCCAGTAACTGGGAGCTGGAGCATGATGATTTCCAACAATAAAGGAAGATGTACCTTTTAGAAATGTTACAGGAACAATCAATTACTGAAATTGTTACTGGAACAATTAATGCAGGAGTGCGTCTATAGCTAAAGCCTATATACAAAGCATGTGACCAGAAATATGACTCAGAAGGCATGCCCTGCTAACAATAAAAAGCTGAGATCTAATTCTTAGATAGCTGCTATTAATTATTGCCATTTTTGCAAGTGCCCTGTTGTCACAGTGGTGGAGCCAGTCTTTATATTTCTCATTTGGACTTTATAGAAAATACAGAAAAAGGCTAATTAAATTAGAAAAAATAAATCTGAAAAATGAATGCATAAATGAAATAACACAGATAAATTAAATTCAATGCAGACAAAGCCATTCTAAGTCTTCTGTGTAGGGA
>NW_009648340.1:116618-338980 GCF_000708025.1 Charadrius vociferus
CAGGGGTCAGTACTGGGCCCAGTTTTGTTCAACATATTCATTGATGATCTGGATGAAGGGATAGAGTGTACCCTCAGCAAGTTCGCTGATGACCCAAAACTGGGAGGAGTGGCTGACACACCAGAAGGCTGTGCTGCCATACAGCGAGACCCGGAGAGGCAAGAGTGTTGGGCAGAGAGGAACCTAGTGAAGTTCAACAAGTGTACGGTCCTTCACCTAGGGGCGAATAACCCCATGCACTGGTACAGGTTAGGGGCTGACCTGCTGAAAAGCAGCTCTGCAGAGAGAGAACTGTGAGTCCTGGTGGACAAGAAGTTGACCATGAGCCAGCAATGTGCCCTTGTGGCCAAGAATGCCAATGGCCTCCCAGGGTTCATTAAAAAGGCCAGCAGGTCGAGGGAGGTCATCCTCCCCCTCTACTCTGCCCTGGTGAGGCTGCATCTTGAGTACTGTGTCCAATTCTGGACCCCCCGAGTTCAAGAAAGACAAGGAACTAATGGATCCCCGAATTCAAGAAAGACAAGGAACTAATGGACATAGTCCAGCAGAGGGCTACAAAGATGATCAAGGGAATGGAGCACCTCTCTGGAGTTGCCTGGAGAAGACTGAGAGGGGATCTCATCAATCCTTATAAATATCTAAAGGGCAGGTATCAAGAATATGGGGCCAGACTTTTCAGTGGTGCCCAGTGACAAGACAAGGGGCAACAGGCACAGACTGGAACACAGGAAATCCCATCTCAACATGGGGAAAACCTTCTTTACTTTGAGGGTGACAGAGCACTGGAACAGGCTGCCCAGAGAGTTTATGGAGTCTCCTACTCTGGAGATATTCAAAACCCACCTGCATGCGAACCTGTCCAATCTGCTCTAGGTGAACCTGCTTTAGTAGGAGAGTTGGACTAGATGATTTCACAGAATAACAGAATCACAGAATTTTCGGAGTTGGAAGGGACCTCTAGAGATCATCTAGTCCAACTCCCCTGCTAAAGCAGGATTGCCCAGAGCACATTACTCAGGACTGCATCCAGGTGGGTCTTGAAAATTTCCAGAGAAGGAGACTCTACAACCTCCCTGGGCAGCCTGTTCCAGTGCTCTGTCACCCTAACTGCAAAGAAGTTTTTTCGTGTGTTGGAACGGAACTTCCTATGTTCCAACTTGCACACATTGCCCCTCATCCTGTCGCTGGGAACCACCAAGAAGAGTCTGGCTCCATCCTCCTTCAACCCACCCTTTAGATATTTGTAAGTAGTAATAAGGTCTCCCCTCAGCCTTCTCTTCTCCAGGCTAAAGAGTCCCAGCTCTCTCAGCCTTTCCTCATAAGTGAGATGCTCCAATCCCTCAATCATCTTGGTTGCCCTGATCACCTTGGTTTCCAAAGGTCCCTTTCAACCCGTACTATTCTGTGATTCTGTAGATGCCGATAATAAATACGGTAGGAAGAAAATGGGGTTGCCAAAACAAATTTTCAGTTAGCAGCTGGTTTGTGTACCTTTGTATATGAGAGACAAATAGGAACCAAGACAATTTGACTAGCATATTTTGAAATTTCCATCTACTGAAGTATGGAGAAGCACTTGTATTAGGAACATCTTTCCTTCTGTAGCAAGATACAGGACTCTAGAAGACTGTAGGAGGAAAGGGAGTAAGATGTAGGAGGCTTTATGTCTCTTTAAATACATCTTCCCATCCCATATATTAGTTGGGGATATGCTTGGCTGAGACCATAGCAGAACAAATATAGCTGTTCTAAGTAACTCTAAACTGTGCAACAGTTCGTAACCGGCACAAGAAAGAACACCTTAAAAGAAAGCAGATCTTAGTGCTTCAAATTGTTTTATAGAAGGTACCAACTCCCAAAAAAATCTGTGGTCCTATGGCCAAATTATAGCTTAAAATTACCATTTTCTGCCTTACTGATGGTCTCTTACTTCATGTATCATTTGTACCTGTGAGGGTCATAGTGAGTAAAAGCAATGAAAGTCTACAATATTGCTCATAAGGCTTTATGAACAACAAAGATGTTGCCACTGCAACTGTAAAATGGCCAGCTGTCTAAGCTGCTGATGCAAGCTAATGTCTGAGATTGCTTTTCTGTTTAGACCAAGCGAATAATTTTTTTTTTTTTTCTGAGGTTTTTCATTCTTTGCCAGAAGGTATAGTTTAATCAAAGACACAAGAACACAGAAAAAAAAAAAAATTGTTGCTGCACAGATGTTTCTCTCTTCGCAGATTATGCAAGGCAAGAGAACTTGGTTTATCTGTAAAATCATATATGCGGCTTTTTTTTTAAAATATCTCAAGTTTAAAGTCAACTGGACATGGATGTAAGCACTAACGACATTCATGAACTCAGAATATAATGACGGCAGCAAAGAAAAGTCAAGGCTGCATCTAAATTGTGGAGAACAATGAAGTAAAGTTAGGGTATAAATGTAAATTGTTCTGGCACTAGAAAAGTATGGAAGATTGATTTGTTGATTAAGCTGAGGAAACCATTCAAGCAGCAATTCTTTCATTATAGAGAATATAGGAAGTAATAATATATGCTTCATTGAGCAGTCTAGACCCTGGTTAAACTTCAAAGTCATTTGTCGCTTCTCAAAACCAGACAAGTGTTCACTCTGCCAAGAACATTACTTAGATGAAAAGTACTCAAGGACTTGTGAATCATCCTTTTCTCACCAGTGTTGCTAACATCTCTTAGAAGTTAAGAGACTTTTTTGTGGACTTTCCCTTTATAAGAGCATTTGTTCTTCAGATGTATTATAAATATTGGATCAAGTTCAGCTCCAGCATAAATTTGGAGCAGCATCAGAACATAAATGAAAAACAGTATTAATATGTCAAATAATGTTTTAATTAATGTAATGAATTGAAAAATTAATAATTGATAATGATATACATGCTCTAATAACTGATTAGATAGAAACTTATAATATACTCAGTTCTATTTGACATAATATGTTGTGATCCTTAAAACAGCTCTTTAAATGTAAAATAAGTACTTAATTTTATTTTTTCTGGAACTGATGCAAAACAATAGATTCACATTAATAAACATTATTTTAAAAACATTGAGCTGGTTACTGAAAAGATCTGATCTGTGTGATACTCTGAAAAGCAAAATAAATTAGTTTCAAACATATTCACAACAGTGTAAATCTAGACAAGCTTATTTGCATTTCTGGATATCCACTGTTTTGCTGAAGGCTAAATGTCTTTAATAGCTGCTACACTTACAATAGTAAGGAACTTAGAATTTATAAATATCCAGACACAGTAGTGTATAGAAAATAACATAATATTTGGCAGGAAAGAATTTTAAAAAGTAGGCTAAAAAAACTCAACACTTTTTTCTGATCCAATATTAAATTTCATTGCAGCTTCTGATAACACCTACATGACATAACTGTTGTCTGCATCAATTTACAATTTTATAATTGTATTTATATAACACTTTATTTTTCTTTATTTTACTTTGTCTCTTTTTGTTAGCATATATAAAATTTCTCTTTATATAAAAAATAAACAATTACAGCCTATACCACAAAAAAACATGCTGGGTAGTTAAGCAGAGTGATAATAAAGGGTAGCAGGAGTAACATTTCAAAAGGTATGTTTCATTACACTATTACAAATACAGGGAGCTACTATGAAAATGAGTAAAACAGAAGCAGCATATTAGGAACATGCTGAGACAATACTACGCAGGTTTTATCCGAGACTCCAGAAAAACAAGCAGCAGCTCAAATTAAGAAACTAGATTATGTTTTCTCCAGCCTTCTCTTCACCAATACAAAAAGATGCTAACAAGACTCTCTGCTTGTTAACAAGAAACCGGAATTATCAGATAATCCAATCATTTAAAGAGTGAAAGAGAAGGGGAAGGAAGAAGAGGAAGGAGGGTAAGGAGAACAAGGGAGGAATAGAAAAGGAAAGATTAAAACACTGTCTACAAAAACTTTCTTCCTGTTGTGATTTTTAAAGAGATTTAAGGTCCGTGTGTTACTGCAGATGCAACACAAAATTCTTTCATTAAACAAAATACAATACATGAAACAAAAAGCCCAAATTCTGAGTGCACAAGGACTGAAAAAAGGACCTGCATGATTGTTTTAAAATTTCTTTCTTTGAGTATTGATATCAATTACTGACAAGGAAACTTCACAAGAGTACAAATATCAGTTCAGATGAGGATTAAAAAAAAGAATGTTCTTATGATCAGCTGAACCATTGGGTTCAACAAGTTAGGCAGGAAATTTCTTAACAAGAGTTTTTCCTGCAAGGTTTTGCTATTTGTTTTTACCATGCTGAAGAGAAATATGAAGAACACAGCATTTTTTGAAACTGAGCTAATCCAGTTTCTAGTAGAGATAAAAAGTACCACAGGAATCAAAAGACTAATTTCCATCAAAACTTCTGTAGCAATCTTCTTTAACTTGTTAAAGGAGAAACAGATATTTGATGGTAAGTAGCTTTCCAAATATTATGCACTTCTTATTTCAGTGTCAATAGGAGAGAAATTTATTTTTATATGATATATTCCAAAGTTAATTTTGTATCTACGTCATAGCAGAATTCAAATAGCCATCAAGTAGAATAAGAGTCTTGGGATCCAAGTGCTGGTGAGGCCATAAGCCTGGGCTGAATAATGGAGAGACCGATAGGTCTGAGAACTGGCTGTTGGAGGGACCAGAGCGTCCAAGACAGTTTCTGAAGAGTCTGTGGAGTCTGGGGGCCAGCTACTGAAAAGGTCATAGGTGTGGACCATCTACCAGAGAGACCCATTTACATGTTTGTGTTTGGAGACAACTGGAGATATAAGGGACATCTACTGGGTAGACTGACAGTCTAACGCTAGTTAATGAAGGAGATCCTTGTTTTATATGTAGGTCTCAGCACCAGCAAGAAGAATAAGACTGTGGTCTTTGTCACTGGTATGCCCGGGTGCCAGCAACTGGGGAGACTGAGTGTCTGAGCCTAGCTGCTGGATGAATCCACATTGTAAATTTTTTTGATGAATGGGCTTTCAACCTGATCAACCAGACACCAACAAGATGAGGCTGCTGGTGGTTTTTACGTCTATTTGAGTGATATACCTTCTGTCAGAGCTCATCTGTATAGCTGACCACATATAAATCCTAGAATCATAGAATGCTTCAAATTGGAAGGGACCTTAAAGATCATCTAGTTCCAACTCCCTTGCAATGGGCAGGGACATTTTCCACTAGACCAGGTTACTCAAAGCCTCATCCAATCTGGCCTTGAACACCTTCAGGGATGCGGCACCCACAACTTCTCTGGCAACCTGTTCCAGTGTCTCACCAATCTCACAGTAAACAGTAAAAAAAATCTTCCTAATGTCTAATCTAAATTTACCCTCTTTCAGTTTAAAACTCTTACCCCCTCTCCTATCACTACACTCTCTGATAACGAGCCCTCCCCATCTTTCCTGTAGGACCCCTTTAAGTACTGGAAGGCTGCTATAAGGTTGGCTATATAAAGTAGCATGCATATATAATAGATAATAGCATACAATACTATGGGGATACAAACAGGCACTGATATTAAGTGTTCTGATAAATAGATGCAAGGTTATGCATTGGTCCTGATAAAGATCATGGAAGAGATTCAGATATGTTTTTTTTAAATATAGATCACTCAGATTTTAATCACAGTCATTATTTATTTCACCATGTAAGCTCAAGGAGAACAAGGTTAATTAAACCAAAGGACAGCCGGGGATGTGGGTAGTTAGGTAAAACTCACCTAGTAGTAGTTAGGTGAAAAACAACAGAACTTTTTCCACAGAAGCCGACCAAATATAATTTTTCTTTGAAGCAGAAAACAAAGGCTGGCCTTCAGAGCTTTGATCCAAGCAAAAATCTCAGAAATTATCTTCTGTTTCTCAGTTGACAAAACCAACATTATTTCATGTTGAAACAATTTTGCAGATTTGCTCTATTCATCTGTGGTGTTATTTAAATATTACCATGAGTAGCACCCTTTCTCCTCTAATTATTTCTTTATTCTCCATATTAAACTGCATGGAAAAAGTACTAGGCAGTCCAACCTCTGGAACGGCAAACAAAAAAGGATCAGGCAGTATTATCAGTGCATACATAATAATGCATTAAATGAGTATCCTCAGAGACAAAAAATGCAGTCACATTTTGTATAATATCATTATTGTACCATGATATGATAATCATTAGCAAAAAAAAAAATTATTAGGACAGTTTTTCTCTTAATGTAGCAAAAAATATATTTGCTTTCCATCGAGACGTATTTCATGCAGTCTTCCTGTCTAATAGGTGTTGGGGAAGAGCCTTTTGTTACCTTCTGGTAGTGCTTCATTCGTATGCAGGGAGAAGCACAGGCTGCTCTTGAAGTAGTTATCTTCCGAATCCCAATGGGATGGGCTCAGCAACTGTATAGCTCAGGCTTCACTTAACTAGCTCCACTTAAATAAAAGGCAGTCTGCTTCTTAAGAAAGTATGGAGCACAGTCTAAGTCTATGGCTACATCACTTGCCTGCATTTCAACATTGTGAATGTTGCGCAAGTCCCTACTAAGAAACATCTATGGACTTAAAAGTGTTGTAAGAGTCTAGGGCTTATAATCTTCAAAACTTGGGGTATATCATTGATTACTGGATTTTTTTTTTAATGAGGATACTCAAGACTATGTCTCTGCTGTTCTGAAACAGCAGTACCTGAGACACTGGCAATCACTGTCTTCCATCCACAAGGCTGTTGTGCTGATAATGTGGGAATAGACAAGGTCTGCCTATGGAAGCATATAAAGCAAATATTAGAGCAAAAGTATTTGTCTCAGGTTTTTAAATTTATGTCAAATTAAGACAGCATTTTAAATCATATAGGAATAAAATTAAGGTTTATAGATAGCAGGTTCTGTCATAAACATTTTAACCTGAAATATAGCCTGATTTTTATTGGTTTCAGGAATCACTAAAAAGACATTATTTGAAAAATAAAGTACTGGAAATGTATCAATGTCTAATTTTATCAAAGTATTAAGTTACAACAAGCATGCAGTAATGTCATATTACTTCATTAAGTACAATATTTTCTGAGGAGATTAATACTATAAAACCTAAGGATCCTTTTCAGGTATTCTGTCTACTTTTCTTAGAAACTAGCCAAAGTGCCTGCCAATGCTTAAAGCAGTTTCTGATGTAAGGTATATCTTCCAGCAAGGTATATAGCACAAAGACGCAGAGTTGTAATACCTGACCTCAAAAGTCCTTCATTGGGTCTTTGCTACTTTGTTGCATACATTCTGACAAACCCTAACCAATCTGTTTTAATATGAAAGGAAACTTCCTTCCAGGTATGCTCATTTAAGTGCAAATGTCAGAACTTTTGACCTTTTCTTGCCTCACACTGGTGCTTCTTCTTTGTGACTTTGCCCTCATTGGCTTTGCTTTCTTTTGGAACTGTCAGTGTTTCCAGCATGCTTCTACCTCTCCCTAAATCCCTGAATGTTCTTTTCCAGAGAGTTATACTGTAACTGTCTAGCCTTATTTGCTCTTCCTTTAAATTTATTCTGAGTCAAGTTCTCTTTTTGTACAAGGCTGTCAGGTTAGTGAAAAAAAAAAAAAGTTTTTCTGTTCTTTTCAAAAACCTGACTTGACTGATGCTTTCTCTAATTTGGCAGGCAGTGCCAAAATAAAGATCATTAGCTTTGCTTCCTCCTATTAAAAATTTCAGTGTCTCTATTTTGTTCACGCAGGCGTTCTCAACAAACGGGCTTTCAGAGCATCTGCAGTAGGCTTCGCATGGAGAAAACTTATTTTGCATCAATCTTCTTCTGTCATTCTCAAAAGAGTTCAAACATACGAGTAGATTCCTCCCACTCTAGTTTTGTTCCTACAGATATATCTTTAGTGGTCTGATGATGTAGACAGTGAGAGTCAAAGGGCTTACTAGAAAAAAAGTCAGTCCCAAATGTGATCTGGGACTGCATGACCTTCCTCAATATTTCTGTCTAAAAGCTCAGATCACCACTAAAAGTCTGGAAAAAAGGCCTGACAGAGGAAGTATCAAGCTAACAGTGCCAGGATGATAAAACATCTTCCAGCCCACACATTGATAGTCTTACCTTTTCATCATGATTATCATATTGACAGCTGTTTATTTTGAGCTAACTAGCCATCATTGCGTATGGTCAGCTAGGAGAATGAGCAATGTGATTACGGTTCTGTTTGCAGTACACTTTAGAAATATATCCTGATTTTTTTTCTTTGTTTAATATCTACTAAAATAATAGAAGACCGTGACATGGACATGTGTGAATAGAGCAAGGGATGAATAGAAACTCAGCCATAAGATTGTAAGGCTTTTCCAGAGAGTGACTAGGAAAACCAGAGCTTATGGGTCTGCTGTAAATACTTAGGTATGTATAAGAAGAGAAAAAAAAAGAAAAAAAAAAAAGGCGAAAACACAGTTTTTAGTGGAAAGATTGTGGAGAGATCAGTGTGATGAAGTCCTAACTAGGAAGTAATTTGCAAATGTCCAAACTATTCCCAGTTGTACTATGCTTAAAGTCCTCTAGTTCAATCTGCGTGTATATCTTTGTATGTAAACGGGTTCCCATTAGCGAAATACAAATCTTGCTCTATGTGTGTAAGCATTAGGTAAAAAGCAATAATTAAATCTTTAAGCAAAAGGGTAACTGATCCTGCATTAACAAAGGTGTTTGCTGTGAGGTCACAAAATTAATGCTAATTAATAGCAGAATTAACGTTGGAGCTGAAAATGCAAATTTAAAAACAATGCTTTTTATACAAGCTAAATGCTTCATTTGATTAATGAATAACCCAAACCAAGATCCTTTAGATCAAGTAGAATGGTGTTCATTTCTATATATTAAGGAATGCATTATTTTGTTCATACTTTCTTTTAAGATCAGGGGGAGAAAAGAGAAGGGAAAATAGATGGGAAAGAAAAAAGGAAGGGAAAGGAAAAAGGAAAGGAAAAGCAAGGGGAAAAAATTCTCCAATACCAGTGCTGTTTTCAGCGACAGGATAAAAGCCAGTATTTCTGAAGTTTTCTATGGAGGTTTTAAGCTCTGTCTAACTTTGAAATACTTTGGAGGTTATTCACAAATGTTGACATTTTATTGCTCTTATCTGAATCTTCCTGTTCTGCAAATATATTTTGCTTCAAAAGGTTATTTAATGTCTTCATGCATTTTGAATGTTTTATTTTCATTACAACTCTGTCTGCCTATTTCTCCCTTAATTGGTAGCTGGGAGTCTCCTGATTTCTTACCATATTCAATTTTTTTTTTTTTTTTTTTTTTTTTGCTTAGCATATCTGAACTGTTTAATTCTCCTACTTACTAAAGTAAAAACTCATTTCTTAAGGACCTGTAATTCACACTTGTGTAATTTTTCTGATATTATTGATGTTATTCCTGGTCGACAATGTTAAATTTACATTCGTAAGTCGAATGAGACTCTCAAACCTCTGTACATTTTGTCTTTTTTCTAATTAACTTAGTTTCTGGCACACCTTTTACTTATTTTTATCCAAAATATTTTTTTACTATTAACAATTTTTTAAATTTTATTTTTATCACATGAATACTGCTACTGATTTAGGATTCTTCTGGGTTTTAATGTTCAGAAGTATTTTGCTCTTTTTTTTTTTTTCTAAAAAAGAGACCATCAATATAACACTTACCTTAAAGTATGAATCTTAAATAACATTTATCAAGACTCTAATAGATACTGAGATCTTGACTCAAACAAGTTTATAAAAATATTCAAAGACTACAAATTCAAAAGAAAAACCCCATTAATACCACTTGACACTGAAAACACTTAGCTAATTAATTGATCTCATTTTATGTTTCAGCATACACTATTTCTGTGGACTATTATCTTGATTGTCAGGGCCCTGAGGCCACCCTCCCCCCACCCTGTCCATGACCCCGGACCCCATGTCAGCCCCCCGGGGCCAACACCCCTGTCCCAGTGACACTGCAGCAGGGCTGGTCTCCAGCTCCTCACAACCCACCCCTGCCCAGCTGTGGGCCCTGCCAAGCCTGGCCCACCCACAGGCCTATGTCCCAGCCTGGCTTCCAACTGTCCCCATCCCTACGGCCCTGCCGGGCCTTCCCAGGGTGGACTGTGGTTACTCTCACCAGGCCTGATCCTGACCCCACACGTAGGCTGACATCGCAGCCCAGTCTCTGCCTTCCCTCATCATCATCACCACCACCATCAACGCCATCATCACCGCCATCATCACCAGCATCACCACCACCATCAACGCCATCATCACCGCCATCATCACCAGCATCACCACCACCATCACCACCATCATCGCCACCACCATCATCTGGTAGTATGGGTGCTTCAAGGAGCCTGGCTTCCAACGCCAGGCCTGTCCCCTCCCCTGGCTCTGATACTGATCTGGTCTGGTCTGGTCGTGGAGGTGACTCCCTTAGCTCCCTGTTCCTTAAGGAGCAGCCAGCCCTCACTGCTCCCTGACATTTGTCACGAATAAAAGGCAGAAGACTAATTAGTCACAATTCCTTTGGTTTATTAATGAGGAATTAGAGGACTGTAATCAGTCAAGAACATTAACACACAGTGTTCCCATGCCTTGTTTTCTAAACTGTTGTGTTCTCCCCCACTTGCCCCAGTATGAGGCTTAGGTCAGTATGTTATTCCATTCAGAGGTACTGTCGTTAATTCAACCAGTTTGTGATATACAGTTTTACAGAGTTACCTTATCTCCATCTGCTTACAAGAGAAGCCCAAAAGCAAAATAAACAATGTTATGGAAATAAAGACCAAACTTTGCCTTTACTTGCGTGGGATTTTAAAGGATACATCAAGAGGTGAAATGCCTACAAACTCTTAGGATGCAGCAGAAGTGGAATCTCCTTCTCAACTGATTTAATAAACGAAAGAGCTGACAAGGTACTAGGACATGTAAAAGTTCAGATGGGCCTCTCTGAAAAAAAACGTCAGGATAATAGGATTTAGGTTCACAGTTCCTCGCCTCAAAAATACATACACTGTAACAGCCAAAATAATAGCATATGTCAAATATCAGATTAAAAATTTTAAATTTGACTGGGTTAGTAAGTACAATATCAGTAACTTCACTGAACTACTGATAAGAAAAAAGAAACAAATACAAAACTTTTGGACACCTGCTTGCTCTTTCATCAAGGACCTCTGGCAGCCAATCCTGAGAGAATTTTCCAAAAAGTGCAGGCAATACTAAATTTTATGCAGACTATTTTCCTGTCCATTTTAAGCTACTCAAAGTCAACCTCGGAGCAACAACAAAGAACAAAATGATTGATTTCCTCTGTTTTTCTTTTGTGGGGTCTTCCCAATAGCTGTGACAGTATCGTTTTTAAGTCAAAAGTAGCTCAGTAAGTCTGCACCAGCTGAAGCAGTAGTTGCGTTTTGATAGCATGATAACCATGAAGCAGAGGGATTTTCAAAGGAAGGCTTTTGCAATAGTGGAATACAGGCTAAAATTGCTGTTAAATTGCAAACGAAAAGATGACACTATAGGTCAGTGTCTCATACGTGCTGGAGTTATTTGTGTAAGATGAGATGTCACAGGAGATGTTATCTTGATAAAAATGGGGATTTAAAACCATGCTTTTTATACAAGGAAAATGACACAGAGTTATGGCCAGAACACAGCACAAGGACTTGTATAGGTAGGCTAGTTTTGCAAAATTAGCTTATTACTTCAGTCATAGTTGGACTATCATAACAGATCATTATTTCCTGTACTACCTGTTCTATGGATAGATAGGGGACACTGTATTCCTGTATATTTGGCAAGAAAGTAATAATCACAGTATCTGGAAAGTACTGTATGCTACTGCAGGGATATGCAAAAATTCCCTGCACTGTATTTTCTACTTTCAATTTAGTATTTCTCTCTGATGCTAGTAAATAAACTCTTTGTCTTTTAACTATACTATTGGTTGCTTTTTTTTTCTTTCGTATAAAGAAAGCATAGCTAATAAGGGTCAGAAATGTTTGACCTTAAATATTCTTTTGTTTAACTATGTTGTCTGTAGCTATACAGCAGTTTATCACAACAGAACAAAAATGCCATGGAATTTCCTAGAGCACTGGAACGAATCACCTAACTTGCTATACTGTTAGGGTGGACTCAATTTGGTGTTGGCCAGACAGCACTCACCCAAAGAATTACAAGGCACAGACAAGGTAACATGTCTCAGATATTACTCAAAATATGTAGCTTGGATACAGCTTTGATTCAAATGACAGGAGAACTTAGTAGCATGCACATGGACCTTTCCATATCTTTTTGACCTCAGTGCCAGAGAATGGAGGTCCTGCATACATTATATTTGTTACTATAATGTAGCCTCTAATTTCTTTTATTTTCCACATTTGTTTTATATTTAGATACCTGCCTGTTCCTAACTTTTTAAACTTTTTCATTTGGATATTTCTATGACCATATTTTAGTTCATTTTGTAACAAAACATTTAAAACCTGTATTAAATATTTTAATAATACCTTGCAGATATTTGAGACCTTGCGTAAGCTTGACAAAACACAACACGCAAATGCACACGCACGCAAACGTATGCATCCAGTGTAATATTCTGAGTTCTGCAAGCAAGGAGTCACACTGTGCTAGTGCAGCTATGACATGAATCGGATATTACATTGATGAGAATCAGAAAAAAACTCTGCTCTAGCAGCTGAAGCTGCATGGCAGTAAGAAGTCACAGTGTTGTATTAAGTCAGACCTGAAGTCACCGTACTGTGATGTGGATCAGGAGTCAGGTCTCTGAAATTTGAAAAAGAATGCATGAAGCACAGCAAAGCAGGAGTGCAACATGAGGCTACTCAAGTGTGCAGAGACCCAGGGTTAGGCTTCAGCAAAGCCTAAAAGATTACAAAGCATTATAGTTTTATTATGGTTCTTCTTTTATAGCTCTTGGTTTGAACACTCTTCTGAATTTGTTCACTACACTTTTTTCTTTTTTTGTACCTTGAAACACGATAGAGGATGTTCACTCAAAGGCTTCAATTTTCTTCTGGTATTTTCTGTGCTGCACAAGAATTTTGTAAGTCCTGAATGCAAACAATGTGCATTATGACTAGATGATAAAAACGTTATTTTCAAAGACACAGATTCCATTTTTACTTGGGCAATAAAGGAATTAATGCCTATTGGGCAGAAAATATTTTATCAGATATCCAAAGGAAATATTAGGATGTCATGAAATAGCTGCTAACAGAGCAAAATATAAACATTTACCTTAATATCAGAAAGGCAAGACTCCTAAATACGGATTCATATTTTTTCATTTCTGATTAAAACATTATGGTCCCGCTTAACTTATGTGTGTGTGAATGTACCATGCAGACATCTGCTGTGTTCTGAGGAACAGTTACTTCTTAGACACTTAGAGTGACATGCTCAGTTGTACCTTGCAGTTGAGAAAAATAAGGAGGATGCTCATATATGACAATTTAGTAAAACCACTTTTCTTGAGGGGTTTGTTTGGTGTTTTTTTGTTTGTTGTTTTTTTTTCTTTCCAGAGACAAGAGACAGCTAATTTCTAATTAATATGCTATCCATTCCTAAAAGTCATTTCCCTTTAGTTTTGTTAGCTGGTTACGGTTTATTTGTTTGTTTGTTTTTATTTTGGTTGGGGTTTTTTTTAATGTGGAGGGGTTTTTTTTTGTTTTTTACTTCCCTAATTTATGTCATATTGGTATACTAAAGAATTTTGTTCCAAAAAAAAAAGGTTCTTCTGTGTGTTTTGATTCCAGAGTTATGAAATTGATTTACTGCATGCATCAGATTTTTTAGTTAACAGCTTAAAGGGAGTTGATCATTCAGCAATGATTTTTATTAAATTATCATTTCTTTTTAGCTTTTTTCAGCTCTAATCAGAAATTTTCTTTCAAACTTCTTCCAAACAAAACAATGCACATGATAGGCAATACTAGCACAGCACTGAATAAAAATCGTTAAGCGAAAATGAGCTGGCAGTGGCCATCATTAATTGTATGCAATATTCAAGCTTCAGATAAACCCTTGTGACAAATACTAGGCGAGGTTATGTGGTTCAATGTGTATTTTGAACTGGAGAGTTGTATTATGTTGAATTTCAGCTTTTATATCTAAGGTATACTTCTACCCTGAAAAGGACAACTATGCAAAAACTGTCCCTTGGTACGCTGTAGTTTTAGTTCTTCTGTATGATTGATCAGAAGCATATCAGCTCACTATTTTAGTCATAACATTGTTCACTTTTTTAGCATTCCCTTTTTGTTGGTAAGACCTTTACAGTAAGGAATATGATTTGTTTCATGCTGATAGAATCAGTCCCATCCCAATCATTCTTTGCATGTGCTACTGAGATATCAGAATAAAAAATAATAGATAGAAATAATTATCTCAATAATTTAAAATTGCTATTTAAGTGCCAATTGCAAGACCAAACTGTTCACACTTGTATTTGTGCAGTCCTCAGTGTATGCTTTTATTCACAACTGGGAAACCAGGTTGAAGAAAATAAGCAAACTTTCACTAAGGATTTCACTGAAGATAAAAAGTCAGATAACTGAGCCAGAAGGAAATACACTCTGATTTTCAGGTAACAGATGAATATTCAGATACATAAAACAGTCATATGTATAACAGTTTTCAAGGAACCTCCATAGGAATCCCCATGAAAAACCCCCTATATTTTAGAAACAAAATGGTAGAAATTGTCTTGAATATTAGTTTTTTTTCTTGTTTTCATCACATGCATTTATGAAGAGTAATTGATTTAAGCAAGAATGTAGGAGTGTAATTTGGGGTGCTTTTTTTTTTTTTTTTTTTTTTGTTCTGTATTTTACTCATGCTATTTTGGCCAGATTTATTATCAAAGGTTAATCAAGGTAGAGACACACAGGGCAACACCCTGGAAGTTCCACTGTAAGGTGTTTATGAACGAAATTAGGGATCATGTGTCTAAGTACAATCTCTTTTAGTGACAGATAGTACCTTTACACATAGCTCATGCAATTCCGTTAACTTCAGAGTGCTTTTGTAAGAACCAAGGACAGGAAGAGGGCTACACTAACTTCTGAGTTACATCTCAATCTAGATCACAGGTAAATTTAGCTTAGGTCTTGTCAGTACCCAAGATGTGAAATATGCATGATCTCATCTTTTTCATTGTTCCTTCAATCTCTCTGGTAGCAGTTGCTCTATAGCATTCAACTATTGACCTCTACAATATCTAGTGTCAGAGAACTGTGGCTGCAAACTGCTTCCTCAGTGGTGCTCTGTAGAAATTAATGTAGTGGAAATTTGCGCCCACAATGTTACTCAAAATTAATGTAATAGCTTTCAGCTAGATTTTGCACTATTGAATATGTAGACATCTCCTGTAAAATGTCTGAGGAGAAGCTAGTGACTGAAAATAAGATCTGAAAAAGCAAATAAATTAATAATAGGAAGAATCTGCCTTAGATCATGTAAATTTCTGAATACCGTCTCAGACGTAATCCCTACCCTTGTTGGTGTTAATTTTTGATGGAATTATTGTTTATGCATTCCGTCTGTGTAAGGATTCTCCCCATTTCTTAGCTGTCATTCAGTGCTTGTATGGGCGAATGTGCTTTGGTTTTCCTTTTTCCACGACAGGTCTAGAACCTACCCCCCGATTTCTCCTTTTTTCTTTCTGCTATAGCTGAACTTCAATGCTTGAACTAGATGGCTGTTCTATCCATCTGCCTCCTATTACCTGATGGCTGCAGATATGGCAGCTTTAGATAAAAGCCTTTCAGGATGAAGAGGATTTAAATCATTCGTCTCCTAGTTCTGAGCATGCTGTCTGCCACTAGGGCTACCTTGTGTGCATGTGAGTGTGTATACAAGTACAGATGACCAACTTCTGTTTTTTAGACACTGTTCTTAACCACGTAAACTAGTTTGGGGCAAGAAATAAGTTTCATGCAGGTACATACATACACTGTTTAAGTAATCGCTCCTTCAGACTTTCCTTCATTGTGAAGTTAGGTACTAAACTCAAACTATAAATACAATTTCTTAGTTCAGGCATAAAAAATACAGGGATAATAGATGTAATTGTCATTGATTTTGGCAGATAAGCACTTCCAGGGGAGTTGGACTTCAGTGACACATTGAGAACAGATTTACACTATTAAAAAATAGTTAAACCATAGAGCTTAGTTGGAGTAGGTATGCTACAGAAGAGTTCTACTCCTTTTTCTGTCCAAGAAGACTTTCTGCCAGTAATGCACTTTCATTGTGCTTCATACTGTCCCATCATTTAACATTTAACATGTGATTTTTGCTAACTATTTCCTTTGAATGACATTCCTAAGTTACTGTCTGTTTATAGACAGAAAGGAACAGCATATTATTGTTCTTTCTGTAATTCCAAGCATTATTTTAGTTTGGTCTCTTTTTTTAGCACACCGTGTTTTCAGTTTACATTCCTAGCCAAAGCTTACCCTATTTGTACCAGCTGTATCTGTTTTTCATAATAGTCTTCTAAAAGAAACAAAAAAAAAAAGTATGTAACACTGATTAATATGAAAAGGAGTATACCGATGATCAGCACAGAAAGTATTATCTGGGATGAAGTCATGCATCACAACTTCTACTTTTTGTGATTTATTTTGTGCTTCTTGAACAATGCAACTTAGTGTCTCTTATGTTTTACTTGGTGCGGTGGCAAGCTGAGATGAAGACTTTAGGAATTTCTTTGCCATTGCACACAAATTTTCTCAAGGTCAGATGCTGTAGTATTTTTTCATTTAGCAGTCACTCACACTTCAATTTGTTTTGCAGTCTTGAGATTCATTATTCTGCAGTTTTGTGTATTGAAAGAACATTTCTCATTTTCTCCAGCTCTTTAAAGATGTCTTCCCCGTGTTTACTGGTCCCTTACTTTTCTGTCATTTACAAATTAAGAAATGACATTCTCAGTATCATTGGCTAAATATTGGATATAAAACCAAAAAAGCTGCAGACTCTGAAAAACTGATCCCTCTAAGTACACCTCTAAAGTCTAGGACTCCATAGACCCTTAACAATACAAATTGTTTCACTAATCTTGAAATGACTGTTAATGTGACTGAGAATCAGAACCTGAAACTTTTAAAGATCTGGGAGACAAGGAGATGTTTTATACTTCAGCAATTTCCATAGAGAATATTGTCAATGTGTGTTTAAATTTCAGTTTACTTGGTGCCTTTATTGATCTGGCTTGTGTAAATGTTCTTCTTTTGGATTAAAGAAGTGCAAAAACTATTACAGCAGAAGACAAGTGAAAGCCAATATAGAATAACGACATCGGTCAAAATCCAGGCAAGAACTGAATGCCTATATGTATGATTTATAGTAAGATAAGGAATATAAAACAAAAACTGAGACACTGAAAGACCACCCTCAGCTTCTATCTAGTCTTCAGGTCTTTAAGCAACTCAGTTTCTGAGTTTTTCTGTCTTCCTAAAGCTCTCCATCTGTGCACATCCGGGAACAGTTGCAGCACTTGTAGGTTTCCTTTAGTTGTGACCTTGGAAGACACTGCACATGTAATGTTCTTCAGAAGATACTATCCCTTTCTTTAATGATATTTCAATTGACTGGAGCATGCCCTAGAATAGTTCAGCTGATTTTTGAAGTACAATCCTATGAGTTACTTATTCTGCTTTCTAGTTATCAAGCAGAATCTTTAGATTCCCTTGAGACGTATAGAATTATTCCTAGAGAACACAGAAGACCAGGTTAGGAAATGCCCACTACACAGAATACAGGAATCTGGACTTTAGAAATGCAGCGCTACTAATAATCCAAAAGGCAGTTTTGAAAATGAATCATGTTAATTATCTTTTTATAGGCAAAGAACTTCTCCCTAGGACTTTGTCTGCAAGGCTGAGTCAAAAAGTACCTGCTACTAGAAAATAGCAGCCTATTATTCAGGCACGATTTTGCTAGCAGCAGATGGCATATGAGAAGAGTTAGTTAATGCCTATTTCTGCTTTTTAATGTCTAAAATATTACTTTCTTGTATAACTTTTTTAAAACCTGATATCATCCTAACATTTTACCCTTTACCATTAACTTGATAATTGTCAATTGCTGTCTGAAAATCCAGTAATTCTGGTATTCATTTGGTCAATTAATGCAATGGGTTTTCCTATCATTAATTGTAATATTAGATAAACCCATTTATCAATGACAATAAGCTATTCATCTTCAAATGGAGAAATGGGTTACCAATTGCTAGACCAACAAAATTTTGATTAAAAAATTCAATAAAACAGATATTGAGTTAAATAAATTCTGAAATTTCTTGATGAATAGGAAAAAAATCACAATAGTTTGGGTTTTTTTTCTGTAAAAGAAAATGTTCACATTTCAGCATGCCAATTGCAGTTATTCCAGAAAAGAACTGACTTTTAAAAAACATTTCAAACTGAAATGCTTAGATCATTTCATGAAGTCTGTTTCACCTGAAAAATCATTCCAACTACAGGCAGTGGTTAAAAAAAAAAAAAGATAATCAAAAAATGTAGGTTTTTCTCTTTTTATCTCACTTTACTTTTTTTTTCCTGAAAAAAAGAGGTGGCAAAGAAAGAAATGAAAGGATAAGTATAAGATTTACTTTAAAAAAACCCCAACAACCTCACTGGTGCCTATCAAGCCTCTGAACAAGTCACATACCTAAGTAAAGAAAAAAATGGCGTCCCTCAGAGCTGAATACAAAAAAAGCCAGTACAAGAGGAGAAAAATGATATATATATACCAATAGAAAATGAATAAAAACTGCTGAGGTGTGGGGTAGCTTTTTGTGGGAGAACGAAAGGCTTGACTTCACCTGGGAGTTTGAGCCCACAGTTGTCTCCATTAAAGCATAAGACTTTTTTTTTTTTGAAAATGTGTAACAGAAGTTAGTCCCTGCTCCCAGAAGTTTAAGATCTAAAAATAAAATTTCTTAGGCCAAATCAGATAACAAGTTGCTTCTGAAGTCTAACTTGGACTCCCCTTTCTTTGCAGCAAAATCAAGTCCCCACTTGCTTCCCCCCAAATGAAAGGTTTTCTAAGAGAAGTAGAGTGAAAGAGCAATTCACTGTGAGTGTTCTTTATTCTGGAACTCATTCACTTTATAACTTGGTTCACCAAAGGCCGGGTATGTTAACCTCTAGAAATGCTATTAAACTTATTTTCTGTCTATTCTACTAAGGAAACTAAGGTGAAGGTTGGATTTACCAGCTGTCTAAATATACAGGTAATGTATACATTTCTGCATTTTTATTTGGGGACTAGGATTCAAAAAATTACAAAGTCTGTAAATACAATACAATGTGGAATCTCATTTCTTGACATACTTGGTATTTTGGGTGTAGTGTAGTTATCACAATCCTAAACTTGCAAGGGAGAAAAATATGAAAAAATTGTAGCTGTTTGGGGATTTTTTTCTAATGATGAACGTATAATTTACACATATTTACGATGACTTTACTGTTTTGCCTTTTTCCTCCTTCTACAAAAACTGTGTAAGATAAAAGAAATGATAACTCTCTGTTGTGGAACTCAAACTATTCTAGTATGTGATTGAAAATGTATCTTATCAAAGAGAGGTAATAGCTACGATTTGAAAAATTGCTCCTTCAAATATTTATATTATTGTATAAAATTAGACTACATTTCCTTCAGAAGTGCATATCACTACAAATGAGTGGATTAAATATTTATTTTTAACTGTTTGTCACTTGTATAGTCCCTGCATGTCAAATCATGATATTTGAGGATACTCTGCATTTTCATTATAGGGTAAGAGTTCTGGAAAATCCAGCTAAATGTAAGTGACAGAACAAGATTTAATACATGAACCCAGAGATTTGGCAGTCTCCAAAGTCTCTCAGTAGGAATTTCTAGATGTGACTTTTGTTTTGTTAAATCATAACAAAAATCATGACAGAACCTAATGACCAACTACCTAATTTTCATCTATACAGCTTAGTTCTCATCATAATAAGATTACTTACAGTGTCTTCCCTCTCAACCAGTACCAGCTACTAATACTCACAAACCCTGAAGAAATTTAACAATTTTGAGATCTACCTCCTTGCCAGACCAGATTTAGAATGGTGGAAAATGGGAACAAACGGACACTCACACATGGGTGTAAAATTTTAGGCCAAGACCTATTTCCTTAGAAAATTGATCTAGACTAGGAATTGTTCACGAATGAATAAATGAAAAAAACTCAACAATTAATTTTTTTTTTTTCTTTTAAAAGACAGTTTTTGATTCCTATGAGCTAACATTTAAATATCTAACTATAGAATAGTGGATACAAACAAAGTAACAAGAAAGATTGTAAATAATAGAAAAGTTTAGGACATGCTTAGAACTGTATAACAAGGAAAAGGAAATGTTTAATTAATGAAGGGACACCTGTCATCAAAATCGTTCTTATTGGTTAATGAAATATGATGTCTTATAAGCCAATTATATTTGTGATGTACAAAACTACATTATGCTAGGAAACACAAGATAATCCATCTCATCTATTACCCTAGGAAATGCATTACAACACAATAGAGAACCCATAAATCATTCAGTGGAATTATGCATGTGCTATAGTACATTATGAACCAGACAGATTATACTAATGTCACAAATGCAGCTCATTAACTGTATTATACAATGAGTAAGCAGTCACCTGGCTGTACAACCTTCACGTCTGTACTACCATCAGAACAAAATGAAGCAAAAGTTATCACAGTCATTTATCATACAGTCATGTGACTATCATTTTCTCTTGTTTTCTTTTATCGAGATAAGTGCCCTTATACTCTCTGTTTTGTGCAGTTCTGACAGTTTTGCCGATCCTGGATATAAACTTTGGCTAGCAAGGCTGTTACATGTCCTTTGAAAGTGACACGTCGTAATCAGAGATGCCACAGCCTATCATGAAAGCACAGAAGTAAGAATTACAGTGCTGCCTTTCAAATAATAATGGCAAGAATCCTTGTAAACTCAATGTCTTGACAAGGAATTGGGACAAAAATTATAATGAATATAAAAGGACACCGTAAGTGTTTATTATATTCACAAATATAATAACCAAACTATACATTTCTTCTTTTTTTATGTAGAAACTATTTTAAAAATAGATTACCTTTGGATTTACAGAACAGATAATTATGTATATTCAAGGAAAATAATGGCATGCTATCTTCAGTCTCAGGTAATAATCTGTTACTTTTATCCAGGTATTACTTAAACCACTCATGGACCCAATAAATAGTGTCTGCCTTTCATAGGTATGACTAAAGTTCAGATCCTCAAATACACACAGGTGCCTATTTGTCTCTTTAGGGATGTATGCCCATAATTTAGGAAACATTAACACTACTGAAGTCATCACTCAATTCCTATCTAGTCCTATAGGAATCTGAATCCCCTCAAAACTACATAAATACTGATGCCATCCTCCAGTCAAGTTGATCAAGGAACCAGCTCACATCAAATATAAATAAAACATAGCTTTCTGGAATAGAGACCATTACCTGGTCTAGTGGAAAGTGTCCCTGTCCTTGGCAGGGGGGTTGTAATGAGATGATCTTTAAGGTTCCTTCCAACCTAAACTGTTCTGTGATTCTGGGATTCTACCAGCAAAATAAAACTGGGTTCAGCCACAGTATGAAGTGTAGCATGGAGGGAGTAGCAAAGTGAAACTCCTTGCCTGCCAGATAGGATAATGCTGTGTCCCCACATTAAATTTGTCCCTGCATAATATAGTTCAGTGACAAATTGAGTACATCCGATGTTTTGAAGCACAAATCTAAAATTCACTAATCCCATCGGAATGAGGAAGGCATTTGTTTGAGGCTGTAGCTAGGTATAAGTGAAACACATGATGCGGTAAGGTCTGTTTCTGAGTAATTGTGTAAATCCAGCCTAAATCTTCTGGAACTATGAAGCCGGAGAGGTGACTGCCCAATTTACTTACTAGGAGATATGTATTTGTGCAGGTGGGTGAAAAATAAAATGAAAAAGGCTGCTTTACAGAACATAGTAGAGGCTGACCCAACAGAAATATGTAAGTGTATTAAATATACTAGCTATATTAAGTACATATATTAATTAGTATTAGCCAAAGAGGGTTTTTATCATCCTTCTTTTGCCCTGTTCTCTGAAGGCAGGAAGGCAAACAGGAAGAAAATGTTTTCCATTTCACAGTGCAGCTCTGCAAGCAAAGTATGTTTCTCACTGAGGCAGAAGAGATTGGTAACAAACATTTTCACATTGTAAGGTGAAAACTTTTAAAGTCACACATTAAACAAGCAATTTATATTTTACATAAGCATCCAAATTTATTTTCTTCTTCACAGCTCAAAGGGGAGATTTATGTGCATGTATATATTCATAGACATTAGTGAGAGAAGATCACATGCAATAGCAAAGTGCTTCACACTCATTCTGGTCTCACTGATCTTTTGAAAGAGAAATAACACAGTTGAGCTCCAACCTCTCTGATGTTTATTTACATAACATTCACAAACTTTGCACTGTTGATCAATAGATTTTATTTTTTTAGTGGAGGCATATGAGAAGATAAAAGCAATCCAGAAAAACTTTGAATAATATAACAAAAATTCAATACTCTGCAAAAATAGGCTAACAAAAGGTTATATTTTTTTGTAATTTACAAACATTTGGGAATTCAGTGTGCTAAATAAAAGAGATTTCTTTTAATAGATGTCTAAAATAGATTGTAAGAAAACATTCTGATATTCTCAATGAGTTAAAACAATATATAGTTCCTTGTATTTCCTATAGTGGGAATGTGTTTTAGAATCACACTAAAGGTGTTCAGGTGTTGCAGAGTAATGATGCACCTGATGTAGGTGTGAATAGGCTTTCATTGCTATGATTTACAGTCTTACTGGGCATGTTATTATCACACAATAACACTTTGTTCAATGACTGTATAGAGCTTTCATTAATGTTAATGTGGAAAATTGACCCCTAATATTTTATAATTAGTGGTCTGACAGTGACAATCTTGTGTAATATCATTCTGTGAATGTGTTTATCCATGATAAATAGAAGTGTGACTTTTGAAACTTATTTTCTATTTGATCATATGGTAAGCCTTGAACTTCAGTGCTGCAATACTCACTGAATATGGAAAAAGAAAAAAGAGAAATCACGCCATTTGTCTCTGGAAAACTTCAATGTTTTCCTCCTTTTGTTTCTAATTTTAAAAATACATCTCTATTTTTTAAATCAATAGCTCTAGGACAGGTTTCTAAAGGTAACCTTTCCTCTAGTACCATGTGTTTCAGAGCACTCCTTAAACTGGGCAGTGTGTCCCTATAAATCTTATTTATCATTCTTCTTGTAGTTAGAGTTGAAATAGGCAGATGTAAAACCTATACTAAGATAATTCTTTCTTTCTATATGAGTAAAATACTAGTTATAATCATGTTGAGAATTTTTTTTTTCTCCTCTGGAGGAATGTCAAACAAGATGAATTAAACACATTGTTGCATTAAAGGGGCAAAGTAGTTTTGGCAGAAAATAAACCCCCTTGCGTTCTAACACTCCTCACCAAGGTGGGAGGTCAGGTGCAGCTAGATTTAAATTCTGAGTGATGCCCAATTCACCACTATCAGTCCAGGTGCGTTTAATATATTAAACTGTTACAGTTCTGGATACACTAACAGCAGACTGCACCTTCCACCCAGTCGTGCTCATGAACTAACATGGCCACGCTTCGGTCGCATTCAATGAGAAAACCCAAACGACTCGCTGCCTACACAATACTGTTTATTTAAACAACAGATACACAAGTTCTTTTGGATTACCGGTGATAGTGACTGTCTGCAAAGCATGTGCAAATACTAAAGATGCTAGCAATATAGCTCGGTTACAAAAATGCTGTTATAAAACTACTCTGCATAGAGATTTCTAAGTTTCCCAGGGAAGCACTTGGTGTAGCCAAGTGTTCGAATCTTACCCATAAGAGTCCTTTTTTTTTTGGGGGGGAAGAGAGACTCAGCCCGTCAACTTGTCCCAGAAGTCCATGATGGTGTCTTCCCTCACATCCCCCTTTTCTCGGGATATTTTTATACTAATTTTTATCTTCAAGGTGTAGTTTGACTGACTCCAGTCACAAATACTTTGATTATGATTGGTGTAAAATTTTCTCACATCGCATTTAAAGGTATAGTTTATGAAAAGTTAAGGGCACAGACTCAAGGAGGAGTGGTCACACCTTGGAGGTGGGTAGCTTTTGGGATGGAGGTGTGTTTTGGTATTATAATGACATTATAATGAGCAAAGTTCACTAAAGGACAGCATTTTGTCAAAAAAGTAACAGATTGCTGGCTCAGGGTAACAAGGAGGCAGTTTATCAGTTCTATAAGACCTTTGAGGGTTCTATTTGGTCGCCAAGGCCCCAGTTTATCACAGGGTTTTAGCCGCAGTGTCTCCACTCTGTCCCATCTTTCACATTGTTTTTCTTCTGTGGTGCCATCCCATTCCCATGTTTGCTGGATTATCACAGGGTTTGGCCTTGGAGTCTCCACCCCACTCCACTCCCCGTGTTGCTTGGCAAGCAATGGTGTACAGGGAATTGCAGATGTAGCGGATTCTTCACATACCAGCTGCGGCTGTGTTTTACTCTGGAAGCCTTTTGATTTTATACCTTTCCTTAATGTGTGACCAATGCTGTATTATCGATCATTTTTAGTAATCATTCCACGCACATCTTAGAGAAATAAATAAAAAAGTGGCATTCTCATGTTTTCTCTTTATTAAACATTCTCCTAAGACAACAAACTCCACAGTTTTATTGGTAAAGGTCAGTTACAGAATTTGTTTCTATTTTCTTTGTTCTTCAAAGAAAACATAAGTTAAAGAATTCAACAATTTGAACTTTTTCCCATTCCCCTGTTTTGCCAACCCTATATACAGATATAAATATTAATCTGCATATTAGTAATGATAAGCACAGTTTGGGTTTTTTTTAATGTAGTAAAATATATATTATTTGTATACATTCATTGTTCTTTATACTTTCTTTATACTGAAAATTAGTAGATAATGCTTGGTGAAAGACTGGTGACCTACAAGGAGAAGAAATTTTGAAAATAATAATTTGACTATTGACAACACATTAAACCACTGAGGAGATTCCTTGTACTCACAGAATCATAGAATCATAGAATGGTTTAGGTTGGAAGGGACCTTGAAGATCATCTAGTTCCAACCCCCTTGCCATGGGCCAGGACACCTTCCACTAGACCACGTTGCTCAAAGCCCCATCCAGCCTGGTCTTGAACACCTCCAGGGATAGGGCCCCTCCAACCTCCCTGGGCAACCTGTGCCAGTGCCTCACCACCCTCACAGTAAAGAATTTCTTCCTAATATCTAATCTAAATCTCCCCTCTTCCAGTTTAAAACCGTTACCTCTCATCCTAACACTGCACTCCCTGATGAAGAGTCCCTCTCCATCTTTCCTGTAGATGCCCTTCAGGTACTGGAAGGCCACAATACAGTCTTCTCAGAGCCTTCTCTTCTCCAGGCTGAAAAACCCCAACTCTCTCAGCCTGTCTTCATAGGAGAAGTGCTCCAGCATTCTGATCATCTTCATGGCCCTCCTCTGGACTTGCTCCAACAGGTCCATGTCCTTCTTATGTTGGGGGCCCCAGAGCTGGATACAGTACTCCAGGTGGGGTTTCACCAGAGCTGAGTAGAGGGGCAGAATCAATGCCCTTGACCTGTTGGCCATGCTTCTTTTAATGCAGCCCAGGATGTGGTTGGCCTTCTGGGCTGTGACTGCACATTCACGGCTTATGTCCAGATTTTCATCCACCAGTACCCCCAGGTACTTATCCTCAGGGATCTCAATCCATTCTCCACCGAGCCTGTATTTGTGCATGGGATTGCGTCGACCCACATGCAGGACCTTGCATTTGGTGTTGTTGAACTTCATGAGGTTTGCACAGGCGTACCTCTCAACCCTGTCTGAGTCCCTGTGTTCAGCATCCCTTCCCTCCAGTGTGACAACCATTGCCCACAGCTTGGTGTCATCTGGAAACTTGCTGAGGGTGCACTCAATCCCACTGTTCGTATCGCCAACAAAGGTGTTAAACAGGTCCAGTCCCAGTACCAATCCCTGAGTGCCACTCGTCACTGGTCTCCACTTGGACGTAGAGCCATTGACCACAACTCTTTGAGTATGACCATCCAGCCAATTCCTTATCCACTGTGTGGTCCATCCATCACGTCCATGACAAGGATGTCATGTGGGACAGTATCAAATGCTTTGCACTGGTAAATGTATTGTATTACTTTGTAATACAGCATACTGTATTGCAATACAATCTATTGTATTACTTTGCGATGCTTTACTCACATAAATGGACTGAGAGTTGATATACCAAGTTTAGGGCTATCTTCATATTTCAACTTGATTATGATGTAGTTAATGCATAGAAGATTTTAAGTTTAAAAATATGTTAATATAAGCTGTATGCAAAGGACATCTGGCATGAGTTGCAATAGCAACTTATTACTTTAAGACTATCTTTAATGACATTCTTCCTTATACTTGTGTGTCTATTGTTAATTGATTTGTACAGCAGTGTTAACTAGTACAAAACTTTTCTTTTAATGGAAGAAGACACACATATCTGCTGTAATTTCCTCTAAATTTTATTTTACTGTTTATTCTAAAGAAATTATATACCACATTTGGGATATGATCTCTGATCTATGATAATACCTATAATATGAGGGGCTGGGGAGGTAAACAAACTTCAGAATTACATGGAAATCACATAAGGTAAGTGGAATTTTTCATACAGTAACTGTCATGAAAAAGTACATTATTTTCAGGTAAACTAGTTACAGCAAAGACATGACTATATTTTTAGGCGTATCAACAAATGGAAATTAAATCACGGGGTTTTTTCATTATCAATCTAGGGATTTAAAAAATCCTCAAATACCCATTTACTGTAAAATGGCATTTCTCCGATACATTAAATGGTGGCGTCCTTTTTCATTCTAATGGAAAATTGGGGTTGAAGAACTCCTATGACTTATTGCAAAAGTGATAAGATCTTTTAACTCTATCTGCATAAAATTATCATTTTTTTTCTGTTTCTTTACACTATTATAACTTGGAATTTTTTAGAAATTGGGAAGAGCTGCAAATAAATCAAGAAACAGAAATTTAATTTCTCCTAATTTTTCTCCATCAGGTTCATGTATTCCAGTCCACATTTTTTGCTTAGTTGTTATCTGCCAGGAGATGGAGACAGAGCATTTGAATGTTCCATCACTTATTTGAGAAAAGACAACAAAAAACGATTGGAAAGATAAATAGTACATAAACCTCACTGAACTTGGCAAATTGGTTCAAAAGGAAAGTTTTATAAGTCGTTATTTCTTTGTCTTTTATTGCCCTCATTTAACATATTTGCTATTGCCAATTGATGTTCTCTAAACAAATACAATAAACCAAAAGAAAATAAATGAGTTTTTGTTAAAATTATTCTTTCTTTGACTTTGCTTCAAAGTGTACACAGCTTGAAGAGAATGTATTGCAATTGTTCCCATTTAGTTTTTGATCTTGACCATTGTTATTAAAAAGTCTGAAGAGTTCTAAGCAGCAGGAACAGAGTGGTAGTATCATTGTATAGGTCTCTGAACATCTGATGTTAGAAGTCACTGATTAATTTAAATCTTACCACTATTCAGACTTACAGGCCTAAAATATAAACATCTAAAAAAAAAAAAGGCATTGTTAAAAATCAATATAGGAAAATCATATTTTTTTCAGTTCCTGAATACTTTAGGAGCTTAGCTTTTGTTTCAAGTTTATATAAACTGACTATTTTTTTTAGCTTTATTAATTTTAAGTTCACAGGCACCCCATTGTCCTTGAAAAAACATGATGATTACTGTATTTGGGCCACATCATATTAAGTTACTTTACTTTTGAAATTGATATATAAATTATTAATTATTGGCTTGATCCAGATAGGATTTTAATTTAAGCATTTCTTTGAAAACCTACAAAAAACATCTGTCTCCTTCAAAAAGATTAATGGGTTCTGTTTAAGGAGCTGAACCACTGGTAACAACTCTGACAAAATTCTGGAAAAAAAATGACCAAAGAAAAATTTTCTTCATTTTCAAATCCAGCTATACCAACAGGTTTATTTTAATATTTCTTTGAGAGTATAATTTTTTCCTTGTATTAGTATATAATAAACATTTCAATTAAAAAAAAAAAATATTCCTTTGATGCTACACTTTTTCTGAAAAAAAAAAAAAGAAAAAGATTTGAAAGCTTACAACTGTGCTTTTCATGTACAGTACACCTTTTCATGAGGGTGTAGTTAAAAAACCCTCAGTCAATTGCAGTATCTGGAGATATTAGCATACAATTCCCTCAATAACATATTTGCTTTGTGCTAGTGAAAAACATATTCTGTGAGTGAATATTGGGTAGGCTGGCTTCCCTATATAGGCAGAAGACAAAGTTTCTGATTATAAATGCATACAAATCAGTGAAAGTCCTGCAAAACTGCTGCCAGGAACATTGAAGACAAATGAAAAGTACATACTATTTCTGCAGAGGTCCTGCAAATCTGGCAGGGCAGAACTAGCTCAAAGGAAGGCAGAGAAGTCTAATGAATGCTTCTTTTATTCCCTGCTGGATTTCAGACCTTTCAGAGTCCCTTAGGAAATCATGGTTTTAGTTCTCTTTACTGTTTGTGGGCTTTTCTTTATTCAGATTTAGTTGTGTTGGGTTTTTTTCTAGCAGGACCAAGTAGAGAAAGAGAAAGCAGCCCAGTCCTTTGACCAGCAAAAGCAATGTTACCTAAAACATTGTAGGAATTAGTGAAGTCCTCAGTCATTGAGTACTGAAGTGTGGTAAAAATATGGGGAGCATGGAAGAGGCAAAAGAAGGCACAACTTTCCTTGACAAAACTTTTGGATTGGATTTCCAATGATAGGTATAAGACGAAAGGAAAAAGTAAAATACGTATTCCCTTCAAAATTGCTAGTTCATATGTTCTACTAGGGAGAAAGTATTTCTGGAATTTATCTGACTACATTCACAATCACTGTGACTTCCAGTCGCCTTGAAATCAAGCAGGGGACTGATAGCTAGAGCTATAGCTATGCCAAAGCAGTGGCACTGCTACAAAACCGCAACCTATACTTGGATTTGTACCGGCACAGCCTGAACCAGGACAGAGATACACATAAGATGACTTCTAAAGAACACAAACATATAGTAGCTACATAAATGAAAAATCAGCTTGTGTGGATACATTATGAAGACATTTTCCCACTACTGTGCAATGTAGAAAGAGGTAAAGGCTCCTTTTCTCCCCCGTACACTCTTATTCTGTAGTGCAACAGGTCATAGACAAGGTCATAACAGGCATTTGCAAAGATCTAGATGAAAATTCAGAAAAGGATTTAAATCCTTACAATGGAACAAAGACACATACGATAAAGATCTGGATCCTCAAAACTTTTTAGTACCATGAATATTCAAAAACTTGTAGGAACATTTGTTTTTTTCCATTATGGTTATGTATATGTATAAAATTCTCTTTGCCCAAAACTTTTCATCTCTTGGAAACACTATATTCATCAAGTTACTCCAGGGTAAATTTAGATTGGATATTAAGAAAAGGTTCTTCACAGAAATGGTTTTCAGGCATTGGAGCAGGCTGCCCTGGGAAGTGGTGGAGTCGCCATCCCTGGAAGTATTTAAAAGATGGGTAGACATGGTGCTTAGGGACATGGTTTAGTGGTGGTTTTGGCAGTGTTAGGTTGATGGTTGGACCTGATGATCTTAAAGATCCCTTCCAACCTAGACAATTCTAAGGTTCTATGATTCTATGATCAGCAGTTACCGCACACACCCCTTAAAGATATCCAGATTACTCATAATCTGCTTGCCTTCCCAGAGGAGGCTCTCCCAATGTGTTTCCAGCACAATTCTGCTCTGATAGTATTCAGCTCCACAAACGTAACTGCTATTTAAATATATGCCTGGAGAAAATCGGTGTCTTCTACAGCAGCTCAGCACTTAGTGGAGTCTTCCAGGACATAGGAGAACCAAGTTTTGAGTGTTGTCCCTCTTCTCTGAGAGGTCCATTAGTATCAGGTTATGTACAATCTGGGTACATAAAGGGAGGAACCATGCTGGTTTAACTTGTGCCATTTTGTGTCACAAGTGAATTGGAAATACAGTACAGCATGATCTGCAGCTGAGTAATTTATCTAACTTCTCTGAAGAGTTTTGTATTTCCTTGAGCTGAAAAATTCTAATTGAAGTGTACGCCTGCTTCTCAGTTTTCCAGTTATGGAGGAGTTAATGGGATTATATGGCATTTTCCCTGCATTGTTCACTTGTGAGATCCTGAAAGTTATCTATAGCAAAGTTGTAACAAGGCATTTTGAAAATTGATCAGAGGATAGGACAAAGGATATCAATTTGGAGCCCTTACAAATACAATATTTTTAGCAGAGGCAACAATCAAATGGAAAGAAAGAAGTGAGAGAGGTAGTAGCTACCAGCTTGTGCTTCAGAAAAGCAAAGTACTCTACAAAGGGATGAGAATGTCTCTGAGTTTTCTATATCATTCCACTGATTATAGCAGGGACATAAAGCACATATATCTCAGCTTAGATATTTTTGTTAGTTCCAAAATGTTAACCAAAATGAATAAGCCTTCCTCCGAACAATGAATGTGTAATTTGCTAATATTTACCAGCTGTGACACGTGGGAAGACATTTAGTAATTGCAAGCAAACAAGTAGAAGAATAATGCTGGTACTTGCATCCACTGAACCTCATCTCAGGTATAAGTGAAACTCAGAATAACAAATATTGTAGTCAGGAAAAAATAGGGATTTATATAATGTTTATGTAAACTAATCTTATGTATGCATGTGTTTAAATATAATGAGCTTGGTGAACTATTCATGTATGTAAAGTTAAAATGCATGTTTAACATTGCTTTGCATGTATTTTTCCATTAGGAGCAAATATTTCAATAGTTCTGTATAAATAACTATGTTCCAAAAGCAAATTAAGATATCATGTAAAAAATAATATGTTAAAAATTACTGTATAGAATTAATTAAAATATTTAGAAAAATGACAAACATTAGAAAATTGACAAAACTGTAAGTTGTGTAGAACCAGACTTTTCACTACTTTTGTCTTTTTCTATTCATTTACAATGGCAACATAATTTCAAAACATAACAGTCCTGGTCTTCATCTACTGCAGATTGATGCCGTCCTTTCGATTTACTACTCCTGCAATGCTAAAATATACCAGGTCTTACATCTTCTTTGCTTTGTAAATCTCTATGGGAGGTGAAAGGCACTGTTGATTAAGTCTCAGCAAGTCGAGAAACATGATTGTCTGCGTTTCTGATTTAAGTACAACATTATAGATGGCTTCCATCAAAGATAGCTGCATTGTAAGAACTGCATATATACGTCACTAGAGAGCCACTAGCAAAGAGAAGCAGCCTGGGTATATCACTTGGAAAACTAAGCAATATCAATGGTTATTCATGGAAAATATCATGGAAATAGAAATAATAGAAAAAAAAAAGAAATGGAAATAAAAATAATAGCTTCGTAAACTAAATGATCCTTCGGTGTTTGGCCCTATTTATAATAGATAAGTACAAACAACAAATAGCACCAGTCTTTGACCAGAGTCCAAATGTATCCATTTAAAATTGAGCATAATCACAGTTCAGGTTTTTGTGTATGGTATCTCCTCAGGGATTTGTGAGGCTGCAAAATAAAAAAAAAAAAAATGTTTATAATCCTGATTTAACAACTCACACCTTCACACACTCCCAGGCATGCACTCATACAGCCCAAAACTGAACTGTAAACAGGCATGGTTCAAGCCATTGTTCCACAACTACAGCAGCCTTTCAAGAACCAGGGCTGTTAACGTCAGTAATCCCACTAGCAATCCCACCAGCCACCCCAATTCAGTCTTCTGTTTGAGAGTCAGATGAAGCCAATGTAAAAATGGCTTTCTGAATTGAAAATAGGTAAAGACTTCAAAGGACAGATTTCTTAACATTTACTTAGCAAGAATAAAAGTTTTGAGATTTGAGCTAGCAATTTGTTTCGCAAAGTTTTCTGTTGCAGACAGATTTCTTGCAGATTTGTTTCTAGTCCACAATTTCTTAACCATACTTTTATCTTTGCCTAAGAATTCAAGTCTGAAATTCTCATTTCATTTGCATAGATGTTAAGCATTGTTTCTTCAGCTTTTCTAAAGATAAGAGGATCATAAATCATTTGTGTTTAATCTTGTCATGTACACTTTCAAAGTGAAGAAATGAGAGAGATAAATCCATAGAACTAAGCTTAGTTTAGCTCTTTCTTTTCCAGAAAAAAAAAAAAAAAAAAGGTTTGGTTTTTTTTTTTTCATTCCAAAGAATCCCAGGTTTAAAATAAAATACATTCCTTCCTAGTGGGGGAGAAAAAAAATATGGACTATGGTTAAACCTGAAAACATAAAATAAACAATTAGATCAACTCAATTATTTTTGTCCCTACAATGAGTTTTAGTAATTTTTTTCAGTCTCCTTGTTATTTGATAACTTTATTAGACATAAATCTGGTTTTGATTTAAAAAGTCAGTGGTTTTTGTGTTCACATTTTTAAATTCTTGACAAAGTTTAGAGAAAATTAAAACTTGTCATAGTAAATTTTAATTCTCTTGATCAGTCTTTTTATAGTCAATATTTCATACTTGTTCTTTAGGTAATATTCATTGTCCTCTCCAGTCCAAACAAGAGGTTTTCTATATCTACACAAATTTCTGTTATGGACAACACAGTCCCCTGACATTATATCCTTGATTAACTTACTACCTCAGTTTTAGGGCACTGACAGAAAGGACTCTTGATATATGAGCTTAATTTGCATATATTGATCACATTGCTATTTAAAAAAAACCAACAACTATACTTAGTCTTAGAAGGGAATGAATTCACTTTTCTGGTCTGCCCAACTGGATTGTTTGTTCTGATGCAAAATTTCCAGCAGGATAAGATTTTCTGAGAAATACAGGTTTCATAAGCAATATAAGAGTTTTTAGTATATATAAAAAGTATAAGAACATATTTGAGCAAAGTCAGAACTGTGACATAATTTACTATGAATATTCAGAGAGAGGAGTCATAATAACTCCACTCTGTCTGGACTTGATATAAACACCACAAAAGTCAGTCAAGCTTTTAATCTGGAAATTATGCAGAAATTTGAAATATTTTTATCTCAAATATGATGTTGATGATGAAGGGAAACTGAAATTTACTATTCTTAGCCATCAAAAAAAAAAATCAGAATGATTGATTGAGTGTTCCTCATTGATAAAAAAATATTTTTTTCTTTTCTCATAAATCCACATAATTATTGACTGCAATGAAAATAACTATGTTCAAATAAATTAGAACAGCACCATCAACAGAACAGCACTGTGATCAATAGTTTATGTAAGATGTTTTTATCAATCTATGCCTAAAGTTTAGAAAGTATCTTAATGTTCCACCTCTGAATCACTCTTTTTGGTTACCTCTAGCACTTGGAAAGAGACTGTAAACAAACTGGAATATACACAATTTAACTGTTGTCCTGGTTTCAGCTGGGAAAGAGTTAATTTTCTTTCTAATGATTGCTGTGAAAGGAATGTCAATAATTCCCATTGTTTTTAGTTGTTGCTAAGTGATGTTTACACTATTCAAGGAGTTTTTTTCAGCTTCCCATAGAAGCATAAACAGAATGATGGAATGGCCAATTAAATATTCTGTACCCCAGGCGTCATGTTTAGTCTATAGATGGGGGTTGGCTGGGGGCTGGGGATCCATGATCACTGCTTGGGATGGTTCCAATTCACTGGGCAGTGAGAATGACCCATGCCATTATTATTATTGTTATTGTTTTAGTTATTTTTCATTTTCTGTTACTGTTTTTATTAAAATATCTTTATATTAAAAATAACATATATTAATATATTAAAATAATATATAAATATTATTAATAATATTAAAATATCTCAACCCATGAGGGTATTTTCCCTCCCTTTCCTTTTTTTTTTTTCCTTTTTCCCTCTTCCCCCACCCTTCTGGGCTCGTGGAGGGGGGCGTGGAGGTGAGAGAGTGGCTGCATGGTTCTAGTTGCCAACCGGGGTTAAACCACGACAACTATACAAAGCAATTATTTATTGGTTAATGCACACAACTGACGGTTTGGGCTAATGAGTTAGCATAATATTAATATGCTCACAACCACTGATGGGGGACCCAATGAGCCTTTGCTGTTCAGGCAGTCCTCAATCAAGTGAAGACAAGCCAGGCTCTATCAGGGCTCTTTAGGCCAGACAAATCCTCAAAGTTGCTGAGTTGCCATCTTCTAGTGCCCTGGGGTTTTATTCTTAGGGCTTTGTATCCTTTTTTGTTACTATTCCTTTTAAATACTTGAGTGTCTAACTATTCTGGTCTCAATAATTGCATTTCTGTCTCTAATTTTGCTGTTCTTGCATGCCTTTAGCTCACACACTTTCTCACACCTTAACAACAGTTAGAGAGACCAGAGAGAAGGGTTTGGGGCAGGGCAGAGCAGGGGCTGGCAACTAGGGCCTGTCCTACCTCCTCAGCCCAGGGCAGGGCAGCCAGGAGGGACACCAGGGCAGCCCCAGCCCCAGGCATCAGGCACCTCCATGGGGACGGGCCTAGGCCGGGCCAGGACAGGGGCCCACGGGTTGGTCTGTGTACATTTAAGCATTGGTGGAATTAAATTGGATTTGCTTAAACCAGAGAGATATTCAGCAAAAAGGCCTAATGTTTTCTCTTTTCTTTGTTTGTGGTCTAGCCTTTTCAGGACGATTATGCAACAAAGCAAAATAAAATGACTTTTTTTTAAAAAAAATGTCTTTGAATTACGAAGCTGGTATTTTTTGTGAGATAAAGAAATAGGTCTGGAGATAAATACAGATGATGAGAAATCTCAATACAGTAAGTAAAAAATCTAGACAATATTTTTCAATATCTCATGTTCAGCATCATATACAAATCCCCTACACACCCAGAAAACCTCTATGAGCGTAACCTAAAAGATAACTTCCTTACAGTTTCAATCTACATATTTCATGTATTTTAAAATGTGTTTTTCACTTTCTTTACCTGGCCTATGTCTTCACTTTACAACTCTCTTCATGCCACATTTGAATTTCCTTCCACCATTAACAATATCTATAATCACTGCATCGACTTTTTCTACTATTTTCCACTTCAAAAGTATGTCACAAAATCACTGAAGATTGAAATTTCCAAACAATTTCAACACCTCCTTGTTTTCTAAGGAGAAAAATTTCTAATTAAAATAAGAGAAGTGCAGAGTAACATTTAGAAAATAGTTATTTACACTGCATTGAAAAATAAATATATAAAATAGGATGTTCTGAGGAACCACAATAACTTTATCTGTGACATCTAATTCGAAATGTTACATATGGTAGCAACCATTGTTAAATTATCCATAACTAATTGGCATTGTAATTGTCTTTAATCTGAAATAGACAATTAAACATGTTCTGGACTGTTAACTGGTTCATATTTTAGGTATTCAGCTAATTGGACATTTCCTAAACTATTCATTTTGAATGTGAATAATTTGTGCACTAAAATCATACTATAATAGAATGGTTTTAATTTTTCTGATCACCTAAAGCTATTGAAAAATTCCCCCTCATTCATATATAGTAATTAAATTGTTACCATATATATATATAAGATAAATACAATTAATAACATATTCTGCTGTGTATAGTCTTAAATGGAATTGAATTTCCTCTGCTTCATTTACATCAGTGTCTTTCTTCAGCCTTCAAAAGACTTGACAAAAAGGACATATTTTGGAGACAGAATTTTATTTTGTTATAAAAACTATAGCATCAGGACTTTGGGGATAGAAAGAGAATAAAAATACTAAAAGCACCATTTGATCATTTGTACATGTGGGTTTGGGGTTTTTGTTTGTTTGTTTCTTTCTTTCTTTCTTTTCCTTCCCTTCATTTCCTTTTCCCATCTTCATTATAAACTTTCTAAGACATAATGTTATGCAAGTTATACAAGAATTTAGGACTGAAATAATGTTCAAAAGGTGTATCTATTTTTGTGAATGTTTAATAAATAAAGCAAAACTCCACACACAGGCAAAGGAAAATGAGGAGTTCATTGCACTGTTCCACAATAAATAAAACATCCCTGTGTTACCAACACTGTTTTCATCAGAAATCAAAAATGTAGTAGCACCATACAAGCTACTATGAAGAAAATTAACTCTGTCCCAGCCAAAACCAGTCCATAACTTAACCAGACAATATTTTTACATCCCTTTTGTAATTACCATTAATGTTCTGAGTACATAATTTTCAAAGCTTTCAAAAAATTTAAAAGATCCAATTCTACTGTCATTTGTTACAGTGAGTTTTCTGTTGCCATAGAAAGTCACAGGCAGAGTGCCAAAGGGAATAAAAATCACATCTTGACATGTAGACAGTGAGAATACTATTCATGAGGTTTCTCATAAAATATTTCAACATGCAGGTGCTGTTGCGTTTAAGGTCCATTTGCTAAGGAATCGTGGTTTTATCAGCTTGCCTCCATTAAGTACCAACAATCATTTTTCTCCTGATTTGACGACCCAATCCCTCCTTCACTTGCTACTGTGTTGTCATCCCTAAACGACTTGTGAATTGAACCACTTAATATGGACCATTTGCTAAGCAGTTCAGATAATGATTAGATTTCCTTAGCTTTTGCAGATAACTGTGTTGATTGCTTTCATTCCTGATGAGATATATTACAACAAGAAAAATTCTCATGCCTTATTATAGGACATCTTTGTGGGCATTCTTTGCATTCTTCAAGGATTTATGTTTGGGGTAGAAGGTTAACTAATCTGCTCTTATTTTCACGTTCTACTTTTTTCTTTTTCTTTTTTTTTTTTTTTTTTTTTTAAGATAGAATCAGAAAGAAATCAATCTTCTTTGGAAGAGTCAGTAGCCCACACATGGAACTATAAACTCACATGCACAAGCCAGTGAGATTCTGCTCACTAATACATGAACATCACCACTGTGACTCCACCTGTTATATCCAGGCTGTGTTTATTATTTTAACACAAGACTAATAAACTTTGGACATACATTTGAATTAATTACAGAAATGTCCCTTCTTAGTACTACAGTTTAGCCTTTGATTTCTTTATTTCTGTCAATTGTATATTAAGTTCGACTATTGTAAAACTCTGCCAGAATCACTGATGATACCAGCTTCAAACTGCACCACTTCAGCAGTACCACTGCTACAGGACACTGTAGCATATGCACCCTTCCCCTCCCCATCTCCCCAATCCCCAAAATGTGATTTATACCAGTCTAAACTGTGCAATTCTAAAATCCCCATGCAGTCTGCTCTTACCTACGGTGCAGTACTGCCATGGTAGCTGGGGATAGGATCAGCACAGGTTCCTGATGGACCTCCCCAGCTACCCACCATACTCAAAGATTGAGATTTCTGCCCACCACTGCATACATACTTCAATGGTAGCAGAAATGGATGTATAGTGGGAAATTTAAAGAGAACAGTCAGACACAACTAAAGACTCCTCAGTTTCCCAGACAAAATTAAATCTCACTATCTCAAAGGTAGGAAGAAAATACTTATATATGGCAGGCTATTAGTTTAATTCTCCTCTCCTTTTTCCTCCTGAACCAGGTAAAGCTCTCATTCCACTTCTGAAAATAGGAAAGCCACTGATATTTCCCCTTTCTTCTCGAATGACTAGACATGGTGTTTCCTCTGACAGTGACTTCTCCATTTCTTTGGGGAAGTGCATCTTGTGCAGTGTTTTTGTATTCACTGCAGTGAAAGTTATTTCTATACTTGTTGCATTCCCACATCCTAGGAATTGGGAAATGGCTGAATGATGAAAGAAGAAGAAAAAGAGACAAGAGAGACCTAGCAACAGAGATCCTTTCCTGTCACCAGACCCAGACATCTTAATCAGTTTCCTGGAGGAGTCCAACGAAAGACTGAGAACTCCTAAAGCACTAACACTTCAAAATCTTCATAAGCATGTTGTAAATGGTGAAAACCCGCTATTAAAATCAGCCAAGTACTTATGTCAGTGTTGACTGCAGGGTCAATCCAGATTTGTAATAAAAACTGTTTAATCTTTCTGAGTTTCACATAGGAAGCAGCAGGGAGGTCCTATTGATAGCTTCACAGTAGCACAGATATTAAAATAAAACCAACCAACCAAAAACAAAAACAAAAAAAAACCAAACCCAAAAAACTCTTCTGAAGAGCAACAGAAGGTGGAGGAATCAGGATGTTTTTATTACAGTATTTTCTCCAGACCCAAGTTCATTTTTCACATGTAATGCTTATATACAAGTTTTTACTTGTATATAGATTAGATTAAAAATCAAAATGAGAGATGATGAATGAGCGTGTCTATGTTCTCTCACAGCTTTGCTCATTACCACCTCATAAAAGCTTTACTGGAAACTGTTGCACCTTCAAAATATAACAGACCTACCAAAATTATGAAGAAGACAGAAAAAGAAGATGATGCATCTTGCTTGAATAGTTCCTAAATAGCCAGAAAATGTATTCCTCTTAATTGTCACTGAGGTTTTTAAATCTACAGCACAGTGAAAAGAATCAAAGTACAATTTTTAACAAATTATGAGATAGTGCAAAAGATTATATTTTGATTAATAAGTCAGTTTATTTAATTCAACACAAAATTCTATGGACTTCAATAGAGGCAAGGTCTAACTCATTGCCTTCTGAGCACTCAACTTAATTAAAGCCTTCTTTCTGCCTCACACAATGAGCAAGTTCAAAGATGCTAGTATTTTCAGCATCTCAGTATGTCACTCCTCCAGTTGAGGATGTCACTCAATAGATCCTGTCTCATTCCTCACTAGGCAGCGTTGGGGTGTTTTTACAGAACAGTGTCTACAATATTGTACTATCAATTCTGAGGACAGAGGAATAACTTAGTTCCTAAAATATCAGTCTAGAGGGTTGCATATTAATGCCTAGTCATCAAGCAATCTAAATACAGAAAAGACTGACTGCATCAACTTTTTCTATCTTGCTGACACTATAGCTGTAACTGTAACTCAAAACTTCAAATTAAAAAAATTCTTTTTCAGTGATTTTTTTTTTTTTCTGTGTCAAGTAGAAAAATCCTAATTTACCTAGGGCACATAATGAAAATATAATGGACCTTTGATACCTACCACAAATTGAAGTGTGAAGATGATCTATCATCTCTAATAGAAGATTGAAAGTAAAGTACCCAGCTTCCTTGGTAAATATTTTAAATAGGAATAATTCTGCTGTCCAGATAAGCAGAAAGCATTGATTACTTCTGTACTTAAGTTGATTTATCTTCATTCAGGTAGAAAAATAAGGTCATTCAGAATGACAATGGTTGATGTCTTCAGTATTCACCTTGGTAAAAATTCTCTGGAGTCAGTTAGCCACACAACTGTCACAGATTGCTTTAGTCCCAGTGATATAATCTGGCCATAGGCTTTATTTGGTGTTTTGCTCAGCTCAATTTGTGGGTTTTATTCAAGCTGTTGACTAGTTCACTGTATATGGACCCTAGCCTTCTCCAGTCTTCTTATTAGGATGGTGTCTCTAAAACATGGTATGTCATGATATGCAAGAGGTAAACAAGACACATGCCATTTTTACTCGCTGTGCAAACCAGTAGTTTATCTTTTCATTCCAGGTAGCCAGTAAAAAATCATCCTGTATTACACAAATAGCCGCTTTCTTATCAGTTGTTTAGTTCTTTTTATAAGCCTTTTGTTGCCAATTAATTATCAAAACTTCTTGCCTTCATTCTTCTTGTTCAAGATGAACATTTATAACAGTCTGGCCTCTCTGATTTTTTTTTTCTTTTTTCTTTTCTCTTTTTTTTTTGTTTTTCTTTTCCCCAGTTATTTTAGTCTTGCTTGCTTGTCATTGGGCCAGTATTTCCTTTAATTTATTTCCCATGTGATAGATTTATAAAACCTTGAAAGCTTACCATATTTTCCATCACTTCTTCAACTAATAGATATTCATTCTGCTTTTTGTTGCCTCTTTGTAGGAAGAAGTAAAGGCTGACTAAACAATGAGAACAATATTGTATGTCAAGGAGGGTGTGACGCACCTTTTCCTATAATGCTACAATAAGTACTACTTTTGTCTGAATGCTTTTGCAAAAGTTGTTGCACACATAGAACGAATATTTGAGACTTCCATGTATTTTTTACTTCACTGATCATTCTTGGGCCTTACTTTTTTTCTTCATTTCCACATCTGTAGCCAATACTGTCATGGAAGACAGAGAGGGGCTATATCATTTACAGGTGATGCAGGATTTGAGGATTCAACATTGCTTAGCCTGTGAAGGAAGTAGGTAAAGCTAAACATCCCACTTTCTGAGCAATTCTTCTGGGCACTAATCTAAGCACTGTACAGTAAGCTGCTTGTGGAAGATGTTGATTCCTGTGTTTCTATGACTGCACTAGTTTTTTACACAAAGATGGCCTCATAGAAAATGCAGATGTACTATAAAATGTTCTACCCTCCCTAGGGAGGAATCATTGTCAGTAGTTGGTGTCCTGGTTCCAGCTTTGACCAGGAGGGGTTGATGGGCCTACCTTCTTTCTCATCTTGTCTTAACACATGATGAAACAATGTTATCTTATTATTGAATTATATCATATTAATATTCATAGTATAAAAATGAAGGGAAACCAAAACAATAAATAAAAAAATTACCACATCATCATTTTAATCTGCAGATTCTAAAAAACCCTAGAGAAATACATTACAAATCTTACAAGGTTTAAAATTACTATATCTGTTTCTTCTCCCACTCACACAACATAGCCAATGTGTTTAGATATATAAACATGAACATTCAGCTGTGAAAGTTTAAGAGATATTGTGCATATGTGTGCACTTGTACACATCTTCATTTTGACATTCATAAGCAGGCATTTGTATACAACACCACTTCGAAAATTTGCAAACACATGATAATTTTCCTCTTAATTTCAACAAGATCAAGTTAAAGCGCCTAAGGAAGATTCATACCTAAATTATTCAGAGAAGCTTTACTTAAAAGTAGACTATTCCAATATAACAAAAATGAAATTGGGTTCAGCATGTGAACAGAGTTCTAGGCTGCTCTTCACTTCCTTGGTGAAAATCAGGAAAGAAGAAGATGCAAAAGAAGAAAAGTCAGTGACTTATTAGTCAACACTGATTGACAGGGACCTGCTAACCTAACCAGATGAAGTGGACACTAACAAAGTCTTTATATTTTTGCAATAGGAAATAATTTACATTTAAAGGTCTGGCAAGAATAGAAAAATATGAAGAAAAAGGATTTGGTATTTGACCAGAGCAAGTAAAGTAGCTCAGATCAAAATAGTTATTAAAAAAGCAGTTATCAGGGCTAAAAGAGTGGAGGGAAACACTACTACTAAGAAATGACAGAAAGGTAGTGAAATAACACTTGAACTGATGATGAAAGGCAACAATCAGAACTGAGGCAAAAGCAAAGAAATAGCTACTCTATACAGCCAAGTGATGACATGGGTACATTATCATGAGATCAAATAGCAGACGGAGAATGAGAGTTGGCAAAAATCCTTATTCTGATAAGTCCCCAAAGAAAACAGACTTCTGAAAAATACCTGATGGGACAGAAAAGGAAATGTTTACTTATGAACAAATAGAGTGTCTTGTCTTTCATTTTGAGTTCGACCACTGAGGACTGTAATTTATTCTGTGTTTAAAGCAGGAAGGCTTACTTTGCCAACATGTATAAATGATAGTGTTGTCAACCTACTAATAATTCACAGCTTTTTGTGAAGTCCCAGAGGATAAAGTTTTGAAAGAACAAGAAGCCAGTGGCTTGTAGGGGAAGTGTCTTCCAACATAGTTTCATCATTTGCAAAAGACACCTGCTCTTCTTCACATTGAGTAGAAGTAAACTGAAGAACACAAAGGCAAATCTGAGTTCTTTTCCCTCCAAGCATTCATAAAATTAGCAAAGGTAATAAGAAGGAAGGCTAAGGAGCTATTCTACTGGACTGTGCAGCTGAAGGAAGGTCTGCAAGGTCTTATAATTAAACACCAGAAGTTTGGAGCTTATAGCAAACCATAAGATTCCTCTGTGTAGGACAGCAGCCTGTTTCAGTCACAGTACACACAAAGCTACCTGGTCAAGCAAGCCCCAGTTTATAGCACCAGTAGTCTATGTAAAATACCAAACAAAAATCAGAAAAAACCTGTTTGTAGGTAGCACGTCAGGATATTTACAATAAAAATTTTGAGGTCCTTTGCCATGTGTGATTCCCTTTTTGTTATGGGTTCAATTCTGAGGTACTTTCTAATAAAAGACAAATGCTGTGTAAGCAACATGTAAAAGTAAATAAGGTAATAGCAAAAAAAAAAAATAAAATGTTACTCAGGGATTCCATGGTAGAGGAGAAAAGCTTTAGCAGCACTGTCTGATGATATATTGAAATTCCTGCCATGCACAGGTAAAGAAGGTGTACCAAAGCTAAAAGATTTAATTGATTTCTTTTTGACAAATGCTTGTTAAGATCAGTGATAAACCAAAATAGTAGTTCAGAAATCACTGCTAGGGTGTGCCTACCTTGCAAATCAAACTGTCCACTTTGATATATATTGACCTGTGAGGAAATACTTGAACTTTATTTTTCATGTAACATAGCTAGATTGAGTTCAGGTGTCTTTATGAACCACAGACGTAATTTATTAGGTTAAACTTAGTTCTAAATCTCTACCATTTGAGATGTCCTGTGCTATCTACACAGGGCTGCCAGATACAATAACAGACTTATGGGAGACTTCCATTCTTCTGGTGCAGCAACTATGTGTCTAAAGTAGCAACCTATGTCTGTTTAAGCGACTGAATCACTTCTTTATTGTCTAAGCCCCCTTTTTAGACAACGTAGATGAAATCAACCAAGTTAATGGAACTCAGGAACTGATCGAACTGTCAAACCTCTGGGGGCAACATTCAGTTGCCTTAATGTAGATGAAAAGCATCATTTAAGACATTCTATTATACCTAAGACATCCATATGAGGTTTTCAGATGTGACCCCAGGGTTTACAGGCAAACTGTGTTTTATTGGAACCACAGCTGGAAGCCAGCTGGGACATTTGGTTATCTCAAATAATGTTAGACTTCTCTGTCTGGGCAACTCAGTGAAGCCCTGATTGTTTATCTTAGGTCAGCAGAACTGATCTCTATGTTCTACTCATCTATTCACTACATACTGACTATAGTGGAAACTTCAATACTGCCTGGCGTGTAGCCTACTTTATGTAGGTACCAAAGTTCAGATGTCTTTTTCACAAATTCTATCCCAAATCAAAAAATCATGAGAAGCTTACGTGAAATAGATTGATATAATATGGATAATGCTGTCTTTTAGGGATAAGTCAGTTGTAAGAAAATGCATTTGCTAGGTGAGACATTTCTGTTTGTATTATCAACTAATTAAGGTAGTTTAATAATATTAACTTACAGTCTTCAAGAACAAAGTTTGAAATTAACTCTGAAGAGTGTAAAGGCAGGTCAGGATATCTCAGCATGTGAAGAAAAAGGTTGTTTATGGTAATGAACATATATCAGAATTATTTTTGAAGGATGAGGAGGTAATGAAAGAGAAGTGGAAGCCTGTTGTATAAATAAATTGTTCACTTGCCAATTGATGCGAAGGTGCAAAGAGAAGAAGGAGGAATTAGATGGATTAGACAACTGGTCATCTAAAACTGATTCTTACCTATTCCTTACTGGAAGAGCTTTAACTCACTGTGGTAAGGAGAAATAGGCTTAGTTCCATTAATGTTTTAATGCCAGACACAGGTTTTGAATTCCCTTTTGTGAGTATTTGTTTCTTTCACTTGATGAGGTAAGAAAACACAAATTCTTTTGTAGCCTTTGTGCTTCAAACATTGTAGGGAGTGCCCTGGTCTGTTAAAAATAACTGTCATCTAGAAATCAAATGTTCTTTTGCTCAACATCCTGAGGTGCCCAGTCTTTTAGGCATGATCAGAAAAATACAGGAAAGCAAATATTGTCTTTTACTTCCTCCTGCATACATGCAAAACCATTAAGTGACAGTTTCTTGTCAAATGTATCAGAAAGGGTCCAACTGTATAATGGCCTTATGGGAAGAGAATTTGCGCAAGTTCAGAAAATTCCTGTTCTGAGGAGGTTCAGGAACCCCTCTACCACCTAAAAGAGTTAACTGACAGGTTGGCTATGATCCATTTCTCTTTTCAAGCCTTCAACTATCTAGCAGAAAAGTACAATATTTATTATTCCTAATGACCAGGATGATACTGCAGGATAAAGGAGGAGAAAGACTTTTAGAAAGTGTGACACTGTATCTTACAGGTGTTTGAGATACTTAACTGAGTAAAGGGAGCCCAAGGTTTGATCTTCTGCTCCTAAGAAATTACATTTGACTTAGAAGTAATTGGCTCAAGAACAGGATGTGTATCAAGGAAGATGACTTTAAAGATGCTGAAGTTGGAGGTGATGACAGCAGGAAAAAAGGAATACAGAGAAGTGCTAAATATAGAGGAGGGAGAGGATCACTGCATACATGCCTGAAGAGAAAATATCCTGAAAATATAGTTATCAGTTGTGATATGATAATGTTATTATCTGTTTCAAGAATAATGAAAAAAATTCTTGTACTGCTAGTACAAGAAGTACTGATAGTAAAAGTTGTATGGGAGATATTATCCTCGTAAATTTTAACTTGTTTTTTTTTATGTTGATTCGTTGTGTGAATGCAGTCATGGAAGTGTGGATCATCTCTTTACACTTTTACAAATATTTACTTGCCTGCATCCGGTAGCTAGCTTCCAATTATTCATAACCTCATTAATGTCTAACAAAGTCTTCCCTAGACATGTAGACACTCTTCGGTGATAAATGGTTACACAAAACAGAGTTTTGAGGCCAAATATTTTGGCTCATCATCATATCAAATGTTGAGGCCTGACTTCTTTTCCGTCAAGAAAATGAACTGGTTTTCCTCTGGCTGTATCCTATTTGAGTAAAGATACTGTATTTCAACAAAAAAAGAAAGCAGTGGAAGATGAAGGGAACTAATTTAAATTTAAAAGTTCATTTTTCGTGCCGTTGCTGATATTGCATCTACTTTATTGCATTTCAGTTGCCCTAGCCCAAGCTTTTTATGTCACTAATCTCTGTGCTAACATACGATGCTTATGCATAAGCCTTGAGGGAAAGTGCAATGCTACATGAAGACCGAACAGCCCCCCAACACCAAAGGTAAATTAGAGTAGATCACATATCCTTTTCTTATATGCAGAAAATATATCCCAAAAGAGAGAAAGTACCTTTACTCATTTTCCTGGGATTTTCAAACATTCAGAGTTCCAGCTTTGAGCAGCTGTTATAAACATGCATTCAGAAGTCCAAAAGCCCTAGGTAAACAGCCCTCACACAGAGCAACTGCAAATAATGTGCCTAGAAAGTCTGGTCTTGCCAGAATACATCAGGCTGACTGTCACTTGTGCCCAGACCTGTCAGATTTGTGTCTGTACTGCAGCATCCAAAATATTTCTGTCTACAGAATCTAACAAAAAATGTGACAGACATTCTGATCTGTCAAAATATCCAGTATATTGACATGTCAAATATCAACGTCACTTTTAAAGAGCTGTTTTTTTACAGTGATATATAAATTAGTGAGCATCCATTTAAACTGATATATTATGGTTAGGTCGGGATTCCTCTCAACTGTAGTTGTATGAAAACTGATCATCTAGTCTGGGTTAGCTGCACTATATAAAGCGCCTGTGTATAGGGACCTTCAGCAGGTACTTCATTCTACCTTTCTCAGGCACATGTCTTCTGGCGGAACAAATTATGCTCCTTCTCCACTGATTTTTGGGAGGCCTGAAGAAGTAAGTTTAGACTAGACATCTAATTTTTAGAAAAATAAAGTTAGCTTAGTTGAATCTGGGCTTAAGAGTCTAATCAAGGATGAGATTTTATGTTGGACAGGGTATAGACATTTGCGGGGTTGTATGTAACGTACAAATCTATTCAATCTCGTGTTGACTTATTAGCCAAAAATACAGTAGTCAAAACCAACCATTTTTTATCGGGGAAGGGACTTGGAAATATCTTTACTTGTTAAAACACTTTTGCTGTGATTTCTGTGGTTTAAAATTCTTCCCATCTGACCTTTACAAACACCTTTGACATTTTCATACCCATATCAGTAAATACATTTTAACTGCCTACAGAATAAAATTTTCTCACATCTCAATATATCTACAATTTTCAGAAATAAGTGCGCACCTTAGAGTGTTTATTGAGATAACAACTTACTTAGAAACAAAATTAATTGTTAGCATTTTAAGCAGTTTTTCTTCAAAAAATGTTTTAAATGTACTGAAGTTTGTTTTTGCTTGATAGCTATGTCCCATAGTTCATTATGCTGTTTCAGGAATTTGCATTTCCTTGGTTGGAAAATGCTATTTCTGTTTCAGGAATTTTCAGCCTCTGTTTTTTGAGGTTTTTGTAATTGTTTTGTTTTGTTTTTTTTTTAATTTCCCTCATTTGACCAGATTTGATTGGTCAGTGATGCTGGTCATTTGATTCTCAGTGACGCTGAGAAAAAAATGAAAACAAAACTTTAATCGTCATGCATACTCCTTTCTGTAAAAGTATTATTTGCTCACTTATAGTTGATGTCCCACTTTTCATTAGGGACAGAAATCTCAAAAGAAATAAAGGATTTCATTATTTGTTTACTTTCAGATAGGCTATGACAGATCTAGGGATACCGGGGAGAGGAAAAATTATCTTTCAACACACAGACAACATGCATTCTATTTAATTTTGCTTACTTCAATTATTTCCCAGTGAACATGGTATCAACAACTTCATTTAAAGCTTGTGAAATGTCCTAGATGGGTTTTTGCTGGGGGCAATGAGGGGGGAGAAATCAGCGGTATTTACCAGATCAAACAGCTAGTTTTACTGTCTTGTCGGTCCCAATACCAATGAAGATCAATGGATGACATGAGTCACTGAATCAAAAGACCCAAGACTAGCATGTGGTATGAAAAAGACTGCAAGCTCACTGTAAACTGTTTCAGAGAGAAGCAGTATGTAATGAATTCCAAGAAAAGACAGCTGTTTCGTACCTTTCATTCCCTATAACTGGCTCATGGGTATTTATATAACCACTCTGAATTGCTCTGACCACTGAGTCTAAAAAGATGTTATTTCTTATTTGAGGTATCTGTTATAAGCAAATATATATGCACATATATATGCACGTGTATTTTCTTTCAACTACAGCATAGCATGAATAGTATGCAACAGCAATTAGCACAACCAGACTGCTGATTGTACATCTGCCATAGAACTAATAAATATGAAAGTTGAACTGGTCATGAGGACATCCATCTTGGTCAGACTTTTTTCAAAACTATGGATATCCCATAAAACTCTAGAACCTACTTTTGTAGGTGCTGGGTTGCATACCAATTAACTACAGGCATCTATTGGAGCAACATGAGCCTATAGATACATTGAGGGGAAGGTGTAGCTCTTCAGAGTGCCTTCCAGCCCTACTCCCTGCAGTGACATCTGACATATCACAGAATATTAGACTCACAGAATGATTGTGGTTGGAAAGCACTCTGGAGGTCATCTAGTCCAAGCCACTGCTCAGAGCAGGAACAACTATAGCAGGCTGCCCAGGACGGTGTCCAGTCAGTTTTTAGTATCTCCAAGGACAGAGACTCCACAGAATCCTTGGGCAACCTGTCCCAGTGTTGCCTGTTGTCCTAAATCACTGTGTAGCACTGAGAAGATTATGTCTCTGTCTTCTTTACTCCTTCTCATCAGGTATTAGTACACATCAATAAGATCCTTTTGAGCCTTTCCTCCAGGCTAAACACTCCCAGCTCTCCCTGCATCTCTTTGTATGAGAGATGTTCCAGTCCCTTCATAATTTTTGTGGCCCTTAGCTGGACTCCAGTAAGTCCATGTCTCGCTTGTAGTGTGGAATCCAAAACCGGTCCCATCACTCCTGAAGTTTTTCAGTACTGCTGAGTATGCATGAAGGATTACCTTGCTCAAACTCCTGGTGATGCTTTTCCTAATACGGTCCAGCACTGGAACATCTTCTAAAGACACTGGGATTTTGCAGTCAGCATGTCATCAGAGCATCCTCCTCTGGTGATGCCAGGGAATGGGAGGTGTTCTAGAGTTCCTCAACTGCAGCATGCAGTGCCTCAACCTCCAAATGTCTCACCTTACTCGAAGGAGAGAATGTCTGTCCTAAACTTAGGCTAATTGAATTGTAACTAAACAATGCTTAAAGTAGACTGTGTCAATAATTCTCTGGCCCATTTCAGGCAGCTCATGTTAGAAAAATTAAAATCACATGTGATTTTTTCTAAGAAATTATTTTCTATGATTATTTTTGAATGAATAATGTTTATTCTGTTTTTTGTAATAAAGCTGTATCCAGCATATTCCTTTCAATGTTTTCTTATCCTTTTAAAAACACACTTTGAAGCAATTAAGTATGAATATTTGTGATGTTAAGCCACCTCCACAGTTTCAAATTCTCAGTTGGATATGCATGGCAATTTTTTAAGAAAAAGAAGGTAGTACAGTTACACTTTACTTAAATTTGGCTACTTTGTAAAGAACAGTTTGCAATTTAAGCTCAATTTACATAACAATTTTTAGTGATGAGAGAGAATCTACTTAAAATATTGGATTCAGTTTGGTTTGTTTGGTACGGAAATACACAAAACAGGAATTTCAATCCTGCACTCATGTGCAGGATTCAAAGGCAGAAAAGCTATGTTTATATTAGCTAGACCTCACACCGAAAGGTACTAGGTTACAAAGCATTTAAATCCAGGGGTTTAGACTGCTTGTATTTCACAGTTATGAGCTTGAATACTACATGAGTCAGAATGACGAGATTTAGAGGTAGTGTTAACCCACCAGTAACCACAATTTCAAATTGTACTCCTGCAGCACAAGGAAAGTTAAGCATAACTGATTCTGAAGCTGACATATTGACAGATACAGTAACAGAAAGTTTTATATTTCCATTATGTCTTGAATTACACTTTCAGTAATGAAAGCAATGTGTCAGCACTTTTAAATGTTCACAAAGACATGCAACATTACCGCTTTCCCTAACACAATTGCTTCAAAAACTTTTCAAATCTTACACACAGCCCATCACAGGAATACAAGACTCTTGCCTTCAAAACAATTTAAGCAATGCTATCTAATAAACAACAGCAAAATAAGTCCAAGAAATAAGCTTTTTTGAGGATACAACAGTGATGTTTTCTTCTCTGTTACAGGTAGCAAAAGCATTCGTACATTTTTGAGGGATTAAAATTTTGTTTGAAAAAAACATGAAATCATACATACAGCTACCCCGAGTTTCCAAAATGATTACACACAAAGTAGCTATTGATGTCGTTTCACATAAATTTCTGTCCCTCATTATGTTACTCCTAGAATAAGTCATGCTTCCTAATGTTAGGCCAGAACAAGCTTCCCAGACCAACTCTCTATGATGAAAGGAAGTGAAACACAAATAAACCTTTAATAGGGTTTACTTCTGGTCTCTTTTCCCAAGTAAGAAGTGATAGGACAAGAGGAAACAGCCTCAAGTTGTGCCAGGGGAGGTTAAGATTGGATCATAGGGACAATTTCTGTACCAAAAGGGTTATCGAGCATTGGAACAGGCTGCCAAGGGAAGTGGATGGGTCACCACCCCTGAAGGAATTTAAAAGATGTGCAGATGTGGTGCTGAGAGACATGGTTTAGTGGTATCTTGGCTGCGCTAGGTTGATGGTTGGACTTGATGATCTCAAAGGCCTTTTCCAACATAAATAATTCTATAATTCTATAACCACAGGGCATGCAAGAATCATGGATATTACTATGAAATATGAAAAGGAGACAATTCTCCACCATGTTTTAAAAATTTTCTAAATTCAATGGGAAACTAAAGACAAGGAGATAAAATCACCATGTTAATTTCATAAGTTTGTGAATCCTTACATTTAAATAAGACAATAGTTTATAAATATTCTTTTAAACGTAACTTAGTGTTTGCGTAAGCATCAGCTATGTATAAAATAAAGGAAGAAGTTTGATGGAGAGGAAACTATTACAGACACTGGACAGCAAAATCCTTTCAAGTAAAGACTCCAGTCACGCAAAAAGAGACCATAGTGCAAACAACTGGTCCCATTTAAAAACCTGAGGCTTGCTTCTTCTTTACCCTCTGTTTTAGGGAAGCATGTATTTTGCACAAAACAGGTGCAAATATTTGATTGAGGATACTGTGCATTTTATATATGCTGTAGGCAAGCACAATGGATTTAGCTGTTGGTTAACAGGTGATGAGGCTGTTAATTCGACCTGAAATCTGCAAAGGTGCATATTTCCATGCTAGTACATTTTGTCAAAAAGTATGGAACACAACAATTCTATTATTTTGATTACATAGCAATTTTCAACAATTTCATCAAAATCCAAGTAAGGCCTTGACATCATCTGTATAAGAAAAAAAATATTTATGTTGTTTAAAAAATAAGTTCTGGCCTCTTGGTCTTAGTAGGTCAAGTCTCAAAGCCATGGTACAGTTAGGTTATGTGGACATAAAAAGTAGGTGGGAATAGAACTTATAGGAAAATATTACTAGTTAAGCATATTAATTTTAAAATCTGTTCCTGATGAGTTCTGTCTAAATCTAGTTTTGTCTCTCCTAACAAGTTTCTACCATATTTCCAGAATGACACTTTGAAATGTAAAATTTTTCCAGTTCCTAAATATTATTTTCATAGACAGATCAGTAAGTTTTTTGAATATGAAAAACAGCTCGTGGGTCAGTCTCATGACATCGGTATATAAATCTTATGAGTAGGGTAGGGGAAAAAAAAAACTTGCTTTAGTCATGAACTGCATAGAAGTTCTGTCAGCAGTAAATCAAGTTGCCTGATATTTCTCCATTGCAAAGCATGTCTCAAAATGTGCCATAAAAATAAATGAATGTGTATTACAGAGAAAAATAGGGAGGATTAACTTTAGATGAATATAGTCAAAAATTCCTCAAAATGAATTGCTTGAAGTGGCTGGGAAGCTGACAGTATAATAGTCATGAAGGCTTTTTTGTGCCTTATCAGAGATTCCTGGCTTGGCTTAGGATGTCAGCTAGGTGCAAAGCTGTTGCTAGTAACAGAAAATAATCTGTTTGATGGAAAAGCTTAACACAAAGTAAACTGTCTTTTGAGGATAAAAACTCAGTATTCCTACAAAAACTTAGTATTCTTAAAAGTAAGTGTAAGATCTCTACATATGTGGCGTAGCAACTTCAACAAATTAAACAGAAACGTGTAATTATATATTAAGTATTTTACAGTAACCCTTTTCTTTTAAAACTTCCCCAAAATGGAGTGAAGATAATAAATCTGAAGATGAAATATTTCTGCTACCAGAACTTTATATAGTCTATATGACAAAGCAGAGAGAAGATGAACTGAAAGAACCAAAATTTGAAACTTATGGAGTGTGAGTAAAAATAATTAAAAGTAAAGAGAGTGTAAAGAGAGCTGTTGTCTAAAGATCTCTACAATTGAAAGGGTTTTCTATGTTGTCTATGGTGATCAGTATATGTTGCAAAATTTGTGCATTACATGCAGTAGCTCCTCTCCTTTATCAACAGTAGTATTTAATGAAAAAGTTGTTCTGTGCAATACCAGTTTGTTAGTGGAGGTAGTTATAGAAAACCTGAAAGCAAAGACAGCAGGTGTGCTAAATATTAGACATTTCCAGGTTTGTGTTGATTAATGGTTTAACGTGACCTTTAAAATCATCTTTGCTTGTGAGTACAAAAATAGTACTTGCAAGAGATCTGTGAGAAATGAAGCAATGGATTCAACAGACTACCATTACTGCACCTGGCAAAAAAAAAAGGCACTGTAACTAAAACCTGAAATGTTTTTGAACAAGGAATTGTCTTTTAAAGTCTCATTGCTTCTGAGTCACGCCTAGTTGACAAGTGGACTTGTGTTAGCACTAAATTAGATTAATATTTTTGAAAGGAATTCTTAAGACCCTGTCTTTCCCCCTTTTAGACTCAGACTTGAGTTTTCTTATCTGACTTCCAGCTATACAGGTACAATCCCTGCTACAACGGCTTGTCCTCAGGACCAGAGAGTGCTCTTTGGAACTGTTTGATGTATTAGCATAGGCGAAGCCTTCTGGTTTTACTTGTATCTGGAACATATCACACATGAGGAGAGGTTAGGAGAACTTAAGAGAAAAGAAGTCTAACGGGGGATCTCTCTGCTATCCACAATCAGCTGATGGAATAGTGTAGAGAAGACTCTTCTCACAATGGTAGGATGAGAGACAACAGACATAAGTCAGAATATGGGAAATTCTGACCCAATGCAAGGATCAGCATGACACTGGAACCAGTTTCCCAGAGAGGCTGTAAAATCTCCATTCCTGCAGATATTCAAAACCTGGCTGGACTTGGCCCTGAGTGTGTTCTAACTGGCCTTGCTTTAAGCTGGAGGTTGGATTGGATGGCCTCTAGGGTCTTCTTCAACCTACATAAGATTGTCATTCTTTGGATTTAATATACATATGTCAGTAGAGCTGGAGATAGTATCCTCCATACATCCTGTATGGATGTGGACATATTTTCACTGGCTTCACATGAAAGTAGAACTTAATTAATTTTAAAATAAACTAAGTAAGTAAAACCACAATGACACCTGTTCAGGAAAGGTCTGAATCTTTATTAAATTATGCTCACTTCCTAAGTCTTGCATAAGCCTTTTGCCAACAGTTGGAGTGTGAGTAACAGTAGTATCATAGAAATTTCCTGAAAAGAGATGATTCATTGAAGAAAAACATGACTGGAAGAAAAGTAAGCAAGACTCTGGGGAAGCAGATTTTCTTTGCATAAAATTTATCATCACAATTTTGGCATTAGGAATAAACTTTAAAACCAGTTGTAATTGAGGTACTCAGAAAGCAGATTCCAGAAGGAGCCCATGGGACAATAAGCTATTTACTATAGAGTACTTGATGGACCTCCTGCAACTTAAGTTTAATAATTTTTTTAGGGTAAATAGAAGGAGTTGTCATTAAATGCAATTTATTAAAAAAAAAAACCAAAACAAAACATTGCTGAGAGTAGCAAAACTTTATCTGCTTTGTAATGTATAGTTTTTAGAGCTGTAAATAAATTGCATTACTTCCTTACCGCCAGCACATATGTTTTCCAGCTACTTTATGAGTTCACAAGAAGAAGCAACAATGTTTGGATTTTTTCTCTAAAGAAAATGCAAAGTAAATGAACATGTGTGTTTGTGTTTATGTGTGCAGGAGAGAGAGCAAGAGATAACGAGTGCACACACAAATGGTTTCTTTGAGTGAAAGTTAATAAGTGAATGTCACTTAGCTTGAGCAGGTTATGAAAAAAAAATACAGTAGAGACAGTGAACCTTAAGCAAATCTGACTGAAAAGACACAGTACTGAGCTACTCGAGAAATGAAGGGCTGTCATTTTCTCATCATCCTTTAGACTTCAAAGAAAGTAGAAATAAGAAAGACAAAGCTGAAGGCCTTGATAGGCCAAATGAAAGATTGCTAATACATTTTTTTTTTGTAAGACAGCATTAAAACAGAATGATGAACCAAGTAGATGGATAGAAAAATTAGTAGAAGGAACAACTAATCCCATAAAACATTCCCAGGCACATGAAAGACAGGGAAGTGACAAGTAGTAGTCAGTATGGAGTCACAATGGGATAGTCATGATTGACCAACTGGCTTGGGAGATGAGGGGAGAGCAGTGGACACTGTCTACCTTGAATTCAGTAAGGCATTTGAGACTGTCTCCTATAAGAACCCCTAGAGAAGCTATAGACAGGACAAGAGGCAATAGGTACATGCTGAAACACAGGAGGCACTGTCAGAACATCAGGAAAGGCGGGTTTATTTTGAGGGTGACTGAGCACTGGAACAGGTTGCCCATGGAGGCTGTGGATTCTCCACAGGGAGAGTGTTCCCGGCAGGTTGAGGGAGGTGATCCTTCCTCTCTGTTCAACACTGGTGAGGCCACACTTGGAGTACTGTCCAGTTATGGGCTCCTCAATGCAAGAAAGACAAGGATACACTGGAGAGAATCTAGCAAAGTGCCACACAGATGATGAAAGAACAGGAGCACCTCTCCTATGAGGAAAGGCTGTGAGAGCTACAACTGTTTAGCATGGAGAAGAGGAGGCTCAGAAGGGATCTCATCAACGTATAGGACAGTACAAAGAAGACAAAACCAGGCTTTTTTTTCAGTGGTGCCCAGTGACAGGACCAGAGGCAATAGGCACAAACTGAAACACAGGAGGTGCCATCAGAACACCAGGAAACACTTTTTCCCTGTGGGGGTGACCAAGCACAGGAACAGCTTGCCTAGAGTGATTATGGAGTCTCCATCCTTAGAAATACTCAGAAGCCATCTGGACATGGCCCTGGGTAACTGGCTTTAGGTGACCCTGATTGAGAAGGGGGATTGGACCAGATGACCTCCAGAGCTCCCTTCCAACCTCAGCCATTCTGTGATTCTGTGATATGCCATCCACTCATCTTTCCTATGCATCACACTACACGTCATCATTGTATAAAAGATGTTCTGTGCTCCATGTTCTTCAAATGGCAGTCTCTGTTTCATTGTTATATTATCGATGGTACAACTCAGGCACATGAAGCCTACTTTTTCCACTTGTGTGCGTATCAGATAGCCTTCGATGTCTTCTCTCTGATACCATCTTGTGACTACCATGAATTGTTCTTAGCCTTACAGATGGGCAGATCAGCAGAACCACCAGTCACCACCACACTGCACAGCACAGATTCTGCAAATCAGACAGGAGGTACAGGAAGAGAAAAGAACTTCTGCCAGGCACCAGACTCTGAGTCAACAGCATCAGGTGCTACAAACCTTGGGCTTTATCCCAAAGTAACTGGTTAGTACTGACAGTAACAACAGCCGCTGAGGGACTCTATTTAAGACACACTGCACTGCTCTCCTAAAGGAGATTGTGCAGGTTGTCCACTTCCAGAGTACCACAGGCAAGCAACCAGCTGAAAAAGAGACTTGCCATCACATTCTGTAGGTGTGCTACCTCTGACAGTGACTGGTCACTGTGCAAGCACGTAGGAAATAGCGATCAGAATAGCACTGAGGGTTCAGAAATTATCAATCACCTTGTCGATCCATACCCTATGCAAGGCTGTGGGTGCTGTGCAGGGCTTGGGATGGAGTAGATAAGGCAGGTGAGAAAGCTATTTAAGGGGATTCACCCTGTCATAGACTGGAATTCCTTCCATTCACTGCTCTTCTCGGGCAGGGCTCCTGGCACTATTTCCACTGTAAGGAGTACATTTCTCTCATTTCACAGGCCTTTGTGTAACACTAGGGAAGACTCATGGACAAGATATCCTGCTATACTGACCACAGGCATTATGGTACATTCCACACAAAAAGAAAGACCAGGGGAGCATCCTTTTCCCTCCCAGACAGAGAACTCAGGAGTTCCCTCCACCAAGGGCAGCCTGCAGCATGGCAGATGCTGTTTATCCTCTCCAGTCTCAGGTAATACAGCTAGTTCAGTCACAACACTCACAAGCACGATAGCTGCAGTGTGCCAAGCCAGCTACATTACAGCAGTAGTTAAAAACAACAAACCCCGCAAACAGATGAAACTCTTCATCTTACCTTTATTTTTGTCATACAAACAGCCTTTGCCAAGTTACTTGACCCCATCCCTTTTTTTTTATTCTTCACCCTTGCCCTAACTACATCAAGCTCTGAACCCAACCTCCCAACCACTCCAATACATCTCCCACCTTCACCAGCCTTTGCAATTCCCTGAAATGAAAAGTCAAGCAAAATCCTTATGAATTACATTATTTATTTATAGTCACAGCAAACTGGAGGGTGAGTTAAAGGGAAAGGAGGGGAAAAATGAAAAAGAGAAGGGTATCAAGGGGTTGTGCATAGATAACAAGAAAGTCTACTACTCAGAAAACAAAAAAAACCCAAATATCATGCATCAGAAAAGGATAGTGGTGGTGGGGAGAAGGGGAAGTCAACTCCTATTTGTCCATTTCATTTTCTCACCAATGTCAAGATGTGTAGCATAAACCTGGCAGTTTTGAGGGTTCCCAAACTATCTCTCTGAGGGATTCAGGAACTCCTAGAGTTTCTTCATCTAGCCCTTCCAAAACAAAGCTCTCCTGAAGAATGTTGTCCTCATGCTTCTTGGTTCCACGTTGGCTTCCATATGGTTTTATCAGTAAAGACCATCAGGACTGACAGTTGACCGCTTGCTACCTTTCATGAGTATTGTTGCACTTCTAGAGGGCTCTAAACAGGGCCTCATCCTTCTATCCCTTCATAAGCCTTTTTAGTTATATGACCAGTGGCTGGCAATCCAGTCTGTCTCTGCATAGCTCCTCTGGTCAACCCCTTCTTGTGACCAAGACCTCTTCTTCAGATGTCTCTGTGAAAGAAGCATATCAGGCAGAACACATTAATCCCTGTTAGTGTCTTTTCTTTGTTATTGCAAGCCACTTTGTACGAGCAGGGATCCAGCATCTTATGTTAGCCCAAGTGCACCTGGGAAAGAGCTGAATACCCTTCAGGTAGGTGGAGGGAGCTCTGCGTCAGGTTGCCATATTACTTCCATGCTGTTGACTATGAATAATTCAGCCAGATCTGCTGTCTGTGAATTATTATTGGTATGCTCACATATGGATTACTGCTGTAGAGGTATATCTACATGGGGTACACCTTGAAATCTATAAACACTGTGTCCCAGTAAAAGTACCATGTCCTGTGGAAACCTTGAGATGAATGATACAAGACTCTTCCTCCATGCACACCTCTTCTGATTCACATTTCCTTGCTTATTTCCCTGAACCTATTTTCCCTACCTAATGACAAAGATCAACACCCAGGTTCCTCCAGAATGCCAGATGGAGCACACATTCTTCTTCACCAGCCTGCTAAATGACATCTAGATAGATCCTAAGGGACAATGACAGGGACCCTTCCCAACAGACTATTAGATATGCCTAGCTTTTTTAGGAGGATGTGAAATTTAACTATTAGATATGCCTAGCTTTTTTGGGAGGATGTGAAATTTAACCATATGGATACAAGATGTTATATTGCCCTGCTTTTCCTTTAGGCTAGATTCCTGGACTGTTTAATTTAGTTCTGTGGCTATTATAAGGATAGCCAAGACGTAGAGAAGGAAAGTGCTCCTAAAGGACCTCAGTAGAACTGGGCTAAGTCCAAGATTGTCTCCCCACTGCCCCAACATCCTCTGCTGCGATACCACATATAAGGAGACACAGACTTACTACATGTCCTTTCAACACTCCCTTAGAATGCCTCAGCTGGCCGTGTTTGGGTTTTGGACTTATCTAAAGCTATTTTAGAATGAGCAGTTTCTCACCTAGCTTATAACTAAGCTTGGTTAGCTTTCTAAAATGAATGCATGATCTTCTGCTAAATATTTCAAAAACCTCAGGCTATTGGACACATTCTGCCCATGCTTATTACACACTGAAAGGAAAGTGTTCCTCATTGAATGTGCAGCATCTATTCTATTTTAATTACAGTTGCCGGTTTTTAGCCTTTATAACAGGATAATACTAGAGCTCTTTTTGATGAGCATTCTTGATGAACAATTCAGCATTTAGAGCCTCTCAAGTTTGTAAGACTGTATTTATACTAGAAAATATAGCAGTGACAGAGAACATTGCTGAGCACAGGAGTTTGTTTATGCTGTAAAACAGCGAGAATGGTCTCCAGTATGCATTGGCCTAGGTCAACTAGTACGCTCCCAAATATTTTATGGGTATAAGCCAGTGATCCTTTCCAGTTGTTAGTGTTAATATCATCATGCTGTTTTGGAATCTGAATGAGATTCCTAGTGTAGATGTGGGCTGATCTGTGATAACTGCCCTCAATGTCAGGGTGTTTAATTTTCTGGTATTGACATAAAAGAGTGAGGTGGTAGATGCATTATTTAGATTTAGATGCATTATTTAGATTTAGAAAGAGGCTTCTAAAAGCTAGATTAAGTACCTTATATTTTATAGATCCCAGGTTGAGTTAATTTTTTCTATGCTATTTTTTTATTTATTCATTTATTTTGATTCAGAGTGCTGAAACATGCATCACTAGATCCGTAATGTAGAACTGTCTATCTTACATTAAAACATCCAGGGTTATGTTAATGGAATGAAGAGATACCAAACACATAATTTCTTCTGGTAAATCAATTCACAAGTTTATTTTCTCTGCTCATAAATGTGTGCTTAATTTTCCCTTTTAATTTATCTAGCTACAATTTCAAGTCGTCTAAGATCTCTGTCATGCCTTTTTCCCTTAAATGAAAGGGCAGTTTAGTAATACCATGAATGTAGTGCATTGATTTTCTTTTTGATGAAACAGATATAAATTTCTTGCTGAAGGTATTTCTTCTAGACCTTAAGTCACATTCGTATGTTGTTGTACATCCTCTCAAATTTTTTTCTGACATCCTGTTTCCAAAGTGAACTGCAGAAATATATGCAGAATCTAATATGGCTTCATATGCAGTGAGGCTAAAAATTACTACTCTATTCCTGGTTAGTACTCCTGTTTTTCATCCAGAGATTCAATATCTCATATTTTGCCGCAGCATCACAGTTAACATGCTTGTAAATCCTTTTTAGAGGTACTGATTTTTACGGTCTAATATCTATTTTATAAAGAAGGCCTCCATGTCCTTCTTTTTTATTTTCCACTATTCTTGAGTTTATATTAAAAACACTTTGTTCACGCAGACTTAACTTACCAACCAGACCAAATTGTGCCACATGACTTTTTAAACTATCATTTATCATCCTGCAATCACTTGTATTATCTACATTTTTTTCGAGAAGTGTTATCCTTATTTATACTTCACTATTGAGCAGCATCAGGCCTAGCAGCAGACCCATAGATTTTTTTCCAGCAGTGCCTTTTCCAGTGATAATTCCCTATTGTCTGCTTGAGAGCTATTTCTCAGTCAACTTTTTGTGTAATTACTGATGTTGTCTATTTCTATTTGTTAATTATTGTGTGCTACTAAATCAGTTGTCTCTTTTTTAATTTAATACGTAAGTAGTTATGTTATCAATCAGACTTTCAAGAATTAAATCACATTTGGGTGACAAGAATTGTTCTTTCAAAAATCTGTTGACAAGATTTTAACTCTATCCTGTCATTTTGTTTTCTTTGAAAAAGATCTCAATCAGATTTCCTTTTTTTCCCTCAAACTTTAATATTAGGATAAACGGTCATTTGTTTGGTCTTTTTTAAAAAAATATTTTTACCAAAATAATAGCACTTCTCCAGCCTTCTGGCAGTTCCTTTACTTTCCAAGAAAGACCTGAAATTCTTTCATGATCAAGGGCTACTCAGATAATTTGTTCAGAGCTCCAGGTTCAATTCCTGTGTTGTTTCTGATTTGTTAAAATTTTTATGTCTATGAGTTGTTGCTTAAATCCTTCCTATTTACAAATAGTCTGGCTAGTACTACATAATCTCGAAGTGAAGCAAATATTTAACATTACCTCTTTCCAATTACAAAATCAAAAGTGAAAAATTTTAATGAGTATTAAATACGTTATTCTTGTTTGCTAAGTCTGTCTCCATTCACTGCATTTAATATGTATTTCCTTATTCAAATTTTCTTCATTCCTCACATTCTTTAAAAAATTCCCAAGAACCAACAGCTATGGATCTTTTTTTCTGATATCTTTAGTTTCCTTTAACAAATTTCTGTCTATAATCTTATTTTTATTGTTACCTATGTCCATCTTTTCAGCTGATGCTTACATTTTTCCAATCTTGAATAACTTCAAATGTACTGCTAGTGGTATTTACGACATCACTTCATTACTAGGCCGGTCTGGTGTCTGTCAATTTAATGCATCCTTAAGAGTTTCTACACTTTAGAAATTATTAAATTATTATTAAAGATATTTGATTCAGGCATTTTACTATTTTTGTTTGTTTGCATTTCTGTCTAATCTTTTCTCTTGAACAAATTTTACTTGTGTTCTTTCACAGTATGGATGAACTCAAACTTTCGGTACACCAAGGTCTCTGTTTTCTATTTGACATTAGTTTCACGAGTTCAAAATTTATATCCTCAAATCCCTCCTCCAGCTGCTATTTGATCTTCAACCCAATTAAAGCACCAGTCTTTCTTCCTGTCAAGACAACCAGGCATGCAAGTTTCTTCTTTGTGGTAAGTTATACCATGGTTAAAAGGATTCTTAAACTAGGAATACTCCCTACATATTTTGTCTGCAAGGTATGACCCAAAAAGAATTCTTGGAAACTTTTGCTCGGTCAAATACTGCACTGCAAGGAGAAAGAGGTAATGATAATTTCCCAACACCTGCTTTCAACAGTTGAGTGCTTGCAGCAATCTTCTTTATGATTAACAACCTGGCGTTTCTCCTTAGGCTAAAGAAGCTATCTGAACCCTGATTTGCCATGTCTAATCCGAGCACTCTGACCAGTAAGAGGGAAAAGGAGCAATATCCATTGTGTTTTGAGGCTCCCTGGCAAAAGAACTGATGTCCCAACTATGTGTGATTTCTGTTATGAATCGTAGTGGAAAAATTTATGTTCTTCAGGCCAAAATTGGGACGCTTAAGCATTCCTCTTGCCCTAGTATTTCTTACTGATTAGTACAGCTGGCTCCATTCAGCTTGCTGGCCTCTGTGGATCTTACATGCAAATTCTTACCTCTTTCATCATTCCTTCATGGACTGTAGGCACACAACTTGATCCTGAAGCTTCTACCAAGAAACAAACGCACCTGAAAATTAAACACTGCAAAACTGAGCCCATGTTGCCCAGTGGATTAGGCTCCAAGCATATTCACATTTCTATATATTTACTACATATGTCTGTAATTTAAAAAAAATAAAAATGTATATAAATAAGTATAACTGTTTAGGAGGATCTTCTACTTCTTTATAACATATATAATCAAGTCTTGATAACTAATCACTAGGCATGTCAGCCATTGTTTCATTTTTTTTTTGATCTGCCATAGTGAGGTACAGACTACAATCCTGTGCTCTTTGGTGGAAAGCCTTTTGTGTTAGAAGACTGTCATTGACAAGATTTTGAAACTGTAATACTGCTTTACTGTTGACTCTAAAAAAATATAAAGGCTCTGGGATGGATCCCTAAAGCATTACTTTCTTCTTTTTTTTTTTGTGCATTATAGACACATGCTTAAAAGTAATTTATTCTACTTGTTTAAAGGCAGTATTCTGCAGAAGACATCTTCCTCTTCTACCTTCTGGTTTCTCTTATCTCATGCATTGAGCTATATGGAATCAGGCTCCTGTGGTTGGTTTTAAGTTAGTAATCATGCTAGAGCAGGTAGCAGTATATTTAATGTGGTTTATTCGAGTTTGAAATTAAAAGCAGCTTTAAAGGAAAGCATTTTCCATTTTGAGTAAATCATACCAATAGGTATGCTATCCCTTTGACACTGCTTATGACCTCACTGCTGCTATAGAGCTAGTAGATGTCAGCTGCAAAACAAATATTTTTGTTCTTTACAGATTCAACTGAGAGTGACTCTTACATAACTGTCCTCAATGCACAGATAATAATTACTTTCTATAAATGTTTTGTCTCGAATCTGAAATTAAATATACCATGTTACATTCTTTCAATAGATCATAAGGGGAAATAATTATCAAAAGCTGGCATTGCAGTTTAGCAATAATGAAAACAACAATCATTCACTTGTTTAGTGTATGTTAGACTATTGTTTGGGATAAGATTTGATATTGCTTCGATATCTGCATTGATAGTGTTAGAGATTATAGGTTATACCTTAGTGTCAGAAAGAAATCAGATCATTCTGAGAGATGAGAACTTTTAACAACTGGCTATAATGCATCATATTAACAGAAGAACAGATGGTGCAGATGAGAAAGGAAGTAAGGACATGCACGTATCTTAATTTTTTCTAAAATTAAAACAGAGTGATATACTATCACTGATTCCCAAAGGGTGGATAGGATATTCTTGAAGCCTGACTCATTCTTTCTTAAGATGTCAACAAATAAATCAAATACTTTAATCTTTTCCATGAACAAAGAGTCTTTTTTTTTAATTAAAAAAACTTCTTTAGAATTTCAGGTCTTGGTCCTGAAAACACTAATATATGTGGCTATCTTAATGTGTGTAAGCATTTTCATTTCAGTAGAAGTATGTACATCTAAGTGACTGCAGAACTAGCTCTCAGATAGAATTGGAAATACCTCTGGCTCCATGTGATCCATCACTTCCAGAGGCAGGACGCAGGCTTGTGGGAGAATAAACAGGTTATTTTTTATAAAACAACCAAATGATTTGGGAGCTTAAGTCCCATGTTAAAATCTGAATGACAAATGTAAGATAACAAGAAGTAGATACCATCTGACTAGACAGCACCTGAAAATTTTTGCCAAGTTACATAATTCTTGGGAACTTAAAATGACAAGGTTAAGTTTCTACTGAACAATCTAATGTAATGAAAAACCAATATCTGAGACTTAAAAGCATAAAAGTAAATATAAGGAAAAATGTTGATAAGAACAGGTCACACAAAAGCTGAAAATCTAAAATTAAATATTTAATTAGAACTCTGATTTTGCTTTCAAGGTAGGTGGCATTGCACAGGCTATATTACAATCTTTTATAGTATTTATTTTTTTGCCAAAGAGAATACTGTTTATTTTTAACAGGCCACTTTAATATTAATACATGTGTAATAGGATCAGAACTGAAAATCAGCTAAAGATGGTAAATTTTACATTATTGGGAAAATTACAATTTTTTTTTTGTATTGTAAAAACATTTATTTTTAACAATTTACCTACATTAATCAAAAAAGTACAGCATATTTAATAATTTTACAAATTCTTCATAAAAAATATATCTCTGTACAAAAAGTTCTTTTGCACCTACTTCATATCACAGCAGCATGTAGTGAAATGGCAGAATGAAATACTGGGAATGAAAATTAGGTTGACTTGATCATAATGCCGGCGTTCTTCCCCAACCCTCCCCCCCTCACCCTCCCCCCTTTTTTTTTTTTTTTTAATAACAGCTTTTCTTTGTTTACAAAATATTATACACAAGAAAAAAAATTATTGCAGCTAGCCTGGAGAAAGGCAAGATGTGTGATACAAGCAGCAGTTTTTAACAGCTTTGAAGCACATAACCTGTTTTTTTAAAAAAATACATAGCATGTATTATTAGCCCATCATAATGATCTGGTCAACACTGGGGGGAAAGTCTTCTGCATATATCTCAGAAAGCAGATTTCCTGGCTGCCATTACCCGACCATTGCACAACATTTTTAAGAGTCTTATTCTGATGAAGCACCATATATAAGTGCATGCATACACAGCCTTCCGTAAAATAACTTCAGGAGAAAGAGCTCCAACCTGAAGAGCAGACTCAAACATAGCAGAGAAGGAGAGGCATTTGAAGGATGTGGACAGAACTGATAAAACTACAAGACCTTTCCTTTACTTGGGTTCCAGTCTGAAGCTCCTGTTTAATCAATACTCCAAACACATATCTTAGGATAATTTGTCAGTGTGCCCCAATTTTGAGTGTCCCTGATCAAAGAACACTCACTTAGGATAAACACTCCTCGGGGATCCTCCTCAAAATGAACCACTAGATAAAGGATTCACAGGATTTGGGCTCTCTAACGCAAAAGACCAAATAATTTAACTATTCTCTTTTCTGGGACCTTTCCTCCAACACATTCCTCGGTGGTTATAGTGAGACAGCTGACTGAAGAATACACTGTAAGGGCAGGAGTAGAAAACATCAATAATAACAAGAATTTTGCGCTTGTTTTCAATACTCCAATTTTTTCTGCCATTGCCACTACAGAAAGACTTCCAAAGCAGTAATGTTGATTTTGAACACCTGTCAAAAACTTTAATCACACAACAGCTTCCCTCCCTGGCCCACTGTTCCTGCGGAAGCTCTTCATTTGTAGAGTGACTTCCTCTACATGGGGGAGGATCACGACAACAACTTTGATCGGATGACTTTGTTCTTTCTCAGGAAATGTGAAAGGTTCTGAGATGTGACAGAGAAATGAAACTTACTGCACAAAAACCTCAGAAACAAACAAAAAAGAAAGTAAAAAACTACTAACAAAATGAACAAGGAACTGACTGGAAAGGATTATTTATTAAATTTTCTTCAGAGTTTCCTGCTCATATGAAGAATATAACAGCTGGAGGCCCTACAATACTGTATTATATTGCTGGTATTTTTCATCTAACAGATGCAGAGTTGTTAAGCTGACCAAGGGTTACTTTTGAAATTTTCTTTGCGTTCTGCAACATTAGCTGAAAAACTTGTTACTGGGCTTACATTACCTTTTTGTTTTGTGTATAACAGCCAGACCTACACACATACGGAGTTCAGAAACATTTTTTGACATTTTTTCATAGCAACTGGATATTAGAACATTTTGAAATTCAAAAAACTAAATCAAAACAACAACAAAAAACAACCCTGAATTTTAAAGAAAAGCAAAGCAACTTTCCTGGTTTCTGAGTTCAACAGGTATGACTAAAATCAGATTTTGATTAATTGTTTCCTGTAATTCCCTAATTTTAAAACTCAATTTAATTAATCTGCCCAATGGCATCTTTGTTTTTTTGTTTGTTTTCTTTCAACAAAACCTCTAATTCTAAGCAAATGTTAATGATGTACTCAACCATTCATATTTACAAATGTCAAACTTTCTCTTTCAAACTGTGTAAGTACAAAAGCAGTAAGCAGTGTGTTTAAAAAATCAGAAAATAAACAGAAAACAATGATAGTTGAATATTACTCTTTGTTCAAAGTAGAAACTGAATGACGGCTTTTTTATAGACAACTTGCACTGGGTTTACATATGCTACTGTAATGTGTTTTAGTTCCATGTAACATCAGAAAATGATGTCATCTTACAGGAAAAAGATGGAAAAAAATGCAAAAGGGAAGACTGTATTATGAGCACAGGCTCACAGGCTTTATGAGCTATCTAAAATAAATTACTATTCACATTTGTACATGGCAAGCAGCAATAGCTGCTAACCCCCCTGCTGTTAAATAGTATGATGCTGACAATGGTGATTGATGACTGATTTCAGAAGAAAACAATACTGGCAATGAAAATTTCTTAGAAATGGGCTCTTGTTCTGGCTGAAAGTCTCCAGTGACTTGTAATCATGTTTACAAAGAAATTTAGTCAAAAATTGACAAAAGAAATATTGTCCTCTATCACACAGGATTTTAACTGGTGATAAGCATGGGGCTTATAATTTAGTATTCCAAGTAAATTTCTTGTGGAATGTTTTGCTTGCCAAAGAGTGAGTGAATGTCTATATACAATGGACAGCGTGTAGAAACCCTGTATATTTTTACCAGCATCTTACTCAGTCATCCGTAACACTCTAGTGCAAAAAAATTGTGCATTAACATTTTGCAATATAACGGCCGATTGGGAAATTGGCAAACTGCCCTATGTATGAGATACACTGTAAGTTTCTTTAATTTTAGCAAGATTTCAATGGTAAAGCATTTGCAGGTGTATGCAACCTCAAGGAAGGTTGTCTTCTTCAAGAGAGCTTTATTTCTTCAGAATATTCCCGGGGATAATCTGTGATGCTATCATTTGTTACAGTACTCAAAGGATTTATCCAAGTGCCCAGAAGAATGCATTGAAAGGCATCCAGCCACATACAAATATGAAAGTCTGAGGCATTAAATATGACAAACTGGCATGACTTGGCAGTCTTCCTTAAAGTGTGCCTTGATTTGAAGCAGATGCAGCCAGGCATTTTGATCCACCTTTAAGATGAAAAAATATTCTTTGTCTGATCCCCAGAAGACTGACACGTTTTTACCAGAAAATTTAGCTGCGTGTAGGCTGACAGAAGATGTTAAAGATTACAGCAGCAAAGCCAAGAGAAGAAGGGAAACTGGTATATGGCACCAAAGGAATTACTGCTTGTCCATCAGAGGTATGGCTATGAATCAGTCATATTGGGCACTGAAGGCTATACCACTGTACAAACTGTGTTCAGAGTCGTATCAAACCTCACAGCCTTTGCCTCTGTGGGTTTTAAGTTTGTGTCATACATGGGATTTTCAAATGAAGCCTGTCCATTACTGTTTTCATGTCCAGCATACCCATTGTACTGTACTTTTGGTCTTGTTCTGGGGAAAAAAAAAGACAGGAAATTATCATTAGTAACCCTTAAAACCAAACATTCTACAATTATTATAAGTTTCATCTATAATGTTTCCATCCTGTTTACACAAGTTGCACAACTCTGTCTAAAAGTGATAACAGGAGACCCATAAAGCACGTTGCAGGGACTTAAAAAGTGAGAGATATCTGTCTGGAAGTTACTTTTCATAGCATGAAGAGAAGAAAATAAATTCCTAATGGGAAAACTGATGCTACAAAGCACAAAGACAATTTAGGCAAATATAGGTATGCATTTTCCACTATAAAAATGTCAAAAGAATGACAACTTCATAGCTTGCTGTTAATGGCAAAATTGGCAGCCAAAAGTAAAGCAAAGTACAACAAAAGTAGAAACAAAAGTAAAGTTGGAACTGATAATATTTATAATATTTCTGTCAGTAGTAACAATTATGATATTTTCTGATTTTCAGTTTTAGATTGCTAGTCTGCCCATAAAAGAATCCTTACACAGAGTAGAAACACTTATTCCAGCTTTACTAACACCTTACCAATTTCCAAATATATATCCTTGTCTTTCTAAAGTATTGATAGTAATAGCAAGACTACAGTAGCATCTTTAATATGATTATTTTAATTTGATCAGCATATTCCAATTGACTTTCCTGCAGATTTGGGATTTTACCCACACTTTTGCAGTATATCTAGGAAGGCAACTGGACCATCTGTGCAAATGTTCTGATGAAGATCAATACAAATTGTGAATTTAAAAGAGTTGAATTGAGTAGATGACTAGATGTACATAGAAAGATGAGAGTGAGTGGCTCCTAATCTATCCTTTTAATAGTATCTTGGGTTTTAGATGAGATAAACACCCATAGACTTAATTGACTTAAATGTTTTCAAGCAGAGGTAGAGAGAACAGTTTAGTAATTTGCTGCTATCAGCTGTTTGTTACCAGTTTGGAGCAGGAAGTTAGCGTTGCCCCATTGAAGTGCTGTAACAGGTCTCCTGGGTATTACTGAATTTAAGCCAGTGCAAAGTCTGCCAGCATAGCTTCAATCAGGCAACTCTTGCACTGATATAGCAAATGTCCAGAATATGTTGCACTGCCAGTGGTAGTAACCTTCAGATCAGGGTCAGTACTTCCAGTTATTCCAGACAGATCTGCCACAGCATGCCTGCTTACCTCCGTAAATACTTCCAGCAACAACCACTACTAAATACCTTGACACAGATTTTGTATGTCCAAAAATATGTAATCAGATTGATCAAATCCTAATATTCACATCAACTACGATATTTGAATATCAAAGGATACAAAGAATTATCTTCCAGTAAACACTCTTCTGTTTTGGATAGCATTTTACCACCGGAAAGAACATATCAAAACTTAAAGGATGTTCACATTTTTACGCAAAGTTCTGCTAGAACATACTAAGCCAATAATTAAATGAAAAATAAAACAGGATTGTGCAGACTTTCTGATCTATCCAGCAAAATGATATCCTATTACATCATATTCTACTACTTTCACCTTAAATATCCTAGCATCTGAAAGTATCTAAACAAATATATAAAGGAAGTTCATCATATAATTTTATACATGTAATTGAAATAGGGCAAGAAAGTTAACGAAGGAGTGCAAAATGTAGGTGCTTGGTACTTAATAAATGTAAAACAATTTAGAAAAGAATCTCATGATAAAACTTCAGAAAAGGGTTCTTGAAAATAAAAATATTTTCAGAAAATGGTACTGTTTTGGATAGCAGATGGGGAAAACTGTCATTGGGAAGATGTCAGTAAAGGAAATTGACAATCTACAAATAATTCTGTTACTTCTAAATATGTCTTTTTCTGCATATTCTCATTTTAGAAGTAAAAAAAACATGCTTAGAAATCTTAAGTAAGAGCTTTCCTAAGTGTAAGTAATTAAGCATATTTTAATTTTGTTCAGAAAGAGTGAGATGCTGTCTTCATTCCTGAAGCAATCCCTGTCTTGTCAGATAAAAGTTACAGGACTGTGTAAAAAAGGTTTAATAACCCTGCTTCTAATTAGATGATATTAATCTGACATAGGCACAACAGAAACTTCCATAAAATCATCCCCTAAGAAGACCTTCAAATTCTCTGATATGGAGAGCCTCCAGGGATATAACTACAGTTGCACCATTGTGAAAATTTCAAGTTGTTATTCTGGTTGTTAAGGTACTTTCAATAGAGTGCCTTCAAAAGTCACATATTCTGTGCTTTTTCCTTTCAAACATCCTTTGTTTTAAAGAGAATAAAGTTGGCCTACACTTATTTTACATCAGTAATCAGGTTATTAATTTTCTGATAACAGTATGACACTGATAACCCCTCTAAAACCTGTGGTTTAATGGAAGAAATTGTTTGAAAATACTAAAAGGAATCATATTATTTGCAAGATTGTTATGGGTATCATCTTTTTCAAGTATCTAATGCATTTAAAGTAGATTAAGGTAGGCAGAACTTCAATGCTGCACCAGCACTACCATAAACATTGGGATTACAGCTGCTCATCTGAAGCCTAAGTTTTATCTCTCTTAAATGGAAATATATTTTTACTAAATAGAAAACAGAATCTCCACTGCTCATCTAGGACATAACAAATTTCATAGAATAAACCACAAACCGGACCCCTATGTCACAGTTTTATGAATTTTTTCTTAGCGTTTGTTTCCTCTTTCTAAGAGCAAAATAAAAACAATGTTCCCTTTACATTCCACCTCTTCAACTGATCTGAATGCCTCTGTTTTCATGCTGCTGTTTAGGTTCCCACCATTGCAGAGCAGGAGCAATGAAGATCTGTAAGCTTCAGAAAGGCATCTTACAATAACATGTTCTTAGACAGAGTTCACAGCTCTTCCTAAGCAGTTTTTTCAACAAAAGGCTATATTACTTTTCAGGACATGTATCATTTTAACTGGAGTTCACAAGTTCAAGCCCAACTGCAATTTCTTTTTCCTGTATCATTTAATGCTGAGATAAGTAGAGGGTCGAGTCCATCACAGGGCAATAGTGGACTTCAGTTTTTCTATGTGATTTCTTATAAATACAAAATACCCTTGGTATCATGATTATAGAACAAAAGTTTTAAGAGGGTGTTATTAAAAATCAGCATTTCTGTTGAACACCATTTTGCAAACTGCAAATAACACAAGGAGGTCAGAGTATTGTACAAAAGAATACGAATTAGAATTCGAATACAAAAGAATAAGAATTGTTCCAGAAAGATCTAGCCGAACAGCACTCAGAATGAAAAAAGGTTCAATAGATACAGACATATCAGCTTTTAAACCAAATTTCAGACAAAATGGTAGGATTTATTTTATTATCTAATGACATATGAAAGTTTCATATGAGCTGAAGTATCCACTAGCTTATTCAGCACATACTGTAAGTAGTCTCATTATGGGCTGTTCCCTCATGGGATTTATGGATTTTTCATCTTGTATAATTAATACTCATAAGCATTTTGAAAGAAGCAGCATATATTTAACTTAATAAAGCATTAAAATGAAAGAATAGAGCATGTGACCTGAGATTTCAATCTGATTCAGCCTAACGAACCAAGAAGGTTGATACATCTTTGCTCCTTAACTCAGTGACTCATTTTTCTAATTGTTCAGCATTAAGAACTGCCCTTCACTGAACCCCTTCATGGGAATACTTAGAAATATTTGTCTTTCTAGACAAAAGATATTCTTGAAAGCTTTAGTATTGTGTTCTCTAGTTACACTTACCTATAAAAATTAAAACAAAGAGCTGAATACAAAACAAAAGTTGAAACAAAGTTACTGAATAAATAACATTTACAATACCTGTGTTTGTAGAGGTAAAATGCAAACCCTGATAATATTAGAGCAAAGAATGGTACCAGGATGGCAGCTGCAACAGAACTGCTGTTTGTACCGTAATAGTGATTTGAAAGGTCTGTGTCTGCACTTAAAGGACCTGAAATGAAACAAAGAGGGCAGAAATCAGATTCCCGGGTTTTCTATCTCACAGTTCTCTTTCTATTAAAGAATGAAAGAAACTGGTGTCTTGATAAAATAATTCTATTTAAAACCATGAAAAAAATAGCACACTTTATCATAGTATAAATCTTGTTAATACCACTTAATAATATATCAATAAGTATCAAAATGATTTGAAAACAGTATTCAGCAAGTAAAATAATTATGAAGAACATCTCTCATGACACTAATTTAATAATTGTAAACCATTTAACTTCTAAAAATATAAAATTGTTAATACTGCAGAAAGTATTGCATGCTTGCAGCCTTAATATTCAGCTGAGAAACAAGAAGCAATGTGAGACCACATCAGACATGAAAAAGGAAGAGAGAATGCAGGTAACTGCAATGAACCACAATGGTTCTGCTCAGCACCCCAGTCTGAGCACCTGCTTTACAACCTCCTTTTAAGGGTGAAGCATGAGTGTGTTTTAGAGCCTGTGGCAGCTACATTTGCAGTGGGATCAATCTGAGGTGGACAAGCAGATAACCCGGACTGTAAGACATTTTGCAGAACCCATTTTTCCATCAGTAAAAAGACAGACATTGTTAAATTGCTTAAATAGGTGGCCAACTTGACAGTTGTAATTGTGAAGGACGAAAAATAATTTTATAGTGAAAAAATATAGAAATTTTTTTAGAAAAAAAAAATATATATTTTGAAAGCCAACTCCATGTTGCCAGTTTGAACTCACAGCACTTTAGAGAGCAATATATAGATCCTATCCAAGGAGGAGAGATCAGGAGAGAAGGAAAGTATGGTGAGGATGGAGATACGACAGCTATCTGGGCTTGCTATTCTGGAATATTTTTGCTGATGCTAGTAAAGAAGAATAGGACACACCGGTGTTTACCACTCAGAAATGCTCCAACCCACTAGTATACACTGTCTTAAACACTATGACTTCCTCATTGATGGCAACAGATACAATCAGTCTTTCTAGGACTCTGGCACAGACCAGTTATATATCACAGATGCAGCTATTGTGCTCCTTTCAGCAGTCTACTAAAATATCTAAATAAGTTGCAAAACTGAGACAGAAACAAACAATTCTTTTATGATTTCTTGCAGTTCAAGCTCAATGTCAAAGAGGAACGAGGTAATTTGTGTTCTGTTAGGTATTTTTAAAACTTACATGTTTCAATTGCTAATATTATAATATGTTTTGTGCAATTCATTTTACAAAATGTATCAAATTCTAGGAAGTAATTAAGTTCTCTTTAAAATGAAGACACCCCCCCTAGGAATTTCAGAATTGCCAGATTTGGTCACTAAACATGACAAAATACTGTACTTGAATGTTTTTCAATGCCTGAATCTTCTGTCACATTTCAGACTCCTGTATATTTTGCTGAAGAACTGGTGCAGGATAACTTTTTAAAATTAGTAAATCTACTACTGTGGTAGTTGGGATCATGTTATGAGCTTTATCACACTACTGTGGAGTATCTTAATTAACATCGAACTATTTTACAGTAGAACTAGTGTATCATAAAAAAGTTTTGGACTTTGGTAATCCAATATTTGTTCGAAGACTCAATGTGTGGAAGGCCTGTTGGCATATTTTCATGTATTTGTATCGTATTGCACATGTACTGGATGTTTCTCAGCTAATCTAAATTAAAGACAGAATCAAGTATTTACCACAGTTAAGAAAATTTTAAGAAATGTTAATTTAAATGCTCCTTTTGAATTTTTTACTGCTAAGAAGAAGTGATAAAAGTTTAAAAAACTGTATGCAGTTATCACTATCTTCATCCTTTACTATCACAATCCCCAGCTGGTTTTCCAATTATTTGGAGTAATTAATAAAAAAATATGGTAATGATCAAATTCATTGTAGTCAGCTTATATCAGCAAACCTCTGCAATTAACATTCTAACTTTTATTTGAAATCCTAACCAGGTACCAAAACAAGCAGAAATTTGTATGATTAGTGAACTCTTAATTTATATCCCAAAGGTATTATCATTGCACATATGCTAGATATAATTTAACATATACGGAGCAGAAAAATTACAAAATATCTGATCAGAATTCAGCTAAAAGAAAACATAATTTGAAATTCATAATAAGCAATTCTTGGTCTGAAATTTTGGTATGGAATATTTTTAAATTTAAATAACATTTTCCTGTGTAACTTAACATTTAAAACTAGGCACAAACTTACATTTAGATAATTTATTTTTAAGTTATCACTGATAAATGACCCTCATTCAATATTTAGTACTCAAAACTCCTATTGGAGATAATTGAATATTTTATAGCTTTCCAGTTTTTAAAGTATCATATTTAGGGTAACCAAGTGTCCTGGTTTGAGGACACTTGAGGAAATTGAAATTTTTAACTGAAATTTACAACCTTTAATTGTCATTGCAGAAGTGTTGACCAGGTTTGGACAGTGCATTGGGTGTGCTTTGCATTACGGAAGAGAAACTTTGCTGCAATTCTGGATAATTTGAATGTTATTCATGTATGAGACTCAATTTAGCTTCAACACAGTTGGGTCTACTTATTACAATCATTTTCAGAGTTGTTTGTGATTAAACATATCCTGATGTGAACTTTGTATTTCTTCTGACAGTGTTATGATGAGAAATAGGAAAGCCTATTGTACTGCTCTAATTAAGGTATTGATTGCTACCACAGCTACAACCAAAAAAAATGGAAATAACTGCATGCTAATAGAAAAAAAAAAAAAAAAGAGTGCAAAAAATAGTTTGGTTTTCTTTTCATTAAAAAAGCCATACTTTGGCACTGGGAAACATGTTATTTATTAAAGGGATATTCAGTAACATTATAAATGTTTTTTTTTAAAAAAGAACAGGGGTTTGTTTAGCCTGCTAAAAACAGCAGCAGTCAGGTGAAGTTCAAATTCTGATGATACACAGTGAAATCATTATTGCGCAAGCTGTGTACTTCTACCCTTTAGGCAGTTACTGAGTTTTGTCCTTTATACATTCTAGAAAGTAATACTTTTTGAAAGAAATATTCATTAAGAGCATTTCTTTATCATTGTAGCTTTCAAATGCATTTCCCCTGTAACTCCTAGCCCAGGGTTTCAACTGTCTGGCATCAGTACAACATGGCTCAATTTTACTAAGAGAACTGTTGTTGAAGCAGGAGAAAATGTGACAGCGAAAGCCATGCAAGATAAGAAAAATAGAGTTACAGGTAAAAGAGTAATTTCGAGATAAGTATGGTTAGCAGCTCAAGGATTTAAGAGAAAAAATACAGACACAGAAAACAAGTCAGCAGCTTCCTAGGAGCAACAGAGACGACCTGACCTGACCTACTGGAGAGGAAGGTCTATTGGGTATCTCATTGGGTGTGAGGAGTATATTAACATATAGTCTCACAGATCATCAGTGCTAGCTATCTATTTGTACATTAGCTAATGCACAACCGTTTTGTACTCTGAAGCCGTGAGTATCCTGTTTAGATGTCGAGTTTCTTCATGAATGACGAAAGTTGTGCAAAATGGTCTGGAGAGGAAGGATGACACCTTTATAGAGTGAAATTTAAAATTCACGTGTCTCATGATTTTCAATGCTTTTAAGAGTTGGTCAATTTCAAGAAATGAACATGTATTTCACAGCTATTGATCTAATATATCACAGACACAAAATAATTATATACATTTCATATTTTTAGTCAATATTTTTTTATCTCAATCTAGACAAGCTAAAAAAAGTACTTTGAATAAAAAAAAAAAAAAAAAAAAAAAGAGAGAAGTGGGTCATTACATTTTCCCAGAGGAAATAAATATAGGAAAATAACCCTTTGGTGAAGTAAGTTTCTCTTCTTACAAAGCTGCCTTTACATACAATTTAAAAGGACAGTCCAGATTGGAATGAACAAGGCCAAGGTTTTAGAATGAACATCTTCTAGAACTGTAATGGTGAGGCACAGGCACTCAGAAATTGCAGAAACTGAACCTAGCTGCAGACTCACAGCCTTCAGAGACCGAGTTATTAAAATATAACAAAACAAGCCAAAAGCCCCCAGCAGTCACTGATTACTTGGCAAAACACTGTCACAACTGGTTTTGGTGTCACAACTTGGGTCCCTTAAGCAGGCTTAGATACAGTTCTAATTCTTTTGGCAGACTGATAGCAGAGATATTTTTGCCCTCTGGGCTGTTCTATAAGGCTACAAGAAAACAGATTTGCTTCTGAAAGAGGATAAACAGAACTTAGAAACAAAAGTTCTTTCTGTTTTCTCGTCATTAAGTTCCAAGACTGGGAATGTCCACTGAGTCTGGTCTTTCTCTAGTACTGTGTGATAGGGTATTCTTCATCAAATAGGTTGGTCTTTAAAACTTAACCAAGTATTTCTCAGTAACTGTTGTTTTTGAAGTACTCTTGAAGGGGAAGGATTTCAAAGTAGATTATGTATGCACCAGTGCATACACAGTTTATGCATAACTCTGGCTTAGCATAAAGGCAGCAAATAATTTAACTTCCTGAAGAAACAGAAATATGTTAAGTCTTCAGCTGGAGGACATATGAGATCATTACCTCAGCTGAATATTAATGAACAGAATAGTTTTAAAAAACAGAGCAAGTTATCCTTGCATATGAGAGGGTATGGACAATTATAATGACCTGTGTTGGCTGGAATTTTGCTGTTTCCTTTTAGCTGTAGGTTCTTCAATAGAGAATAATAGATATATCTATAGATAATCCGTGCCTATTTAGCAATCACATAATGAAAACTTCTAAAAGAGACAGTATGTGCGTTTGTAGCAAGCTCTCTGCTGAAATCTGAAGCTGAGAAGCCCTCAGCCTAAGAATGCGTGTGTAACTTGGACACTTGTGCTCCATACTAGCCTTGGGAATATACAAACTGAGCTCTCATATTGCAACTCTAAATGGTGATGCAGACAATGTCTTTCACTACCGTAGAATGCATCCATTGGAGAATGATGTAACTGCTGAATTTTCATTCTGCTTGTTTTTCATTTACCCCCACAAGTTATTAATTTCACTGCTAAGACACATGAATCCAAACTTTTATTGGGTAGCTGGCAAACCATGGATATCTTTTTTGGTCTGGCTTAAGAAAAAAAAAACAACACTGAAACATACCCCACCCCCACCCCCAAAACAAAACCAACAAACCACACTCTTACTATTTAGTAGCCTATTATCAAAGGCTACTAAACAAGACAGATGTTTCAACAAATTTTGAAGCTCTACTTTTACAGTGTGCTTCTTAAAATCAGGAAGAAAAAGCATCTTAGATATTACAGGGATAAGGATTACACGAAAGTACAGGAAGACAAATAATCTGTCCCACACAAGAGTTTACTCTGAAAACAGAAACTGTATTTGGCTTCAGCAATTGGCAGTTCTTAGGCTAAGACTCTGAAGAGTAAGGTTTGCCCCCCCTGTGACTAAACATATATAGCTATTTGAGAGCTGGCCAAGGCAAGAAAATCCATAGGATAACTGCTATTACAGCAGTTAACGGAGCAAAGAAATACAAGGGAGATTTGGCAGAACTTTAAAGGACATTGGGTACAGCACCAATTAAGTTAAAGGAACCAAGGCAATTTATAAAATGTAAATACAGCTTGGTGTAGATATATTGGCTAGGCTTTTTCCTTCACCTAGCCCAGTACTTTGCTGTATATATACTGTTCTTTGACCACTCTGCAGTAGTTCCAGGATCAAGAAATGCAGACGTCTACACTTGGTATTTGCCAAAACAATTTTATGAATAAATATTTCATCAGTTAGTGTTTTATTATTTTTTATGAAAAATTATGTTATAAATAAAATAACTAGTTTTTCACCAGCTGCTGGACCACTTGAGTTCATAGCTGTAATATATACCTCGGTCACTCACGTCATATTTTTGACAGCAAAGTAGAATTATATCTCAATACATATACATGAAACATCCACCAGCAACAAGCAGTCTCCAAAAAATACTGTTAAAATCAGTGTTGATTCTGTCTTTTTAATTTCCTATATAATTCTGACTGCAATTTATACATTTCAGCAGAAAATATCCTTGCATTGCCTGACACCCCTGTTACTTCACAGAAAAGCAAGCAGTTGCAATGGCATTCTCTTTTAGAGCATCGTGTAGTCATCTTATTAGGTTCCTATACAGGAAAACATAACATAGTAACATACTAAGCAGAGTTAAATTGGGATTTCAACTGTATATTTAAAATATGACTATTTCACTATATTTTTTATAGTATCAATGGCATAAAGCAAACATGTCTACTCCAGCTAGATAGCTGAGTCATTTGTTGAATTCACTCTTGCAAGACCCCAAAAGATTATACATACTAAAGCTCTATGAATGCATTTACCTTGTCTTTGGAGCATAAATTTTCCAAAGTCTTTTCCATGTATATCACCTTGATATGTAAAAACACCTCTTTCAAGCCCTGATGATACCTAGAATGTGTTGAAACAGAAAAAAAAAAAGTTCTGAAAAAAATAAATAAGAATGTTTAGCCATTCGTTTTTCTGACTTAGAGTAGGTATATGGAGCCCAAATTTTCACTTTTATTCTTTAAAATATTAGTGAATTCTCCATGGTTATGCAATATTTACCATTATAAGTTTGCAACGGTATTAAACAAAGTTTCAAAACAACACCTGGAATGACTTTAAAATATCTGCTGTATATTCCTGGGTTTTAAAATTCTTCAACTGGCATACACATAATTGAATTAGTATTACGGATATAGAATTACACTGAATTCTCAAGTTTTAAATTATCTTTCATAGAAAGAATCATGAGGCACAAAGGAGAACTACAAAGAGTAAAATAACTCTTTTCCTTCAATATTAAATCTAATTTTATTGCAGTGAACTATTTACCAAACCAAAAAAAAGGACAATGTTTCTAAAGGCAAAATTCCCACTCTTATCTAAGAAAATAACGTAAAACCACAGCAAAATATGCTGATTCACTCCACCTTCCCCTTAATAAAGCAAAAATTCTAATGGGAGTGTGGTAGATAGAAGTTTGTATATATATTTTTTTGAAAAGAAAAACAGTGTTATCTCTACACTGACATCAGAGTGCTGTATTCCATATTTATAACATAAAAAGTTGGACAGAGTTATATAGGAAATCACAAATTACTTCAACATTTAAGCTTAGCAAGCTTCATCCGTAGTGGTCTGATTACTTACATAACCATCGAGCGCCCAGTTGTCATTTTCAAACTTGCTTACAAAAATATCACTAGGTCCTTTAATCTGAAAAACTTTCAAAAGCAAATGGGCTTCTTCTTTCTTGTAAACACCTATTAATATAAAGGAGGTAAAAAATGCCTTTTAAATAACTTTTCAACTGGTTTGTTCAAATACATTTTCAAGACTAAGTGTATCACTGCAGAACTAAAATATTTTGTAGAAAACATTCTGTAATAACATAATTTTATAACCTGGAAAAAACACAGGATCTTATTTTAATGATCTTTTGCCCTCATTGTATTTAATAACAGGATGCAAAGATGGTTTGTTACTGTTTAATTTTGTATATAAATAGGAAAGAATATTTGTCTTTTCATACAGTATTTCAATAATTATGAATACAAATAGAATACCTTGCCTGGAATTTCCTTGAACTGGAAAAAAAATTGGATTTTACTCACATCACAACAGTACATTGCTATACTAAATATCGATAGTGCAGTAAAAGAAAATTTGCTGTACTGAAATTCTCTCTGAACTCTTGACCTTAAAAGGTACTGATAGCTGATAATGCTTTTTTCAAATATAAATGTGATCAGAGGCTAAATCAGAACTTCACAGTCAGATTTTCAGAAAGGAATGCACAACGTCGATTAAAAGGTATGCATGATTTCCCAAATTATTTAATTATCTGTGGCTATTTTATATTATGCTGTTATCAAGACCATATTGTTTTAAAGCAGATAATAATCACTATTGAATAATGGAGCTTTTCAATGGTACAGTCCTTAAAATGCCTATATACACTTAGTCTGTCACTTCAATATTACCCGTGAGTTCAACACATCAATACTATCCAGCAGTCCAAGATTAAAAAAACCCTACCTCAATATTTATTTGAAATGTAAGGGGAAAAATAGATGGGTGACTGCATACAAATTGACTGAAATCTGTGCAGACCATTACATTAGGACTTTCCTTGTGCAAAATAAGCAGAAAAAGGTTTTTAGTGAAAACCTAAAGTTCTTGTTTCATTTAGTGTTCGGTAGAAAATACAACAAAACTGAACAAATGAAAAAATTAAAAGAACAGCTTTTTGAATACCAAATTCTGAACCTACCTGATAGTTTGAGTTGTATGTTGGACGCCTCAATGAATGTGGCATTCACTTTGCTGCTTGTAGTATTGAACCAATCAACAGTCAGAGTAGCAGGTTGTCTTTTTCCTAAATATTCATAAAAACCTTTCCAGAGTGAATTTATAAAGAACACATCTGAGGGAACTAAAAGTGAGCAAAAGAGAAACAAAGAAAGGAGTAAACAACAATGAAGTAGCAATCTTTGTAGCCATACTTATGCTCTTCATTTTTTCTGTTACACCATCAATCCACTCTTCTAAAGAAGCATTATAGTAAAAGTTTTACAACAGGAAAGACAATATATCTAATGACCTTTCCACACAATAGCCTATAATATACTACACCTGTCCGTTACAATATATGTTCTTAAATAACCTGATGCTTCATAGCTTATGTGCTTCAGTGAATGTCCCCAAGACTATGAAAAATAATGGACTCTTCCCCTAAAGCCTTGTAGCTTTAAGGTATGATGAAAAAAAGGAGAATAATATTTTGAAGTCAGGGATTCCTGGAAAGAGACACCGTCTTAGGCCAAACCTTTTGTTTCATTAACCTATTAAAGCAGCACTGTGTGCGATTTTCAACTGAAATATATCAACTGAATATTCAACTGAATTCACTGATTTCCAGATACTGTTTAGCACAAGTTTTTTATCAGTCATTTTTAGACTCCATATCTTTTCTCCATACAGTATTACTGCACCTGTGAACAATGAAGTTGCCAGAGCAGCAAACTTTTTTGGTTTAAAATAAAGGTCTGTTTCTCAGAAACTGCAGTTTGAACAATCCGAAGTAAAAAACCTATAAAATGAGGTATGAATTATAGCAAGAAGCATATTCATTTGGGTAATTTATTTGATGTTATTGGTATTTTTCATCTATACAAAAAATATAAGTGATTTACAGGTAATAAATGTTTTATTTAAAATATTTAGCGAAATCACCAACAGAGTAGAAAAAGTCTCTGTTATTCAACAGTATCTGCAATATCAACATTTATTAAAAAGGAAACATAGAAGGGAAAAAAAATTCTTAGGAGAAGAGTTGTTCATTTTATGCCGGATATATTTACAGGGTGCTACATGTCTTGAACACTCATTTCTCCCCTATACAATGCTATATTTTTCCCGTACACTTTGCTGTTATAAACTCTGGGGAAGACTTCCTTCAAACGTGACAGTTAATTTAAACAAACAGTTAAGTTGGCCAAAGAAGACCACCCCTCCTCCTGCCCAGGCAGCACCTAGTGTTTCCTGGCAACTTCTGACAAGTGAAAATAGACATTTTTCCCCTTACTTCAAAGTTTTTTTTAGCATTACAATTTGACAAGTAAAGCTTTAAGAATCAAAATAAAACTTCATAAAAAGAACTGTTTAACCAATCACATATCTTGACAAAATGACAGCCCTAGCAACTATTAAAATTCATCTTTGCTATCCATGACCACTACAAATGATACTTGCTAAATAGCTAAAGACTGATATTAGAAGAGTATTTTATAATTTTCTAACTGAACTCTTAAAATAAACCATTGGATATTTTTTGCATTTTATCGAATTCTGAGCACTTGTAAAGGCAGCTGTCAATATTGAAGGAAATTTATCAGTGTGGGTATCCTGTGTATCAATTTTGAATAAATTCCATGGATATTTCCTCCTCCACCTAATCACTGATTGCAAAAATGAATCAAAAAGAAACCCAGGTCAATAATGCCATATATTTCCAACAAAAAATACTTCCAGGCAGTACATCTGAAAATCTGATGACTGATTAGCTGTTAACTGTCTCTTAATCGTATTGTTGTATTTCCTAGTACACATTACATAAAGAATAAGGATAAAAACTTCTTCAGTGCCTTTTGTCTTCAAATTGTGCAATAGCCAGGAGTAAATGTTCAAGCTCAATGTGGCATGACTTGAAAACATCATTAGTATGTTGTCTATACTACCACTGGATTCCAAGTGAGTAGAGACACACTATATGGCTTTGAGTACAACAGCTTCAGAGAATCTTAAGTGCTCCCTTTCCAAAACAAAACTCAATGCAGGACTGGGGCTTTACCCAAGGTAACTTCAACTAAATACTAAAAATATGAAGCATTAAATTTCAATTGGTATCTCACAGTCCTTAGAATTCATTTATTTTCTGCAAATATATGAATTCTGTAAAGGGTCTTTCAGAGTCTTTTCCCATATATTTCTCATCGCTTTGCTACCACAGTGACATACAGTAAATCTGAAACCTGGCATTTTAAAAACATGTTAACATTATTTTTATTTGTCTTTGCTTTTATTTAAAATTGTATGTCTAAAGTTATTGTCATGAATGTGATCATCTAGTATTACTGGTACGAACCTGACAGGTACCATGCAAGACTTCTATAAAGAAGCAGATGTCATACTCCTTTTGTCATATTGAACATCTTCAGTATCTAGTTTCTCTAACCACTCTGCCTTTGTGAAATAGTACCATTGACTTAGTATATAGAGGATTTGCACTTGCTGCAGATGGACAGAACCAGTAGTGGAAGAAAATAGCAAAATATATTTCCCAGTTGTGTTATAGTAAAAGGTTTAATAAAAAATGCTGCAGTCCCATGGATGCTGCTGAGAAATTGGAGTGGCTCTGACCCAATTCTGCTGAGCCCTTGCAATGTCCCTGCCTTTTCCACCCACCGTGGGCAAATGCAGAAAGAGAAAAATGATCTGGGTATTATTACACTAATGCTGCACCAACTACAGATTCTCCTCAGAATATGATAAATGGGGAAGTCTATGGCTACTCATTTAAACAGCTTCCAAACTATTTTTGCAAAGAATATATAAAGCAGTGAGAACCGTGGGAATCAGAGTATTATATTTCTTAAACTTCACATGGGTATTGTGAGAATTCTTCAGTTGCAACTTGTATTCAGTTACAATTTACAGCACTGTAAAATTGATAGTTAGTATTGATTATGAAAACATTAACTCTGGAAAAAAATAGCAATTTAATAAACAATAATAAACATAATGTGTATTCAGATATTCAAAGGTGGGAAATCTGAACACGAATCTATTCTGTTACAAAAACACTAGTTTAGCAATATTATCATCATCCCATTTAAAATACAGATAGCAGCAAACGGAATCCTATCAAGAGCCAAGAAAACAAGGCAAAGAAAATGCTCCAAAGTACATAGTGTTTAATATAAAGAGAATTCACAATTTTAAAAAACATAAAATAGTTCAGACTTGTTTTTTAAAAACTGCTTAAAACTTTTCCTTGTTAATTACAGTGATTTGTTACACAGTTTCACTTCTCGGCTTACCATTATTGGCATTTTCAATCATAGTATTTCATTTTTTTAAAGAAATGCCTTCCAAATAGTACTTCCTTATCAAAACTAGTTATAAGGGACACAGTGTGGTATGAACTGATATTGATGCTCTGCATAGTGATTATAGTTGGAGACTTGGTCTATATTTTAATTTGGCATTGAAACTTCAAAACCTGTGTGGTAGCAGATTAATGTATACCTTAGATGTTCAGCTAGGCCAATCCTCTAATAAATGAAGACTGTATATTAATTATATTGAATGCACATTATATCCTGTTTTATTGTGAGTTTGTAGAAGTAATGCATTTGAGAACTCATTTATGGTTTCACCTGACACTCTCACTAATAAACTCACCAGGAAGGTTAATTATTAGCAGAAATACCTTTTTATCCCATCTACTCTACAGAATCCTTCTGTGAACTTCCATGACTGTGAACCATTAATCTTACTTTCCCTGCAGCTTGCTAAAATTCAGAATGTAGAGTTGCAAGCTCATTTATTTGGTGAAAACTCTGCTCATTGTTAAATAAGTCATTAAAAAAAAATAAATAGGCCTTTTATTTTCTGAAAATGATCGAACTTGAAAAGACCTACATCAAGGATTTCTCACGTGTATTTGTCTATTTTGTCACTGGCAGGAGGAAAAGGTTAATTGCACCCATGTTCATGAAGAGGCATAGAAAAGCAGCAGTAATGTTTGCCTGCTGCTGGTGGCCCACACGGTTCGGGAAACCCTATCTTAGAGTACCTTGAGAGTTTCCACGAACTGAAGGCCAACAAAATTTCCAAAACTGCTTTTGGGGAGTTTTTTTTGTGGTTTCTTACAACACTTGCAATATAAAGGGCAGAACTTTGAACCCAATCTCTGCAATTATAGTCTACACTCATTATAAGGCTCTCCATTATAGCAATCTCTCTGATATAAAACTACTTCAAATCTGGGGTTAATGTGTGTACGCTTTATCTTTTTGGCTTGGCAGGGTTTTTTTCTGCAATTCACAAAATTGGTACTGTAGAAATTAAAAAAATGTTGTTTGGGAAAGAATTCAATGGAATAGGTTTTACATGGCACTGGTTATTATGAAAGACCTCAACATTTATATTCCTTTGAAATGAGTAAGAAACACTTAAGTTGAATATTGGAAATAGTTTAATTATCCATAACAATCTAGGGTGTAAATCAATTTAATTTATTTAAATCTAAAACTCTTCGTGTATACAAACCTGGAGTTTTAGTTATTGTTTCATTAACTTCTCTCACTCCTTTACCTACAAGTAAAAAGACAAATTATCATTTTCATAAACATATTTGTTGGTTGGTTTTTTTTTGTTTGTTTGTTTTTTAATAGAATATTAAAACAATGTCTGATGGATGCAATCATCACTTATCCAATAAAGCCATATTTAAAACAGAAATAACTGGTCTTGAATACTTTACATGTTCAAACCTACACACTTACACAAAACTAACAGAAAATAATTTAGGTAAACAACATTTTTACTATGGAAAGTCTGGCTAGCCAAGTATTTCATACATTTAGGCTTAAAATTTTTATATCAGTCCCAGTGCTATAAAAGAGAGCCTTATAGAGGGGACAAATATCTATATCTAATATCTATATCTAATTATTAATAATAGTCTATTAAATATAGCAATAATTGTGTTAATAAAGATTGATACATTTATGACACAAACCAGCAAAAGCCAGATAGCTAGATAAGGATGACAGGATCAGATATCATGGGAAAGGATCACAACCAGTGTCATTTGCTGTATTTCTGCACACTTAGCAGAGTTATGTCCATTTACCCCAGATCAAGTTCTTGCTTCATATCATTATCCACTTTAAAAAAGCTAATGTCCTGTAGCAAGATTTGGTCTTGCATGTTTTTTTTCTTTAGGAGCAAAAATTCACTGATTAGACTGATCAACCACTAAGAAAGCACAGAAAATGTGGGGCATTCAAAGAGAATTATACCTAAAGACTGTAAGACAATAAAAAAAATTCTTGCTTATGGAAACCTCTTCGGTATTTTATCTTTAATTAAAAAAAGAAAAGAAAATTAATAAAAAACATATAAGATAATTGATCTCAAATTATTACTCATATGGTACCCATGAAAAATCACCCTTTAGGGAACTAGAATAAGAAGATAAATTTTGATGTGTAGATCATGTGTCTTGACAGTGCTGAAACAAAGAAGTCTTACCATACATTAATGAAAAGTCAAATATTGTTCAAACATCAAATCTATTTAGCATTCTTTGACAAGTTAGAATTAAAACTCATGTCGCAACCATCTTTCCCATGGCATCTGACTATTTTTCCTTTATTCACATTCTAAATATAGCTTTGTTTTATTTTTTCATAATTGGGAACTTAGAGCCGTATTTTTTCACATGTGAAGACCAAGTTAGGCCTCATAACTATATACTTAGAGCTACTCTAGAAAAACTATATGAAATTTACCTGGATGTAAATAAAAGTGGAATCTGGTGCAGAGATCTATTTATTTTTTTATTTTATTTTTCATTTGTAGTGTAGAAGATTTTCTTAGACAAAAAGCATACCTGACTGAATCTAAAAGTCAAGGTATGAAATAACTTTTTTTGTTCCTAATAGAAAATCATACATTAAACACTGAATACATTGAAATACTTTTTAAAACTGTGACATAAAGGTAAATACAGTTAAAAATAATACTTTATACTCTTTAAGTCTTGTTTGCTTTTGTTAGAGGTAAACTTATGCGTGCCAGTGCATTTACACACACATATCCACGTTTTCCTCTATGAGTTCTAGATGCTATGCTCGCTTTGATTTTTTACTGTTTCTTTCATAAAGTAAAAGCTGTTTTGTCATATGCATTTTTAAATAGTAAGTGGAAAAACTAATCCTACTATATAAAATAAAAATGTCAGCGAAAATTAAATCCAATCAAGTAGGGCCCAACATATCACTTGAGTAATGACTTACTTTTACAAATAGGTGATTTTCCTGTCCATTTCATATCTGGTTTACATGTCCGATGTTCTGATCCACCAGCAAGAAAAAATCCTGGCTGACAGGTATACACCAAAGTATATCCTAAAGTAGGAAGATCTATTGCTTTCACATCTACATGTGCTGGTGTCTCTGGCTGCCTGCAAGCATGAGCTGCAAAGGATTTTTTAGAGTTAGAAAAAGTGTTGGTAAACAGTTTCCATAGGATTAGAGTATGTAATTTGAAATAAATGCATGCTGACTTATTCCCTTTCATTACGTAAACTTTGTACACCTTTAGAAATGTCAAGTAGCTATTACTTGTAAAAGTAACACTCTGAGTGTATAGTTATATTGTTGTCAGCAGATGGAAATGATACTATCACATATTTTTAAACAATACACCAAAATTAAATCATGATAGCAAAAAGAAAAGAGTTAAAATGAAGGGAAGCACAGGCCATTGTACGTGGTGCAATGATTGGTCCTGTGAATTATTGTACTGTCACAGCTTCAAGCATCACTTCCACTCGATGTTTTAAAGACCATTGAAAATTACAGAGCGGTTATTGTGCTAAATAAATTCATTATAAATTTCAATTGAAATAAAGGTTCCATAGGAAGGCTTTGTCATAGTACATTGATTATAACAGATATGGTTGCTCAGTATGCTTCTCTCCCTGTGCTCCACAATGTTAATTTATAACAACCCAAAGATAATTTGAAATGGGATAAGAATCTAAGGTCATTCTAGTGAATTACTTTTACCTTAGATCAGTGTATTTTAATGCAATAGTTATTTGATGTCCTTCAACCCATTCAGAGCTATAAATACAGTAATCATTTGCATACCCATGCATAGCCCACAAAAGATGAATTTTGCTAAGTTCTAGTTTATGATTCACAAAATAATAGCCAACAAAATAGCCCCATGCATACTTCAGGCCACTTTCTGTTCTCTATTAATCCAACACAGACAAAAAACCTGCATAAATTCAAAGCAGCTAATGCAGTGGATTAATCAGGACAAACTTTTTGAGTAAAACTGATAGAATTTTTGTGAACTTCATGAAAAAATATGAAAAAATTTACTTCAAATTAATATCCCAAATATATCTTTGGTCTTAGAATAGGAAACAAAAACATTTTAAAATACTGTTTTAAATAAAGTTTACTTTTTTGTAGCATATAATTCACTATGAATTTCCACATGCATCCCTTTGTAAATCTTTTAGAATTGCACAATATTCTGACACATTAGATGAGGAACCAGACTTACGAATGCATTCAGACTGTATGCCACTCCAAGTTAAGTTAGCAAGACAAGAACGGGTGGTAGATCCCTGAATATGATAACCTTTTCTGCATCTGAAAAAGACTGTGCTCCCAACCTAAGGATCAAAAAAGATTGTTAGATAAAAGAGGTATCCATCACATATATCAAGACAGTGATAAGCTACTGGAGTGATTTTTTCAAAAATAAAAATGTCCTATTTTTAAAGTTTCTAGAGTTAAACTTTTTTTTTTTTTTAATGAGATGAAAAGTTAGAGCAATTGATCTTTTGAAACTTTATTTGAAAGCAGTAAGTGGAAAAATATTGACAAGGCTGTGCACATGAAAAGAATGACACACATACATTTCAGTTTATTAGTTTGTCAACATAACAGAAGCAAACTAAATGAGAGACGTCTCTCTTTCCTGTACATCACTGCATATATTTCAATACAACTTGACCATAAAGTCTGTTTCAAAGGTTTCTCATTGTATGAATTGACTACAAATGTTTATAAGAGGCAAAAGAAAAAAGCTACTGTTCCATTTACAAACAAATTCACTAGAGATAACTCCGGGTCACAATTCCTTACATTGCATTTGTTACTATAATCTACCTAAGTCTTACTTAAGATGTTTAACTAGCAGAGAGAAAGCCTTTCCATGGTCAACTGTGATATGACCTTTCTCAGAAGAAAAGGTAAAGTAATTGAGAAAATTCTCTTTAGACTTGCTGAAAACAGAAAAGCACAAAAACTGGATAAAAAAATGCAAGTGATGCAGAATTTTTATAACATATGAGACAGAGATTGTGTGGAAAGTTCTAGTAAAAGGGACTTCTTGATGGTATTTACAAAAGTAACCAGAATACAACTCTAGGCCAATATATTTAAGGATGCAGGTCTGACCAGTAAAGCATTGCTGTCATTTTGGATAGAACAACTTGGCAATAAATATGATCAGATGAAATGAAAAAACCCCACAAAAAATAATATTATTTGAAATTGTATGACTTATTAATTAACATGTCACAAGGACAAATACCAGTAAGTTGCAAATGAGTATTCATCAATGCATATTAATAAAATGGCTTGCAGGTATATAAATGCAAATAGCTCTACACTGCTAATTTAATAGAAGGACTTCAATGGACATTAAAAATGAGCAGTTATCTTCAGAAGTGCCTACCTGTTAACTATCTACTCAGTTACATAAAAACAAATTATCATGATAGATGATCAATAACACCAGTTCTTCCTGGACTGGCTTGGGAAATTCACTGGTACTTTTAAAGGTCAAATTACTGATATGGCTTTGTAGACAACTATTTATAACTATTTTTAAACATATCCATCTCTCTATCTTGCCAAGGACACACAGCATGTCTGTGACAGAGACCAGAACAGAGCGCAGCTAGTCTTTACTCTAAGTCATCTTGCTTGTGAAATCGCCAGTTCTGGTATCAGTAAGTAATGATGAACAGCAAATACTTCCTCACTGATCCAAAAGACCAAACAAAAAAAGAATGTCTGGGTTCAAGGTAGTTACAGAGATAGATTTCTTTCTCATTTTACAGGTAAAAATAAAAATAAAAGCAGTGCACTCTTTGTATAATACTTGGATGTTAACCATTTGAGGCATTTGTAGCAGTCACAGTGCAGTAAAGCACAAAAGGCACAAAATGAATGGGGCAAGACAGGATGCTGGTAGATAGGGGAAAACCCTTTGAAGGTCTGCTGCCTGTCATTGAACTTTTCTGTAACGAGGAAAGACTGTTAAAAGTTTATTTATAGAAGCTTGGCTGAGTCATATGAACAGGATGCCTACTAATTGCATATACCAAAAAAAAAAAAAAATCTACTTCACTAGTAATTGGAGAGAAGTCTACATCTTATTGCACCAGATAGTGATCTGAGAGTAAAAGCCCATTGTACTGGGTTTGCATGGCAAAGTTTTGGTAGCAGGGGGCGCTACAGGAGTGACTTCTGTGAGGGGCTGCAAGAATCTTCCCCCATGTCCGATAGAGCCAATGCCAGCCAGCTCCAAGATGAACCCCCCGCTGGCCAAGGCCAGGCCCATCAGCAACAGTGGCAGCACCTCTGTGATAACACAGTTAAGAAGGGGGAAAAGCTGCTGTGCAACAGCAATTGCAGCAATCAGAAGAGAGGACTGAGAATATGTGAGAGAAACAACTCTGCAGACACCAAGGTCAGTGAAGAAGGAGTAGGAGGAGGTGTTCCACGCACTGGAGCAGAGATTCCCTTGAAGCCCCTGGTGAAGACTATGGTGCGGCAGGCTGTCCCCCTGCAGCCCATGGAGGTTAATGGTGGAGAAGATATCCACCTGCAGCCCATGGAGGACCCCATGCTGGAGCAGACGGATGTCCAAAGGAGACTGTGGCCCCACGGATGAGCTCCTGGCAAGACCTACGGACGTGTGGAGATAGGAGCCCATGCTGGAGCAGGTTTGCTGGAAGGACTTGTGACCCCATTGGGGATACACACTGAAGCAGTCTGTTCCTGAAGGACTGATTGGACTTGATGATCTTAAGGGGCCCTTCCAACCTCAACAATTCTATGATTCTATTCTATGATTCTATGACTGCACACTGTGGAAGGGACCCATGCTGGACCAGTTCATGAAGAACTGCAGCCCGTGGGTAGGACTCACATTGGAGAAGTTAATGGACAACTGTTTCCCATGGGAAGGACCCCATGCTGGAGCAGGGTAGAAGTGTGAGGAGTCCTTCCCCTGAGGAAAAAGGAGCAGCAGAAACAACGTGTGGTGAACTGTCTGCAATCCCCAATCCTCATTCCCCTGAGTCACGGAGGAGGAGGAGGTAGAGAATTCAGGAGTAAAGGTAAGCCCAGGAAGAAAGGAGGGGTGGGAGGGAAGGTGTTTTGAGATTTATTTTTTATTTTCTCATTATCCTACTCCAATCTGATTGTTAATAAATGAAATTAATTTTCCCCAAGTCAAGTCTGTTTTGCCCGTGTTTGCAATTGGTGAATAATCTCTCCTTGTCCTTAACTCCACCCACAAGCCTTTCGTGATATTTTTTCTTCCCTGTCCAGCTTAGGAAGGGAAGTGACAGAGTGGCTTTGGTGGGCACCTGGCATCCAGCATCAACCCACTACACACATACTTGAGAAAGACTAAATACAGAACAGATGAAGACCTACTGTTGCCTCAAGAGGTGAATGAGAAGAGAAAATTAGCCTTCATGTTCAGCAGACATTAGAACAGTGAATTGGCCAGTACAGTTCTGGTATTAAAGATGACTTGTGAGGCAGAGAAAATAGGGAGAGAATAAAACCCAAACTCCTGATCAAATTAGGTGCAAAGACTGGAGTTGGTTTTGAAGGGGGCAAGTACAGTGTCAAGGTGAGACACTAGACAGAAAAGCAACTGCACCTATTACTAGAAGAATCACCTTAGGGGTGAGGTCACAAGATGTGGCTAGGGGAGAAGTGCCTTGGCATCTGTGAGCCGGGCAGGAGCAGAAGGTGAAGAAAAGAGCTGACAGCCACAGCAATGACAGACAGCACAATTGCAGGAGAGGGAAGGTACCGATAACCGGAGGAAGTTACAGAAAGGATTTTTTGAAAAACAGCTCTATTAACTTGATCTTAATGCCGTGTGGCACACTGGCCTAGGTTCAGAAATAAGCAGGAAACCCAAACAATGTATCTTAGATTCCAATCTCAAATATTTATACCTGAAGAATCTATCCCCCTGAGGTTAATCAATCTGTATAATGACTGTCGATTGGTCATTGTTGCATCTACTTTTATTTCCTCAGTCACTTTTCTGACTGTCACTCAGTAAACTAATAACCTGTGAGGAATTTGGAAATTATAGAAAGGACATTCATCATGGAGAACCCGGATCCAACACATGGAATAAATTTATCTTCTCCGACTGAATAAAATGTAACATGAATTCCTAATTTAGTAAAGCCACTTGCTGACTTTTTTGTCAAGGACTACATGGCCTTTGGATCAGACAGGTTTTGGTTGTTAGGTATTTACTGACTATTCATCAATGTATGAAAGAATTATGATCATAAAGCAAAGTAATTATATCATGTCATATCATATTAGGTAATCAATTTATAAATAGTCCTCCCTACTGAAGTCTCCTAAAGGATTGAACACATGATATATTGCAAGGTTAGAAGTTCTTTCTTTAAACTTTATGTTCAAAGAAAAAAAAGCTTGGAATGAAGCATGAGTTTTTATTAAAAAGGAATGGAAACTTCCTAAGGTTTGCAGCAGACATTTAAGCCTACAAATAATTTGTAATTATTAAATTATTCTTCATTTTAGAAAGATAATAAATAAAAGAAAGAATTACCTCATAACCTCTGGAACTGTTTTGTATTCCAAAATGTGGAGTACCAGGGTCTGTACACGTATTGTGAGCTGGATCTAATGTAAAATGTGAAACATGACAGATATTATTATGGTATGGAAAGAATACTTTAAAACTGTTCACAAAGATTAAGTAATTTCACCAATGTCTAGTGATGACAAGAATTAAATTTTTAATGGAATGTGTGTATTTCTATATATTACATTTGTATTTCCAATTACATTTCCAAGACAGATCACAGTGCTTTGTTTCAGCACATTGCCATTATTTAAGGGTATTTTTTGCAGTTATCTTTGGTAGTGAGGACTTTAGAGTTAGGATTGTATTAATTTTTGCTAAGCTTATACTTTTAAACCTTTTTTGAATACAAAGTATACCCCACTGCTCACAATGCAGATGCGACACATAGGGAAATAATTTTCTTTTCTTTCCCAAATGAACAGCGTAATGATTAAGTTAGACATCTGAAAAAAAACCCAGAACCCAAAAATAACCAAACTGAAAACAAACCTGCTTTCTTATAGCAACTAAAATACTTAATTTTTGATAGGATTTTTTCTACGTCACCAAGAAAAAAAAAGTTTCAAGTGGACTACTACCTCAGTTGTTTCTGGAGAATGAAAAGATGGTCCCCCCATAAAAAAAAGGTATGCCAACAGAGCATAACCAATTGTATGATGATCAGTTTCATGAGTGTAATTTAAAGCAGCCTGAAACTACTTTTGATTCAGCAGTATCCACTTCGCATTGTGATGGCGTAATTGCTTTGGGGTTGCTCAGTCACATCCACCAAGTAGACAGCACAGGACCCGATCCAATGGATCTTTTTGTACTAAGTGATTCCCCCCTGGCAACCAAGTCTGCTTTTGTGCTGACACTGCATTACAAAGGATGCAACTTGGGACTATATTTCATCTGTAACCATTTTCAGTTTTCTGTAGTGGGGAAATTGAACTTATCACATACAGTAATGTGATATGTCATTTCACTCTGTCAACTCTCGGTCTTATTTTCAATGTTGACCATCAGTAGAGCGTAACAATTCAACTGGACTGATATTTACCAAAGGCTTCAAAAGTTACGTGGATGTTGACCTAACGTGCAAGAACAAAAACCAAACACACTCCTGACCTTGAGCTGCTTAAACAGCTTAAGAACTTTTTACAAATTATCATCAGCTGGAATGCCATCGCTAATAATAGACACGTGAAGCTGAATTGACCTTTTAAGAGATGTCTCATCTGAAGAAATAGTGGGGAAAAAGGAATACTTCTCAAAGTATTTTAAGGAAACTATCAATATCCAGAAATAGAAAAGCTTGCCATCATTTGCCATCTTATGGTACTTCTAGGCATAGTTCTAGGTATTGTTCACTGATCTTAATTTTCAAATTGCTTAACAATGGTATCTGTAAGTATTTTAGATGTTCTACCATTTTTTCTTTTATGATAACATAAAAACTATGATGTAAAAGAAAAGCCTATGTCTTTAATGCAGTATTTCCCATGTACTTCTATATTATGCTATATAAAATACAAATAGAAATGTCATCATGACATTTTCAAGTTTGATTCTTCACAATAGATCTGAGCTTTTTTAAACCCTTTTGCATCTGTTACAAAACATAGATGTAAGATGGATTGCCCAGCTCATAAAAACTATGGACAGAAGGACTTTTGAATTCATATAAAATAATTGTGCTGAGTGTTAATGTTTTAATTTACAAATACAGTCTGCTTTCAACAGTCATGCTTGCCACATTTCCTCAGAGTGCCCACCCCAGCTTTTTCACATAATCAATATCTCAGCCACAGCAGAATATATGAGCTACAGTCTACATCTGAATGTGGTTGTTTAGAAATATCAGAGGTTTTTTCTATTATAACATCAAAATCATTTTCTCTAGCAAGTCACCACAAGTTAGATCAAATTATGATGTCAGTGGGAGTTACAGGTGTCCAGCATTTCTCTTAGTTAGTCTGGTTATGTAACATGTGAAAAGCCTATCAGTTGCACATCAGTCAATGAGAAACTGATAATACTTGGCAGTTTATCAGAATTTCAAAAGATCAGACCCAGCACGCATGATCCTTTTGAACTGTACAAGACATTTTCACAAAGTCCCAAAAGCTTTTTGATTTAGAATTGATTCTGACAAATGTCTTTAACTCTCCAGTGACAGATTTTGGTCTTTAATCTGCCAAAGTCTTCTGCGTATTTAAAAGATTCTAAAAATAGATGGAACAAATTTATGCACTTGCACTTATTGACATTCTGCATTTCCAGCAGACAAGCAATCATGTAAATTTACAAATGACTTCATATGTGATTGTGTTTATCCTAAAATTTTTATACTCAAAATATACCCTTATTTATCCAGTTCTTTTTATATTACACAGACATTGTCTATGTTTGGAAAGCTAGTTGCTAGATTTCATAGAATCATAGAATGGTTAGTGTTGGAAGGGGACCATAATGATCATCTAGTTCCACCCTCCCTGCCATGGCCAGGGACACCTCCCACTAGAACCGGTTGCTCAAAGCTCCATCCAGCCTGGCCTTGAATACTTACAGGGATGGGGCATCCACAATGTCACTGGGAAGCCTGGGCCAGCGTCTCACCACCATTACAGCAAAGAATTTCTTCCTAATATCTAATCTAAACCTACCCTCTTCCAGTTTACAACTGTTACCCCTCATCCTATCGTTACACTCCCTGATAAAGAGTCCCTCCCCATCTTTATTGTAGGCCCCCATTAGGTACTGGAAGGCCGCAATATGTTCTCCCTGGAGCCTTCTCTTCTCCAGACTGAACAACCCCAACTCTCTCAGCCTCTCCTCATAGGAGGGGTGCTCCAACCCTCTGATCATCTTCGTTGCCCTCCTCTGGACCTGCTCCAACAGGTCTATGTCCTTCTTATGTTGGGGGTTCCAGAGCTGGATGCAGTACTCCAGGTGTGGTCTCACAAGAGTGGAGTAGAGGGGCAGAATCAACTCCCTCTACCTGCTGGACACTCTTCACGATAGTGTAAAAGTTTATTAAGAACATTCTCAGTAGAAACAGCATAAGTAGTGTTAGTTATTACCAATGCATGTTGGCTGAATTCCACTCCAAGTACCATCGGCTTGACAGAATCTTCTTGAAGAGCCTATCAGAATAAAAGGGGGTCTGCACTGAAAGCTAACTTCAGATCTGTAGGTGAAACTTTTTCCATTGAGGCGTCCTTCTGCTGGAGTACCAGGATCACCACAAAACACAGCTAATACATAAAAAAGGAAAGAAAGTTATTAAAAACTGCACATGCTTCAACTGAAGTATTCTACATTTTTTGATGTGCAAGTCGGGTATACTGAATATGAGTTCAAATGCTATGTTCATTTATCTGTGTAGGATTGTAGCTCAGATAAATTCTTGACAGCAACTTAAAATTAATTGTCACTGTTATAGTTATTATAAGTATAAAACTTAACCTGAGAAATCAACCTTTTAATTGAGACACTTAAAAGTTGATTAGATTTGGATGTCAAAGTAATCTCAAAGTAGGCGACATACACTTCAAAATGTATCCAGTTTTCACATCAGTCACCCTCAGAGGAGTAGACTGGAAATTTTTGCCCTACTTAAGTAAAAGGAAAAATGTTTGTCAGAGTCCTGACAAGATTTCAAGCACTGAAAGAGATGAGTTGACAGATTTAGAAGAAGCTGAAAAACAAATACAAACAAGATATAAGGGCATGTACCTGCCTTCAGGAAAGAAAAGAGAATTTAGAAAGGAGAGCAAGGCTATGAACTTAAGGGTTAGGATCTTTGTTTCTACCTATTAATGGAAATGGAAATAGGGAAGAAAAATGGAAAAGTGTAAGGAAAAATTTTAATCATGCTCGCTACAAGTCAAATTCAGAACATTCAAAAAGATTTTCAGTAAGGCAAATGGTGATGGGTCCAATCAGGTAATAAGAGATTAAGGTGACTTTTGGGGAAAGGAAGAAGACTGTGACCTTAAATAGACACAACCACTCAATTTCATAATGAGGTGGGCTTTTTAGAAGAAGGACTGAGAATCCTAAAATAGTCCATATACTAGTTGATCTGGCCAAATCCTTTTTAAACTGTTAGAAACTGATGGCAGCCTGAGACAATTGACTGTAGCCTGAGACAAAGCTTTGGTGAAGCACAACACAACTGTACCCTGAAGACTTACGCAAACATTGTGGAACATCTCCCCGCCAAATTCCTCGACCCTCGCAGGAGAGAATAGCTGTGTTAGATAGCTGATAGCCTTCTGCACAGCTGTAACTCACACTGGCACCCCAGCGATAATCAGATCCTTCCACTTTCCCATAGAGTACTGGTGGAGGGGGGCCACAGGTAATAGCTGTGTCACAGAAAGAAAAGTTATAATTTCAAGATTTTATAAGGTTTAGGAGAATGCAACATAATATTTAATCATACTCTTGAAACTAACAAAAATATTTCATGCTGTTCAGTTCCAACAAAGCATTCCTGTGTCGACAAAGCAGCCAGCAATAGACAGAAAACCAATTTAAATACGAAAATACCACCTCTAGGTTTAGGAAGTCCCTGAGCTCTAGTTTGCTGGAAGCAAGAAGAGTATATAGCTTACCTAGTTCTGAATTTCTTACCTACATATTCATTACTGATCATTGTTGGCAACAGGTTGCTGAGCTAGGTAAAATTTTCAATAAATATGATTTATTTAAATAAATATGTTTCTATGAGTCTATGATTCTAAATATTTGCATTTTATTCTAAACTAATTTTGCAGCACTATTTAAAACCCTTAATAGGACTTTGTTCATTCACCTGCTCATTTTCTAAGGCTTTCAGCAAACAATAGACATTGACTTTATCAGTAATTAGTGGCTAAGACTCTTTAAAAATATTCCAATGTTTTCCAGGTTCTGAAAGAATGCCCAAAATGATGAAATCTGGAATGACCAAGTTTACATTTACACATCAGTTCTTTCAACGAAGAGTACAACCGTAAAATCACTCAGTCAGTGATTTTTACATCAGAAAATGTGGTCAGTCAACTACATATACCAAAATTTAATTAGTAGGCTAGACTTAGACATCACTTTACAGTGATGCTCAATGAGTTGGAAGACTAGGCCTTTTATAAGCAGAAAATGCCCTAGGCTGTTAAATTTACTCCCTGAGTTGGTGTAGTAGTGTTAACAATTTTCACCAGGCTACCTGATTTGCCTTTCAGCCTATCCCGGCTATGACCTTCATGTTAGCACTTGTAATTAGCTATTTGTGAAGTATCTTTTTGGCTATTTATGATGACTACATCACTGCAACAAGGAAATCTTCTATAGAAAGTTTCGTTTGCAGGATCCCTTTACAGAATTTTGGCCATCTAATCCAAGATAAAAGAGCCCAGAAAGGAAAATGGGCACTTCATTATTAGCATTTTAAACTGAGCACTCTGATAATCTTCATTGAAGAGTGATTTGGTTCTATTGTAGTCATTAATGTCACTATTTGGACTGATACTATACCACAGCATATGTGCAAAATAAATAACGAATTTTACAGAAATACTTATCTAAATGTTTTAGTTGTATTTGCATGTTAATCGTCCCAAAGAACATTTTGACAATTTTTTATAAAGACAGTGCTTAGTGAATTTCACATATAAGTATCAAAACAATATCTGTAAACTATTTAAGTTCAAAAGCACACCTTTACAAATTGGTTTACTCTGGTTCCAAGTGCTGTCTTTTATGCAACGCATGGTAGATGAGCCGGCAGGCTCCATCAAGTATCCTGGATTGCATTGGTAGCTGACCGTCTTATTAAAGGTAAAATCATTTCCAAACTGAATGCCATTTGCTAATGCGCCTGGGTCTCCGCAGCTGATCACTAGTGAGGAAAAGAAAAGGGATTTATTTTTTTTTCAATAAACATGTAATGAAACATTGAGCTATGTATAGCTAATGTCTTTTTTTTTTAGTGTCCAAAACATGAAAAATTTCCATCAATATATTTCACACAAAATCAAAAACATACTCTTTAATTTTTAACTAAAACATCATATTTTTGAGGCATCGTGGTAGCATGGGCCAAGTACAGTGTTCCTTAAATACACTAGCTTAAACTGGTATGCTCTACTGCTACTGTAGATCGTTATGTTAGTGGTAGTTTGGACAAGACTTTTCCTTCCTTCATACTGGGATCTTTGTCACATTACGTCTAATGTTGATGGTGCAATGCAATTCCAGCAGAGTTATGAAATTCCTCTCTTTTTTTTGGTGTCATTATACTGATGAACTGTGGGTCTGGCCTCGTCAGTGAGGCCACTGGCCCTGCTGGCCCATTAGCACCCCTCTGCTCCTGGCTCACTTTCCCTGATGGAGTAGTCCAGCCTCACTGCTCCCTGATTCTTGGTCCTTGGCAGAATAATTATCGGTCAGGTCTGACTCATTTGGCTTTCAATAAAATCTGGCACAGTAATGTTTCTAAGTAGGTAAAATCTGATTTAGAACTACCAGAACTTCATCCTCTGTACATAAACCACATTAAAAAAAAAAAAAAAGAAAGAAAAGAAAAAAAAAGAACAAAAAGAAAAGGAAACTAGAGGAACATTTGTTCTTAAGAATAATGTTATACTTTCAATATTGACATTCATGAGGTAAATAAGCACAAAAAAATTACCTATGTATCCATCTTAAAAAGATACTTCTGGAAACATCTAACATGTATTAAAAGGGCACATAACTTTAGATACATAAAATATTCATGTATTACAATACAGATGAATTGGGAAAAAACATGTTATTTTGTCTAACAAAATAATCATTTTCAGTAGGAAGGCTGGCTGACTTACTAGTTTAAAGCTTCAAAGTAAGTTTATTTCTGACCTGTGCAGTCTGGAGCAGTGCCAGTCCATGTCCCATTAGCAGTACAATGTCTAGTAGTTAGCCCTGAAGTTTTGTAACCTTCCCAGCAGGCATAAATGACTGAGCTGGAGAATAGTATTCCATCAGTGTATATTATCATACCATTGGCTGGCGTGCCAGGATTCCCACAAGATACAGCTGTGAAGAAAAGGTTAAGAAAAATCAACATTTCCATGACAGGTGACTGAAAAAAAAAAAGTAGGTCAATAGGCCATCTTTTAAAAAAGCTATAGCAAGTTTTACTAATAAAATGTTTAATAGGTATATTCTTGAGTTAATAACTTATTTCTCTTTGTTAACATGATCACTGTACTTGCATTTGTTTTGTTTTGTGTTTTCAGTTGGTGTTTCAGGCAGTTTTCACTGCTTGTTCCACTCTACCCAATATGGTCACTGGAGAGAAGAAAGCTCATTCAGAACTCTCTGACAGACCTGTGCTTCTGTTCTGCCTTTGGGCACATTTTTCTGTTCTCCTTATGTCTTCCAGTGTCTCCTCTTTCAATTGTAAAAATGCATAAATAGTAAATTTCTGTACATTTCTTTTTTGAATCACAAAAAGAACAGACATTCTTTATTGGCTTCCACATCTTTTTGGCATCTGTATCTATACATTAAGGCAATGATTATGTTTCAGTTTCATACATCTCAGATTTGACAGTGGTTTACTCTGGTAAGATGTTGGTTATTTTGGGAGGGTTTAGTGTTGTGGGTTTTTTTGTTTTGTTTTTTTTTCCAATGGATGAGCCAATCATGATAAGGATTTGTTTGTTTGTTTTAAATTTTTCTAACACCTTTCCTCTAAAGCAACTTTATTTGACCATCCCCGTAGATAGGACACCGGTGCAAACATTTCACTGTTGTACAGAGACTACTCCTCTTCATAGGAAGAAAATAGACCTATAATGAGTTTAAGAGATTAACAGGGTTCATTTAAGAGCTATGAAGAAATGTGCATTTAAGTCAAACTCTTTCCTTCAGTCTTCCATGGAGTATGAAGTGGTTTCTAAGACTGGAAGCACATAGTTCAACTGTCTCTTGCATAGTTTTCAAGAGCTAGCAACTCTTTCTAATCTTCCTACAGCACAAATAAGTGTGGTCTCTTAAGAAGTGAAATGATTTAGTCTAATACAATGATATGATTAAATATAAGTATGATTAAACTTAATGGCTTGGAATATTGTGGTGGATTAGCCTTCGTTAACAGCCAAATGCCCACCCAGCTGGTCACTCACTGCCCTCTTCTCAGCAGGCAGGATGACAAAGCTCATGGGTTGAGATAAAGACAGGGGAATTGCTTACCAATTACTACTACTGTGGGCAAAACAGACTCAACTTGAGGATAATTCCTTTAATTCATTGCCAATTAAAATAGATCTGGATAGTCACAAAAAAGACAAACACTGTAACAACAACTTTCCTCTCCTCCTTCCCAGGGTTAACTTCATTCCTTCACTGCAGGCTCCTCTACCTGCCCCATGAGTGGTGCAGAGGGGACGGAGGATGGGGAGTTACAGTCACTACATAGCAGTTTGTCTCTGCCACTTGTTCCTCCTTAGAGAGCTGGAGGAATTCCAGTCACAATAATACCCCGCGCTGCATAAAAAGAAGCATGGCCAGCTGGTTGAGGGAGGTGATTCTGTCCCTATCATCCCCTCTTGTGAGACCCTCATCTGGAGTACTGTGTCCAACTCTGGAGCCCCCAACATAAGAAAGACATGGACCTGTTAGAGGGGGTTCAGAAGAGAGTCACAAAAATGATCAGATGGCTGGAACACCTCTCCTCTGAAGAAAGGCTGAGAGAGTTGGGGTTGTTCAGTCTGGAGAAGAGAAGGCTTTGGGGAGTCATAATTGTGGCCTTTCAATACTTATAAGAAAGATGGAAAGAGACTTTTTACCAAAGCCTGTAGTGACAGAACAAGGAGCAGTGGTTTGAAATTGAAAGAGAGTAGATTTAGATTGGACATAAGGCAAAAATTATTTACTATATGGGTAGTGAGGCACTGGAACAGGTTGCCTGGAGAGCTTGTGGATGCCCCATCCCTGGAAGTATTCAAGGTCAGGCTGGGTTGGTCTTTGAATAACCTAATCTACTGGAAGATGTTTTGGCCTATGGCAATGAGGTTGGACTAGATTATCATTAAAGGTCCCTTCCAACACTAATCATTCTATGATGCTATGAAAATACTAATAAAACAAATCAAAGACCATGTGCAGACACTAGTCAAGGTACAACACCGAGCTGCACTAGGAAAGCTTCGATGTATTCCTTAGTACTAAATGTATTTATGGAATTTATGTGAAGACAGGAAGTCTGCAGATGCTTAACATTTGACAAATGGTAATTTGACAGTAGTTGACTATAAAATAATCCTTATGCTATTTATAATATTTATTTTACTTATTACATTTTCTCATATTTGCTTAATTTAATTTATTGTACCTTCCTGTTTATATGAATCACAGGATCAAAGAATCACAGAATGGTTGAGATTAGAAGGGACCTCTGGAGGTAATCTGGTCAAGCAGGATCACAAAAAGCCAGATGCCCAGGACCATATCCAGATGGCTTTTGACTACCTCCAAGGATGAAGACTCCACCACGTCTCTGGACAACCTGTGCCACTGCTCAGTCAGCCTCACTGTAAAAAAGTGTTTCCTGATGTTCAGACAGACGTTCTGTGTTTCAGTTTGTGCCCATTGCCTTTTGTACTGTCACTTAGCACCACTGGAAAGATCCAGGTTCAATCTTCTGTGCATCCTGCCTTCAGATATTTATATAAGTTCACAAGATGCCCTCTGAGCCTTCTCTTCCCTAGACTGGACAGCCACACCTCTTTTAGCCTCTCCTCAGAGAGATGCTTTAGTCCTTTCATCATCTTAATGGCCCTTTGCTGGACTCTATCCAGTAAGTCCATGTCTCTCTAGTACTGATAAGCCCAGAACTGGATCCAGCACTCTAGATGCTGCCTCACCAGTTCTGAGTAGAGGGGAAGGATCACTTCCCTCCTAAGGCAGCCTGGGATACCATTAAGCTTCTTTGCAGCAAGGGTACTTTGCTGATTATGTTCAACTTGTCCACCAGGATGCCCAGCTAGATGGCCCCCATCATAACAGTTATAATCTAATAGTTATAATGTAATAGTTATAGATTATAGGATTCATTAAAATAAACAAAATTTGCCAATTAAAAATGACTCTGAGTATTACTACTGTTTGGAATAATACCTGAATGCCTTTGTTTTAATGAAGTCTTATTCACTTTTTATGTATAAAAGTTTCAAATACTGAAGAGAAAAATTCAGTAGGTTGGAACTTGAACTCTTAGGGGTGAAAAGGCATTCTCTTCCTAATCTTATCCTTATTTATACCAAACAGGAAAAAGTGAAGGAGAATAGAAAAATGGAACCAAAGGGGCTTTTTTCTTTGTGTTTTTTTTTTTTTTTTTTTTTTTTTTCTGAAAGCAGAAGTTTGAAGCAAAAAGATAAAGAAAGAAAAAACACCAGCATTTCAAACACTGCTAATTGCCACTGAGTGCTGCTGTCCTACTATACTTAATGTCTTCATGAAAGGGAATAAGGAAGGACACTGCAAAACTTCAATTTTCTGCAGAAAATACAGATCCTGTGCTCACTGACATTTTCATACAGTTATGGTGATATCTACATTGACAGAAGATTAGTCTGTGCTGAAGGATACTGCAAAAGAACAATTGTTAGATGAGGATACCGTGATAAAATGCTTAAGTGAAAAAATATAACAAATGTATTAAAAATATTTTTCCTATCTTCCATTTTATCATTTAGTACAGCAGACAACAGGTACTGCAGAATCCATGAGCTCCAATGAATTAAATAAAGTAACTTTTCAAACATTCTTGGAAAACAAGAAGTCATTTTAAAACTACATCTGAAGTCTTTTGTTACTGCTTTCCAATTCTGGCAGTGCATAAAAAGTTTAAAATTTCATTAGACTTTTTATCTTATTTAAAATATGATTTCCAGTAATATTCTCTGTTGCATTTCTTCTTAAAGAGCTAGCATAAAAATAGTATATCTCATTAAAAAAAAATAGTATAACTTATGTCACGAAATATACATTAATTTATACTTAGTTAAGAATACAACATTATTTTATCATCTGTTCAGTCCTTGATGCATAGACTTTACATAGAAAAAGAAGTTGAAAATATTGCTTGCAAACTCTTTTACATCAAATTTCCGCAGAGCAATATGAAAAAATATTTCTGGCATAGAATTTCTTTTTAACTAAAGAATAAAATGTCATTAGTAAATATCATTCAATGGTGTCATAAATGCCAATGGTACCAATACCTACCTTCACACACAGGCTGTACACCTGACCAGGAACCATTAAGTAGGCATGTTCGTTCTGCAGATCCTCTCAGTTGATAACCCATTTCGCATGAGAAACGTAACAGACTTTTTATTTTGAACTCATCCCCTAGTCTAGATCCATGAGCTGGTACTCCTGGATCATCGCAATAGCCAGGATTATTTCCTGTAAAGCACAACAGAGAAGAATGATTGGCAGAGAAGTTATGTGCAAATGTAGTGGTAGTGAAGATACTCTCCTGTAAATAGTACTATTAACTGCATTATTTCTGTTATAAGCACTTTGCTTCCAGTGCAAGGGCATGAAAACAAAGCCGAAGATGAAAATAATGTCTTTTTAGCCTACTTCTTATCTCAGATCTATACAAACCTAAACATAAAATTTGATACAAATAAAAGATAATTGTGAACACAGAGAGCAGCCCCATCATTTTTTGACAGTTTGACAAATTTGTTGTCTTTTTGACATAAATAAAGGTTTCTACACATTGTATTTTATTTCTGAACTCTGCTAGCAAAATCTTGTAATAACAAAAATTAGATAACAGCAAGAGTGAAGGGAACCACGTTCAAGTTTATTAAGAAATACATTCAAAATACATATATCCCCAGAAAAGACTAGATGACCCTGTGTGCCTGTCAAGAATGGAAAGGACACCTCATAATTTTCCTTATACTTCAAATTCCTGTGCAAGTATTGGTTAGAATTTTAGAAGAGAAAGAAGGTGCTGCAAAACAGACCTCTCAAACATGTCCTCATCAGTCTGATGAACCAATCAACTACCTTATCAGATAAAGTGGCTGCTACAGGAAACGCTACCCAGGATGGTCAAGGAAATATGGTCTCGGTATCAACAATTTATTATAAATGTTGACATAAAATTGTATCTCTCCTAAATCCCTTCGTGTCTAAATTGTTGTCCATAGTAACATTGGTCTTTGTTCTCCATTTGTTCTGGTATTTTTCAAAATATGCATAAATAATTCCATAGGTTGAAGTCTGTATCTTCTTACATAGGTTTTTTATCAGAGGCACACCTCTCAGATGGACAACATCTTGAACAAAGGAATAACAATAGCAAAACATTGAGAAAACTCAAACTTTTATTTTAGAAATGAAAATTTTCTGAAGTCAGAAATTACGATTATGTGTGTAGCATAAGGTTTTCAGTATAGCAAGTTTGAGACACAGTCTTCGGTTATAATCATGCTTCCTCATAAAAGACACAGTTCCTGAATTCAAGCCTAACTTGTGGGCTTTGGTTGTGTCAGCTTTGCTTAGTACTAGCTTCTTCTAGAATAGATTGTCCTTGCCACCCTGCCCTACAGCATTTGGAACTAGATTTCCTTGTCTAAGTACATGTTTGTAAACACTGTGAGTGTCTTGAAGCCAGCTGGTGTATTCTGTCCACATCTATACCCTTAAACTCACTCTCCACAATGGTGGCTGCATTCAAAGTGGCTGTAGAGAATGATGCCTAGCACACACTAACTTGTAAAGTATTTCCGCGTTGTTTGATGGAGTGCTGTTTGGGATGGGTAAGAACCATTGGAGAAAGTTTAGACTGGAGCTATGCAAGTTTATAGTCAAAGGGTATAGATGAAACCAGTTATAGTATTGTGAAGGTATAGACCTTATTTATTTATCAGTGTGGACAACTACATATCCATTACTGAAAAATGGGTCTGAGTTGTCTTAAACAAAAATCTCAACTATCACATAACTCGTAAGATACAAGTGTCCACCACTGCAACAGGTACCAGGTGACAACAAAACCTGAGATCATATTTATACCACCATGCATTCAAACATATGTTAATATATAATAAAGAAATAAACCCCACACAGACTACAGGTTTCAAATGTTATATTGGGACTGTTTTTCATATGTCAGTTAGCTGTCTCAGTTGTCCTGGATACAATCATTCTTTCACTGACAGTGTGAATACAATTATTTTTTTTTTGTTTATTTAATGGAGTAGTCTCCTGAATACCTAGCATGGAAATTTTAGTTCTTTGTATAATTCTAAATGCCTTAGAGGAATAAGACACCTTTTTAGGGTTTTTTGGCTGTTTGTTTGGGAGTCTTTGTTTGTTCTTTTACTTGAGTTAACAGAGATAGATTTCTCATTTTCCTAGGGAATCATGTTGTTCTCAAGATGGTGTCACATCATGTTCAAATTTAGAAAATCAAATTCTGCATTAGTAACAATCTTTTAGTTACACTAGACATTTTCCCCAACACAGGAGGTGACTACAGTGGTCTTTAATGTTAAAAAATATATAAGTCTATAAAAATACTATCATATTTATGACCAATATCTGAAGAGCTTGAATTATTAAATTAAAATTTTTTTACACCAGCACAAGAATTTCCCTTGTGGTGGGAAATGTTGGGTCACAGCACTAGAGGGTTCTGACCTTCAAAATTTTAAAGTATTGGTGCAGTCTCAGATCTGGCTTTTTTTACTGGATAAAAAGGTGAAAGTGACATAAATGTGGGCTTAAGATAAGCAAGAGAAGGTCAATTCTGTGTGGAAACTATCCATACAATTGTCCTGCAGAGATTCCTTTCAGGTTTAGGTACAGAGACCATGATGGCAGTGAGATCTAGCAGTGTGAGAAGACGAAGTAAACTCTTTCCTCCTTTAACAGCAGAGAACAGAAAAGAAACATTAGTGATTTAAATACACTCCCTTTCCTCAGTGTTTCAAATTCTTCTCAGCATCCTTGAAGAAACAACTTACGAATGGACCATTTTCAATGAACACTTATTTCAAGCTTTCTCAAAGCACAGAATTTAAATACCTTACACCTATTTAAAATAGGTCTAATCTGAATTGAACCACATTGAATCAGATCAGCCCAACAGAGGGCATGTCCAAGAGCTTAGGGGAAGTCATAAAAAGATTCTATAATGTGGAATTATGGAACCATTTTCTCATTAAGAAATTTTCTTGTCAGATATTATACCAAAGTGTGTCGACTTGTTTCTCTTACAAAATTTATTAATACTGTGGATGTCCTTAGTAGCCTCATCTGAGCTCTTGACTTCAACAAAACCATGTAATGTTTTATGGCTTCTTCTAAATTTGCATAGTTAGTCTAGGGGAGAATAAACTGTTCCTGTACTTCCTGACAGCACCAAGAACATTGTAGTTTGCACATTGTGGCACTAATAAAGAATATTTCTGTCAGTGAAAAGAGGAACATAGCGTATGAAGTTTACAATCTCATACTTTTGCTGTGGTGTTTTTTAATCAACATTTTCCTATGTGACAAGCTTGGTTTACACAAAACTGTGTTCATAAAAATCAAATTTAATACATGCATCCTTTTTAAGCAGAACTCTACCAGGTTTTAAACAGTGTTTTCTGGTTTCTATATACTGCAGTATACAACCATAGCATCCAGCTAAAGAGTAAACTTATGAAGTAATGACAAAGAGAATAAGACAACATATGAGAATATTTCAATAAATGGCTACAATTCAGCTGAGTGGCTATTGGTGAAATTAAAATATACTTGGGAAAAAACCCAAACCAAATATTTGACTGTAGTTAACAATTGGTTGAGAACAGCCTTATCCATGTGACACAAGGTGATATCCAGATGATGGTTGGTACAAGTACCTGAACAGTGTGGGAGAGTCCCACTCCAATGGCTATCTTCCTGGCACTCCCTAGTAGAATTTCCAATGAGCCTTCGACCCGCTGTGCAAGAATAGTGAATTATGGAGCCGTATGTAAATTTTTCTCCTGAAAGAACTGCATTGGCAGGTACCCCAGGATGTCCACAAGAAATGGCTAACAGAGGAAAGAGCACAATATTATAAGATGTTTTCATGGCACAGAAAAAAATCATTATAACCTTTACATGTGAGGTTGGTTCCACACAATATAAACTTCTGTCTGGATTTCATCTCCTTCATATCTTCAATTTTGCTGTTGTTATAGATGATTACTGGTCATTTGTAGGATTAAACATAAAACTACATGTAAAACTAACCCACCCGCTTTAGCTTTTCCCTGAAAAATATATTGAGTTCTTTCCTCATTTGTCTCCATTCACTGTCCTTCCCTCCAAATAATACACATTATTTCTGTATGGTTGGGAAAGAAGAAACCAAATAAGGTTAAGGTTGCAATATGCTTATATATTCAGACATGATAACAGAAAGTAACTTTACCATACCTATACAATAACTAGACACAGTTTAGACAGTATAGAGAAAGAAAAAAGCTTCATTTGTACTATTATTATAGCAATGTGTTGCTCTAAAGTGAGCAAGAAGAAAATGGATTGCTGATAATTTTTGTAAAGTATGAATCGTATTTATGCTTAAGTTAATTTTGTTTGAGCAAAAATTCAGATAAGCAGTTTTGGTACAGAATAACTTGCAAACAAGTAGTTCAGGTCTATTATATGAGGAAACATAAGTCATCCTACAGTGAACTAGAAATCAAATCCTGAATGCTTTTTGTCTAAAAGTTAGGTCATCCATAGAGAAAGAAAAACCAGATAAAATAAATTTTATATAACTTTAGCAAACAGTTACATAACTTAAACAGCCAACACTTAACCTGAGCAATTGAACTTGAGCAGCTTTATGAGTTACTTGAATGAATGGTCTATGGGTCAAATATATTTTTAGAAAAAAAAAAAAAAAGACTGTTATTCTGATGACTATCACTCCCGACAGACATCAAAATTATTTGTGTTTTACTGGGTCCCATGATAATGTCAAACTGACTGCACAATGGAATTCTGCCAAGAGGCATAGTCCTGACCACCACTCTTTCACTGCTGTGCGTTTCTTTTGCTTTCCTTGGGCTGGCTTAAGCATTCATGTAGCAAATGGTAAACCAAACCAGAACACTGATCTGGCTGAACAGTACTGCCACAGAAAAAAAAAAAAAACAACAGTGTTTAGTTTCCAGCCAGATCAGTTACCTTAATGAGCGTGCTTCAGTACGATGCCAATGCTAGTCCTGCCACAATTCTGGAAAGACCTGCAGTGGGTGATCGGGGTTTTTGGAAGAAAATCATATGCAGATCACCTTAATGTGGCTGTATAATAATTAGTAGTGAGTAGCATGAAATTTTCCCAGTTTATGAAGAAAAGAAGCATCCAATTTTAAGCAGTGACACTCATAGGTGTTGCCTTGCATATAAAAGAGCAGTGTGTTTCTATTTTTTTATTCTTGAACTAGAATTGTTCATGGTAAACATTGTGTCCACTTTGCGATGAAAATTTATCTCACTTGCTTCTCCAAGCACTTTGCCCTATCACCAGAAACAATCTTACACTTGTAAAAAAAGAGATTATCGCTTATAAACTTTGAAAAATAAATCTCTCACAGTACTTGAAAAGACTCTGAGTGACTTCATCTGTGAATAGATAAACAGATCTTTCTCATAGAAAGAGCCCTATTCATTTCACTGAGTTTTTCTTAGGGGAAAGAATGCTAAAATTGTCCTGGTGATATTTAGGATTCAGATAGTGTTTCAGTCCACGAGCAGCAAATTAGTAGCAGCTAATCCAGTAGGTGACTGAGGAATGTAGGCACTTCCCAGGCTCATTTGAAAATTCCCATGGCCTCAAACAATTGTCCCCAGAGCAAGGTCAGGAATTCCTATTCTGAGGGAATGGACACCTTTGATTTTCCCCGAGCTCTGCCTAAAAACAGAAAGCCATGTAACTGCTATCAAACTTCCAGAACACTTGATGTAGAAAGATGGGCAGCTATTCTAGGTGATTTAGATTCAAAACCATTGATTATAGGAAACACCAGAAGATTTCTTCCTTCTCTGAGGAAAATGTGATGGAGGAAGTATGAAGTGATTTTATGAAAAGACCCTCTTGAGAGCAAAATTTTCCTGTATAATATTTCATAGACTCATTCTCACATATGCACTTCAATACATCTGAGAAAAAATAATTCTGAGATAGTCATGAATGGTCTTAGACTACCAATATAAATGATAATATATAAATAATAATTTTAGATTTCCCTAGCTGTTTTCATATATCTTAAAAACACACCAAAAGGGGAAATTAATCTTAACTTTCTGGCATTTGAAATAATAGCTCCACAGTTCCCTCTAAACACATTTTTAATAATGACAAGTTGCGTGACATCTTGTCTTACTGTTTTCTTACTGAGCGGTACAATTTGCAATACATTGATCCTAAAGTCTAGCTTTGTTCCTCAGTAGTTGACTACACTTTTTTTAGTCTATCATGGCTAAAAATTATGCACCACTCTTTAATGTTAATCCAACTGAATGCACACTTACCCAAACACTTTGGTAGTGATCTATCCCATAAGCCATTAGCTTTACAGGTCAAAGCAGATGAACCCAACAGATAAAAGCCCTTCTTGCAATGGTACGCCACACTTGTTCCATATTTGAAACTTTCAGGATAATTCTGCTGTCCATGCCGAATTGCATTTTCCACAAAGCCAGGATCAGAACAGTTCACCACTGTAAGAAAACCAGCATTCATCACTGATGCATAATAGCAATTTCATAAATAATATGTAACAATGCTTTTTTTCATTACTTCACTAGCAGCTCATGACTGTGGTCCATTTGATATCCTTTGTGGTTTTAAATATTAGATATGTTGACTCCTAAGTAAGTCTCTAGATCTTTTTTTGCTTTGAAAACAATACTATGATTTTACTGTTCTTCTTGTAATAGTCATGGACGTACAAGTGGTTTGAAGATAAAAGAGAAATTGAAGGAATTTTATATCGTTCTCCTGGTAGGCTTTGTTTGGTTTTTTATGTATTTTTTATGTGAAGGAAAATAAATTAAAATCAAACAAATACATAGTTTAAACAACACTTCAACAATTTCTTTTTTTATTTCCTGTAATGAGAAAATTTGCTTCCAACATTAACAAGAACATTTTCTGCTATTAATGTATAGAACAGAAAAAGGGAGATGGTGAAAAATCGAATATTTGACAGTGGAGCAGGAGTGAGGGTAAGCACCAAAAAGCATGAAGTTATTTTTCAGATAGCAGTTAAAAACCTAAAAACTTATGGGGTTTGTCACGACTGTTTAGTTTGCATATATGGTATATCTGCCCTCCTGAATCCTCTGGTTTACAGTCTGCAGTGAACATGATGGTCTCTTGGCAGAAGATTATGATGAGACGCGGACATCTCCATTGCAAACTCCCAACTTTGCTGCCTATTCATCTGAAAGCTGTCTGGAAAGTTATAAATGCCTCCTCAATCCCTGTCCTGTCTTCACTCTAAACATAATGGTATAAATAAAGAAAGACTTAGAATATTATTAGTATTATAAATTTCAGCTCAACAATGTCAGGAATCTACCTTTTAAGTATATCATATGGTTCAAATTAATTTTCACGAAAAAAGAAACCAGTGGAGAAGAATGTCAGATAGCATTATAATTTTAGAGGTAAGAAATATGGAGTCATTAATGCACCATTTTTCAATCCTGAATCATACTTTTTTAAAAAAGGTTAAGTTTTATCATAAATATAATTTAAATTTACTGATTAGCTAATACACTAGAACAAGTTAGCTTTTGCAAATGTTCATTCATTGAAATAATATTTTATTCAATCATCTAAAAAGAATCAGGATTTTAAAGAAATATTAACATCATAAAATGTTTCACCCTTTCTTGGGTGAAAAACAGTTCAAATTGTTTTTTCTTTCCTCTTTTAAAGGCACAGTCTTAAAAGTATTAAATGTTCATAATTTCGATCTTGCAATGGATTCTAGACAAGCACATACCGAGGTCTAGAGGATGTCCAATATGAATCCAAATTTTTCCTTCATAAAAATTATTTTAGAAATAATATTTGGGGGTGGTGGGAGAGGGAGAACACTCTTCGTCATGAAGCCAACCTATTTGCCATCTACTGATTGTTATTAAAAACACTGAAGATAAAATTGCAGAGAAAAGCAAAATAGATTTAAAAACATTAGGTATTACAATGAGGTACATAAAGGATTAGTAAGGAATTATCTGGATTGGTGAAGAGACATGGTTAATGGAAGAGAGACTTGCTTTTTTTTTTCCTGAGGAGTAGTAAAACTACAAAGTCTCCAAATTGAAACTACTCCCATTCTGGTTTATGGTGAATCCTATGAAATAATTCACCAGCAAAGTTACATTTATCTTGCTTTATAACAGTTTAGCTTATATTTCATTCAACTACTCTTATTTAAATTTAGTGTTATAACCTTATAAATGTTATACATGAATCAGATATGTGCAGGTTAAATAAGTATGTGTTTACACTGGGATTTCATTGACAGAAATAAATACCTTTTTACCTCCTGACTTTTTTCTGCCTCATAAAAGAGGGAAAATTGCAAAGTCCTAGAGTCTCATTGCTTGATGGAAGCTGTGAAAGATTTGGATGTGGAAGTCTGTGTCTCTGTACTTGCTTTGAAGAACCCTGAAAATGCCTGCTTCTGGGGATGTCTACATATGTACTATCAAGAGAAAATGCTTTATTCATTTTACATTAAACAAAAAATCTATTTCATTCTTTGTTACTGCTTTTTTCCGTTATTACTAATCACTGTCAACTGAGTCTAATTCTTTCACTGGCAATATAACTATCACCATGAAACAGAGACCTAAGTGAAAGTCTGTAAAACATACAGCCCAAAATATTAAGCTAGATCTGAATGAGCTCATATGTCTGCATTCACAGTGCAATTCTTTGTTACAGAAACTAGCACAACTCCCAGAAGCAATGCACGCTGCATCCCAATTAACCTTGTTTCTTAGGCAATTAGCTGTGGTGTAGTGCTGTGTAGATGCTGCTGTAAAGCTTCTGCTTTTGGGAACTAGCCCGCATCCTCTGCATAGTTATAAGTCGCCTTGTACAAACATACCCTTAAACTCAATCTCTGCATATTTATATACTTAACATTTGAAGTTACATCTGTATTGGTATGAAATAAAGAATACTAGCACTTATTCTGTGGCATGAGGCCAGTAGACAGTGGCCATGACTATGCAGAGCTGTTGTGCTCTGCTACCCTCCAGACTCAGGTGAATTTCTCTGAACTGCTCATCAGGAATACTCTTGCTGCCCATGCTAACCCCTGAACCATGCTCTGAACAACTTCTGCGGATGTGCTACTTGTTTCAAATGAAAAACTTGTTGGGGAACCTTCTTAATTAGTAGAGGAAATTAAGTTCTCATGCCCAGGCATGGCTTAATTTAAAAATATAGATACATTAATTTTCAAATGCAGAAGTGAATGTTTCACAACCTTTCTGTTTAGTTAAAATTGCTGTTATATGGTAATGCAGTCTTGATGACCAACTTCACAATAACACAGTATTATTATGACCCATCATATCTCAAATTTGTGTCCAAGGTTGCATGGAATATTTGTAGTGGTGCAGAACTGAACTGAGGTCTTGTGAGACCTATCTCCGTGCTCTAATCAGTACATTATTTTGCAATGAAACAGCATACAAAAAAGTAACTACAGCAAAATAATACTCTTCCATTCTACTGATATCTACCTATTTTAGCAAAAATCTGGAGTACCAGCAAGACCAGATCTTTCTTTCACTAATCTCTATACAGGTAAAAAGGTATGGAAGTTAATTGTCTTTTATGACTGTAAAAATCCTCTGGAATGAAAAACCAAAAACTGTAATAGTTCAAAGGTGAGTTAATATCAACTTATCAATCGTATTTAAAATTTTCCTGTATTAGAAATCTTACTCTGGTGCAACAAGGACTCCTTGCTGCACTCACACATATCCACAGTACAGGTGCACATTTAGTAGCCTGCATTTGACATTATCCACATTTGTTTTCACTCAGTACTATAGCATTAGAAACGGGCCATGTGCAGCTTAAACAGTACATATACTTTTACAGTGAGATTTCATTAATGAAATCACAAAACTAGTGGAAATTTGCATGCAGACACATATTACTGGACCTTTTTTTCAAGCTATAGGACAAGGTTCATATTGTTTGTCTACCTAACTTAGTTTCTTTTGATCTCAAAATTCCTTTTGCAAGAATCTTCCTTCATGCAATTTATAATCTTAGTTTAATTTCTGGTAGGATTTTGGGGTGTTTGGGTTTTTTTTTTTTTTGGTCTGAGACTGAAGTTTCTCACCCTTTTACTTCTTTTCTAGAGCTCTAGATGTTAAATACGAACAGGCTATACTTATCGTACCATGGCTAAAATAATAAGATTGTTCAGAATCAGTGAAAATAAAAATTACAATAGTGCTTATGAAGCCATTAAAGTCAAAAAGTTCCACATATTTTTAACTTCATTTCATTCGTTTTCAATATTCGCTCCTACATGAAAGATAGCACAGAAACAAAGAGGTAGAGATGAATAAACTTGAAGACTGAAAATTATATATTGGAAGAAGAATTATATAATTCCTCCAATGACATTGAGCCCCTTCAAAATGTTTCATCCTTAAGCTTTTGCTTTGAAAGCCACAGGACACAGTATGTGGCATTGGTGGTTTGCTGAGGGTTTAACACTTTTTATCACAAACGCTTGACAATTGAAATATTTGGATTGCAATATTTCCAGCTTTTCCTTTTCCCAAAAAAAATGATTTATTTTTTCTAGTTTGATTTGCTTCAGGTAAGAAAATAAATCACCATTAAACCCATTAATTTTGGTCAAGCAATTTATTTTTTTTTATTTAAATTCTAAACAATTCACAAAGCTACTTGCAGGGCTTAGCTACCTTACAAAAAGTTTTATTCTTGTTCCTTAAAACTAGTCAAAATAAAATTATGACAATAACTGAAACAGGAGTTTTGAAATGGAGGTTTGAATTTACATTCTTTATTAGGAAGATGCAGTCTATACTGTTCAGCTAGATCAGATGATAATGCATACAAGACAGAGCTTTGATTCACGCTCACAAGAGTGGAAGTTACTCTGTTCTGCTTCCAAAGTTTAAAAGCACTAAGTACAGCAAGAATGCACATGTTCTACTGTACAATTTCTGACCTTTCAATGATGATAGCTGTTAAACGTTATCAGTTCTTTCAATTTTTAAAAATGTTTTATGCGTGCACTGAGCAGTGTGTAAGTGTTGTTTTGGTGATCTACATTACTTTTGAGTCTGTCTGACTTTGAATTCACTAACACGGATACACATGCAATGTAATTCCCATTGAATGAGGGTTATCAATTTCCAATACCTGGATTTTCAGGACTGCCATTATGCTTCTTTTGCGTTTCACTACTCCTAGGACACAAAAGAGCTAAATTGCACACCTTACTTTCAGCTCTGGCAAGAGGGCATGGTAGCATTATTATGCTTGCTCAATACCTTTGGATCAAAAGATTGTCTGTAAATCTGAAATTTTCCCTAGTTTCATGCTTCTGACTTTTGGACAATTTTCCATTCTGAAGAAAATATAAACCTCATTTATAAATTATCTCTGACACACAGAACCTTTCCATAGTTTGTTGGGTTTTTGTTTTTTTTATATTAAACAGTAACAGAATAAAACAAATAATCCTGGGAGCAGTTTCTGGAATCAAATCTGTTCAGTGTAATTGAAGGCACTAAGGACTACATTAGAGGCTCATATGCCCTCTTACACCTTTTTCTGATTTTCTGACCATAAAAAAATCTTAACTTCTGCTTTTCAAACCAAAAACCACGAACAGGAGCGATAACGAATATTCACCTCCAGAACACAGGACAATCTTTAAAAGAGGTCACTTTGATAATCTTCAGGCTGATTAAGACCTTAGACTTTATCACATCTTAAGTGAGAACTTGCCTACCGCTGCCATTTTAAAAAGTCATTGCTATGTTTTCTCAAGACTATGTGAAGAAAGAATGCATGCTCTGCAACCACTTTACTGGTGAAGAACACTGCTTGCTGTGTTCACACAGTGCCTCCAAGTCAGGGGTGCTCTGGGAGGAAAGTAATGCATTGCCCGAAGTTCTGAATCACAGAATCACAGAATTTTCAGAGTTGGAAGGGACCTCTAGAGATCATCTAGTCCAACTCCCCTGCTAAAGCAGGATTGCCCAGAGCACATTACTCAGGACTGCATCCAGGCGGGTCTTGAAAATCTCCAGAGAAGGGGACTCCACAACCTCCCTGGGCAGCCTGTGCCAGTGCTCTGTCACCCGAACTGTAAAGAAGTTTTTCCGTGTGTTGGAACAGAACTTCCTATGTTCCAACTTGCACCCATTGCCCCTCATCCTGTCACTGGGAACCACTGAAAAGAGTCTGGCTCCATCCTCCTTCAACCCACCCTTTAGATATTTGTATGCCATAATAAGGTCTCCCCTCAGCCTTCTTTTCTCCAGGCTAAAGAGTCCCAGCTCTCTCAGCCTTTCCTCATAAGGGAGATGCTCCAATCCCTCAGTTATCTTAGTTGCCCTTCGCTGGACTCTCTCCAGTAGTTCCCTGAATGAGGGACAGAAATGCAGCAGATGCCCTGGCACTCTCTTTTGCTGGAATGGGGAGGATACTAGGCATCTACAGGCACAAACCTTAAAAAAAAAAAAAGAAAAAAAAAAGGCCTTCTAGAGTAAAAATGCAGACAACCAGCCATGGACTATCAGTCACATCGAAATCTCATCTGGGAGTTGTGAGAACTCCAGAATATTGGAAAGTACTATTTCTTTAACCATAATATTGAATGCTTATTTTATTTCTTGATCAAAAAGACAAACTTTTATTTAAAAATAAACAGTAAAATGCTGCATAGATAAAAATACTGTAAAAGTAAAAAGCAGTAAAATAGCAAAATGACATTTTAGAATTTGTTCAAAAGAAAGAGCAAAAATGTTTTTTTCACTGCAATTTAGTGAAAATCGTTGTTATTGCACTCAAATATATGCTGGCTTAGTTGAAACAGAACACTGAAACTATGTGGCCAAATTCTTCCAATTTTAATATCATACCATTCTGTTGAAATAGAAGAAAAATCTGAAGCATATTGCAAAATTCTCACATTTATTGAAGGTTTTGCCCATTCATGAATAGAATTATTTTAAATAATTCTTCCCATCCTATGGATTACTCAAGTTTTTCCCTAGGTTTAATTTTTAAAAGCATTCACAACAGTTGTCCCTTTTTCTTGTACAGTTGAGATTATTAAAATAAAACAAAATAAAATACAACTGCTTAAAATTGAAACCTTGGTTTAAATGGTAAGCCTGCCAAGTTAGCTTCTGAAAAGCCAGTATTAGAAATTAAAAAAAAAAACACCAAACTTTGTTTCATGAAGATTTGCTGCCCTAAAGCTACCCAAAAGCAATTCTAACTGAATTATCTTTGAAACACAATAGGGAGAATAGAAAAGCTTAATTCTCCATGCAGACCAGAAATATGGAATATTCAAGGAATATATTACAGTCCCAAAGTATCAATTTGTCTGTGTGATACAGTATTCTCATTCTTGTACCAGTAGTATCTGTTTATCCAACTCGGTGATGAAGAAAATACAAAATAGCCACTGAATGCATAATTTAAACATGTACTCCGAGCAACAAAATTCTTGCATCATACATAAAGTTGTATCAAATTATTATGCAAGATAATACTATTCTTCACGCTAAATAGTAACAGAATTATGCCTGCAGTGCCATTTAACATTACCTATAGATTTTTAAATACAGGAGTGTGCTGTTGCTAAGAAGGGCTGCAGTAAGGAGTACTTTAGAAAAGAATTTGAGTTGGCCAGCATGCAGAACTAAAGCAGTAGTTTCCCTGATTGCCTTTCACCCTGGGGACTCAGTTGTAAATCACAGTGAGAGTAGATGGAGATTGCTTTCTCTCAATGACAGCTGTCAAGGGTTACATGGGAAATGAATTCTGGCACTCTCAATTTAGTCTGTTGAGAAAGGCAGAAGAATGCTTTAAGTCTGCCCTGATGACTTTGGAACCTCACACTGAGTAGATTTAAACCCTTGAGGACAAAGAAGCGAAAAGACCATGTCAGAGTCCTTTAGGCAGTTTCTGTTAAAAAGTTGAATGATCATCAAAAAGTACATCATTCACAGTATTTCATTTCTTGTTCTCGCTCTCTCTTTCTCTTTCTCTTTTTTTTTTTTTTTTCCTTGACAGAAACAATGTTAAGCTGCTTTTTAAAACTTTCGTATCGGATCAACAATGTTTTTAAACTTTTTTTATTTGAAAAGTATTGCACTGATGTTGGTATCTATAAAATGTATAGGGACTGTCATTCAGTGAATAACATTAGAGGATTCACTCTGACTTCATGACAAACTCTAAGAAATGCTGTCTATAAAAAAAAGAAGGCACTGCTTGTGAAAGCAAGATTACAAAATTGCCAGTCTATGGAATTTTAATAAAGTTCAGTGCAAAGTCAACAACACACAACAATAACTGCTTCGTGAAACCAAGAAAAAAAAACAAAATAAAACAAAACAAATACAACCTACTCAACTTACAACTTCTCTTTGCAGAAGTCTCAAATACATAGGAGTTTTGATTTTCTGATTGTTATTTTTTCAATGGGGGCCACTTGGAGAGTGACTTTATCATAGAAATTCTGGCCATGTAAACCACAGAACTAAAATATTTAGGAAGCAGAGTATTTTGTGTTTTTACATACATTATTAAAATCTAATCACAATCTAACATCCTGACGTCATGTTTCTGATGAACTCAGGCCAAGGAAATTCTCACTGTAATTAATGTAGTATAAATGCTGTTGGTAATAGTGCAAATTTACAGTAATAATTTGCTAAATAATATGTTGGTATAAACAAGACCTTAACTAAGTTAGATCCAACAAAGTATATAGTTCACATTTGGGTTTTTTTGCGAGATGAAAAGCTAAGACACATATCCCTTTTAATTGCATTCCAAAATGTTTGCCATTGATATAAACATGCCAAATATTCTCTCACTGTTACAAAAAATGCAGTCTTCCTTATGTTTTCTATTGGAAAATTTCTGCTGGAGTGCTCTAATAACTAACTAGCTAACTCTATACTAAAATAAATATGGACGAAGAATTATGTTAAAAGAAATTCCGTAACTTGCAGTTATTTTTTTAAGCTTTGAACTGAGTGGGTCCAATTTTATAAGACAACACTTTTTTTTGGAACACCAGATTAACTAATTTCAAAAGCGTGTATTTGTCTCTCAGATACGTATGAAATCTCTTCCAAAGAAGATCCATCCCCATCATGAACTCAGGCATTACACTAGCAGGTACATCAGAAAGATAAAATCTTTCTCTTCAGATTTTTCTTAACCAGAGCATTGTTTTTCACATGTGAGAGAAACTATTCTGTTGCCCTAAATGATGTTTCCACATGAATGATGAGATGTCTTTGCCTGATCTCCAGGTAGGTGCCACTCCAGAGAGCTGCAGCAATAATTTTGAGTCCTGTGTCATCTGTCCCAGCTTCAGGTAAATATCTCAGACACTGTATGTCATCTCCCATGACACCTCACCTCTTTATTTAGGAAACTTAGTCAAGTTCTAATTATCCTTCTGAAGGATATCAACATGCTATCAAAATGAACAGATTAGGTATGTCTAACGTTCAAAGTATGCAAAAGTCTCAACAAAGGCCTTTGACTTTGGAAAACCAAAACTGAACAAAACACAACATTTTCTCAGCTTATATGAAACCTTGATACCAACTTAGATGGAAAACCGCTTAGGTTCAGAGTTGCTTTATCTTTGGGTGAGAAGAATTGGTCTTCAGTCCCGTTCTCTCACATCCTTCTATCAGCTGTCATCAGAAAGGTTATTTTTCTTGTCAGTGAAGAAGTGGAACATATTACCACTGGTTCAAATGATATACCCACTAAAGAAAACATGACAAAATTGACAGTTCCTTGTAGATACCAGATTCTTGATAAGACAAAGAGTCCAATGGAGATTTTCAAGAAACTATCAGTAATGGCATAAAAAAAGAAAAACCTTTCAAATTATAAATTCAGTACAAAGCCAGGACAAATGAACAAAGAGAGACCTGAATTCTTTATTACTAACAAATAGCATGGACTTACTGATACAGACTGCAGAATGTGAGCTAGGTCAAACCTCTGCAACTTTTTTTGTCAGCCAAAAAACCTTATATAATTTCTTTGGTAAATTTCCTACCAATTTTCCTGTCCTGCCTACTATGGACACAATCGATAGAAGCAATGCATCACTGCAAAAGAGTTCCTGAGAACTGCCCAGTTTTGTTTTCTGAAAATATCAGTTTCCCATGCATACGTAAGAGCTCAGTTGCAAAATAAAATAAAATAAAATAATATTCTGCAGTAGCTTCAAGTGGTAATCTATATTTTGTAGTAACTCCATGTAGAGTCTCAGTGAAGTGAAGCCAAGTTTATTATTGACTCAAGTGAACTCAACCAAGGTTTGAAAGAAAGGTCATACGTAAAATCTCTGTTGAATTAAATAATGCAGGTTTGCCAGAAACATCAATCTCTTCCCAGCAGTATATTTAAGGAGCTGAAAGATTTTTTTTTTTGTATACAAATTCATAATTCATTACTAAAAGTGAAATTTAATACAAATGTTTTTCACCCATCAGATAAAAGGCAATTTTAGAAGGAAAGGCATATGCCAGAAGTACTATTACTTAGGTAAGTTCTAATCACTTCATTAAGACTAAATTCATATATGCCATTTAATTGGTAGAATTTTGTTTTGGTTTTTTTTGGTTTTTTTTTTTAAATTATAATTTCAGCATGATTTCATCATTGAAATGCACTTTATTATTTCTTAAATATAAACAATAAGGACTTTTCGCTCTTCTTTCATGTAAATAATGTAATTCAAGATTAATTTTATTTAAGGATTTTTGGCAAAAAGAATCTCTAATAATTTTGAACTATGCATATTCATCTTTTAATCCAAACTATAAGAAATTATAAATAAAAAGTGTAATTATCATAAAATTATGTTACAGCAATTTTCACAGCATATGGTGCAAAAATACAGTATTTACCGAAGTAAAAATCTTAAATGGTATATCAAATTCTGCTCCCAGTGAAATGGTGTAAATGTAATTATGCTTATAATATACTATATATATATATATACTATATAATATACTATATACTATGACTTATAGGGAGGCAGCTTACAGAATAGCAGACTCCTTTGCCCAGATACATAGGATAGAATTAAACTAGGTAGATGTATGCAGAGAAGTGTTCTGCAGGAACATGCCTGGCTGATATGTAGGTTTGAACCAGACTGCTCTGTACTTCTTTTTCCATTCTTTTGAAGGAATAACGGAAGTTTTTGTTTCACAGTGAATTCCTAAAATCATTGTGAGCAGCAGCATATAGACATCTTCAGCTAGAGTTCTTAACAGTGTCAAGTTAAGCATCAGCTTTGATGCTTCCAGGCAAGAAACAGTAGGGTGTCAGGACCTTGAGATTTAAATAATCTCTTATAGTGTTTAGTCAATGTGTGGAATAAATTTTTACTCATTGAAATTCCTTTCCTTTTGTTCTATATTCATCTAAATTGGGGAAAACAATTGTATCCTCTTCTCTTACATGTACCTTTAAGTGTTTTTTGAGTGCTGGAGAGTCATGCAGAGATGGTTAACAAGTCATCTTAGTTACCTATCTAGATACCCTAGATCAGGTGATCTAGGTTACAGTCTCATAATTTGGTTCCAATTTAGCTTAGCCTGTGAGACTGTGTTTTAATATGAAAAGCTTGCAGTCTGCCTATTTTTGATAACTATGTGTTATGTAGTAGCCTAAGCCACTGGGATCAGCAGAAAAATAGGTCTGGAGATGCCGTGTAACACTTCAGCAAGATTCTTCAAATGCATCTGTCAAACTCTCTAGTCATAAACTATATAGAATCACAGAATAGTTGAGGTCAGAAGGGACAGCTAAAGCAGTCTGCCCAGGGCTTTGCCCAGTCATGTTTTGAATACCTCTAAGAATGGAGACTCCACAACCTCTCTGGGCAATCTGTTTAGGTGTTTGACCACACTCACAGTTAAAAAGCTTTTCCTTATCTTTCATTTTGTGCCCTTTGCCTCTTGTCCTTTCACTGTGCACCACTGAGAAGTCTGGCTGTCCTTTTTCTTTACACCCTTCTTTAGACGAGCATTTTTAAGATTCCTCTGAACCTTTTCTTCTCTAGGCTGAACAACTCCAGCTCAGTCTCTCCTCAAATCACAGCTGAGTCCATGAGGGAAGTTTGTGTTTCTGTGAAAATATATGTAGAAAAGGGCAGAAAATGCCACAGAGAGAGGAGGAGGGCACAAATATTTAGTGAGAAACAATAGAGGGAACGGTGAGGTCAGAAGGGAAGGTAGTCCAAGGGGGAGCAGATATTCTCTGCAGCCAATGGAGGACCCACACCAGAGCAAATGAATATTGCTAAAAGACTTGAAGCCTGTGGACAACCCATGCCAGAAAAGAGGAAAAGATTGAGGAAGAAGAAACAGCAGAGAAAAACCACTTTATACTGAACCCAAGGTCAATCCACCATACTAACCTAAACCAAGAAACAATACCAATTCTCAAGACAATTAATACATTTTAAAAAATCATATAATTGAAATAAAACCTCCAAAATTTCTAGATGAGAGATGCATGTAGTAGGGCAATGTTACAGAAATACTCTAACACTGATATGCTGAAAATGAAGTTGGTATTGACTATTCCTTTTGCACTACAACTAAGTATCTTCTAATGTATAAATACATTTACAACAGTTATTGTTACTTTAGATACTATATTCTTCTACAGATCTCAAAAGTAGGATTTCTTAAAGAAACTGCAAACTTTATGATCTATCTCTTTTTCAAACAGTTTAAATGTCAACATGGATTTCAAGGTTGATCACCTTGAATCTAGAGAAACTGCGAATTTTATGACTTGTCTCGTCTCTTCTTCAAACACCTTAAGTGTCAACATGGAGTTCAAGGTTGATCACACCTCAACACTTCTGTATTAGTGTGACCATCTCTTTTTCTGCCACTAATTGTGAGTTTCTTATGCTCAACCAAGGCTCTGTGTCATCTTTGGTTCTTTACTTCTTCATATCTTCATTTTTGCAGTTTCTAAGACAAAAGTGGCGACATTTGACTAACACAGTTTTAATTGTATTTTAAATAAAATTCTTGCTGATGCAGAAGACAGAAAAGAATCTAGCTCCTTCTTTTAACTTCAGGTTACATTCTCCCAAATCATACACTAACAAACTCACCAGTATAGAAAAACAATTAATTATGCAGTCCCTATACTGACCACTATTTCAAGATGTAATTATAAAAATACTTACATTCATAACTTAATGATATTTAAATCTTTATTGATTAGAGTTCCTAAACAACTCTATGCTTTGTAATACAGACCTACAGTGAGGCAACAGACAAGCAGTAGGTGACAGGATTAGGTGGGTCCTCACAATTCATGATGGAAGAGATACAAGTCACTGAAAAATACCTGTTACTATAGAGAAATAAGTACTTAGTGAAGGGAAGAATGAAGTGAAGAAGCACTGAGTGAAAGACAAGAGTCCAACTTTACACCACCTGAATGAGAATAAACAAAATTGTAGGTATTCAACTGAGAGAATTCTGGGCAACTCCATTCTGATAGGAGTTTGACATTCTTAAGTGAATGGATCTTGGCAGAGTTGCATCTATACTACTCACTACTTTCGGAAAACCAACCTTTCTTAAAAAGATTTCAGACCCTAAATTGGCCTGGATCAAATGCAAATTCATGTGATGAATTAAGGAAAAAGAAAGTGGACAGGAGACACAAGTGAAATAATCTTGGAGTAACTGTAAGGCTCTCCTAATTGTTATGTTCTTATTTTTTAAATCTTCTCAGCCTTTGCATTATTCTTCATACATTTCCTTTTTTTTTTTTTTTTCCTCTTTCACTTTCACTTGTTTTCTTTTTGATAAATGTACTTGGGTTCAATGTAAGTAGCTTAGTAACTTGGCTCAGAAATGAGGCCGAGTAAAAACCTTCAGTAAAACCATGCAATCTCTGACTTTGACGGTCATATAAAGCTGATCTGGACTGCATCTACAGGCTATGTGAAAAAGTCTATATTTTCAGCAAATAAAACCTTATTAAATGCCTAACAGATGAGATAGATGAGTTTGTTCACTAAAGTCTAGCAATACAAACCAGTATAAAATGGAAAAAAAAGGTACATGAGCCTAAATAGGAAGTTTGCTAATTCCTGCTTCTCTGTTCCAATAATTATATTGCTATGCTAGTTAACTGACTTGAAGAAATTCTGAGGGTAGTGACTGAGGGAATTGCCAACTCTGTATTGTTTTAATGAGAATGAAAGTTCTAATTCCACACACACTGAGCTTGAAATTGCATCAGCTATCTCTGAAACAATATGATGAGCTAATCACCAAAGATAATTATTGTTCTTAGGAACAACCATTGTAATACAATATGATTTTTAATAAACCAACAGGTGGAGGTAATGAAGTTACCAATAGCTGAAGTTAACTTCTTATTACATGATTTTTAGTCCTAGTGTTAGTATCCTTAGCACAGCTTCACTGACTGCAACTTCCTTTAGCAGTTCAATTTAAAGACAAGTTACAAAGGATGAAATGCATAGTACTTACATTGATTTAACATTTAAGTGATCATTTTTCCAGTGCAAGAAAATCATAGAATCATAGAATGGTTTAGGTTGGAAAGGGCCTTGAAGATCATCGAGTTCCAACCCCCTGCCACGGGTAGGGACACCTCCCACTAGACCAGCTTGCCCAAGGCCACGTCCAGCCTGGCCTTGAACACCTCCAGGGATGGGGCCTCAACAACCTCTCTGGGCAACCTGTTCCAGTGCCTCACCACCCTTAAAATGAAAAACTTCTTCCTAATGTTTAATCTAAACCTGCCCTCTTCCAGTTTAAAGCCATTCCCCCTCGTCCTGTCACTACATGCCCTAGTAAAAAGTCCTTCCCCAGCTCTCCTGTATGCCCCCTTTATGTACCGGAAGGCGGCAATAAGATCTCCCCGGAGCCTTCTCTTCTCCAGGCTGAACAGCCCCAACTCTCTCAGCCTGTCCTCATAGGAGAGGTACTCCAGCCCTCTGATCATCCTCGTGGCTCTCCTCTGGATATGCTTCAGCAGGTCCATGTCTTTGTTATGTTGTGGACTCCAGAGCTGGATGCAGTACTCCAGGTGGGGTCTCATGAGAGTGGAGTAGAGGGGCAGAATCACCTCCCTTGACCTGCTGGCCACACTTCTTTTGATGCAGCCCAGGATACAGTTGGCGCAGCCCAGGATACAGTTGGCATACTCGAGAAAAGCTTACTAGCCATTGCATTTCTGGAGAAGTTATTTGATCTGCTTTAGTATTAACTTTACATCAAGTTGTCTAGCTTGCACCTGTCTAATCAGAGAGGACAATAGAATTCCAGACTTGTATTCTCAATAGTGGAAGATGAGATTATTTAAAAAATCATGGTTGTTTTAAATTTGTAAAGTAATCTTTAGCTTCTTGATTTTGTAGTCAGCTTTCAGGCATGAGATACAATCCATCCCAAAGAACCGAAAGGTTTGTCAGCCTGTGACTTGTGTGATATTCCTTTTCTGAGGATTCATGATTTAGCAAAGATCTGCCAAATTATGTCACAGAAGTAAAATCTTACCAGCCTTGCCAATTCCAATTTATCACTCAAAAGTCTGTCTTAGGTATAATGTATATTTTTTTTCTATATATATGCATACATGTATAGATAAATTAATTGATCAATTGATCGATTGATCTTTGTGTTCTGTTTCTTTGCATGTTCCATACCACGAAAAATCATCAGGTTCTTGTGATGGTGTGCTACCCGCCCCCGCCATCAACCTGATCTTTATCTCCTGTAACCCTCCTCAGACGATAACCACCAACCACCCGTGGTGGTTGTAAAGGGTGCATGTAGTTGTGATGGCTGCACCTGGCTCAACGTAGTTTCAGGGAGACAGATAACAATGCCACAATAGCCACGGGCTAACTTGAGCAATGCTGGTACTGTGATCAATATGCAAATACGACTGTAAGTCAATCATCTTACCCCCATAAATAGTGAACAGCGCAAGAGCCCTTTGAGCTCTCCTGAACAGCAGTGGGCTGCACTCCAAGATCTCCCCTTGAGTAGGAATGTCGCTCAAGGTTACTCCTCGAGATTCAGAGATTCCTTGCCACAACAGATCCTCGGTAAGTGACGAAGCATGCTAAACTTTGAAATCTTAGCTAAGTGGTATAAAGGACTGATTGTGCATATGCAATCCTTTAGACATAAACCATTGACCAAGTCTGGGACTAGGACTGGATCCAGCTGCACCTAGACTCCTCTCTGAGAAGGAGTTTAGAAAGCAAGAGGGTCCTTTCTGAACGTCAAGACTCAACGAGAATGTCTCCCTGAGAGTTCTGTCTGACCCTGTACTCTATGCGGTAAATAACCAAGTGTGTCTTGCCATCTTGAATCTTGTTAAAACACTGTCACATTTACCAAAAGACTTTGTTAAGTCCCTGGTTTATATCAATAAATGTATTGCTGCTTCTGTCTATCTGTGAAGTGTAATCATTCCATCCACAACTGTTCTCACAGAATCACAGAATGGTCAGGGTTGGAAGGGACCTCTGGAGACCATCTAGTCCAACCCCCCTGCCAGAGCAGAGTCACCTACAACAGGTTGTACAGGACGGCATCCAGGCAGGTTTTGAATGTCTCCAGAGTCAGAGACTCCACAACCTCTCTGGGCAGCCTGTTCCAGTGCTCCACTAACCTCAAAGTAAAAAAGTTCCTCCTCATGTTAAGATGGAACTTCCTATGTTCAAGCTTGTGCCCATTACCCCTCGTCCTATCACTGGGCACCACTGAAAAAAGACTGCTCCCATCCCCCTGGCATCCTCCCTTTAAGTATTTGTAAGCGTTAATAAGATCCCCCCTCAATCTTCTTTTCTCTAGACTAAAGAGACCCAAGTCCCTAAGCCTTTCCTCATATGAGAGATGTTCCAATACTCTAATCATCTTTGTAGCCCTTTGCTGGACCCTCTCCAGCAGATCCCTGTCTTTCTTGAACTGGGGAGCCCAGAACTGGACGCAGTACTCCAGATGTGGCCTCACCAGAGCAGAGTAGAGGGGGACGATGACCCCCCTCGACCTGCTGGCCACACTCTTCTTGATGCACCCCAGGATGCCATTTGCCTTCTTGGCTGCCAGGGCACATTGCTGGCTCATGGTCATCCTGTTGTCCACCAGGACTCCCAGGTCCCTCTCCACAGAGCTGCTCTCCAGCAGGTCAGCCCCCAACCTGTACTGATGCATGGGGTTATTCCTCTCTAGATGCAGTACCCTACACTTGCCCTTGTTGAACTTCATAAGGTTTCTCTCTGCCCAACTCTCCAGCCTGTCCAGGTCATGCTGTGAGGCGGCACAGCCTTCTGGCGTGTCAGCCACTCCTCCCAGTTTTGTGTCATCCCCAGAGACATTTGGTTTTGGTTTACACATTTGGAAATTGGTGTTGTTGCTAAAAGTTATAAATGGATCCAGACAATTCCTGCTTTGAAAAGGGAATATGACCAGGAAGAACATTTTTAAATTAGATACATTAAAACACATTTCCTTCTGGAGCCTTCATGAAAAGATTGCTGAAGAACATACAGTATCTGAAAAACTATTCTCCAGGCTTTTGAGATCTTTCAGCATGTCTTATGTGATTCACCTCCTGTCCTGCCTTTCACCTCTCTCACAATTTGCATCTTTTTTATAGCCAGAATATATTCATTCTGTTTCAGTGATTCAGAATAACACACTTGACAATATCATTAAATATTATTGACATCTTATTGGATTCAGCACTGAGAAAGCATGTACTACACCAATACAAGCTATTTTGAGGCATAAAACATAAAAAACCCTAGACTAACGAACAGATTTTAGTGGTCTGATAAATATATTGGTGGAATAGAGCAAATATTTGATATTAGCTCCATATTCTGCAACAACAGCCAAAGGATGAGGAAAATAAGTAAAAACAGTGGCCATAAATGGAAAGCGTAACAACAGAGTAACTTCAGAGACTTGTTTCCCTTTTAATCTTAACTACATTACTGGCATCTGGATAAATAAATGATAAGGACTCAATGAAATCTGAAAACTTTGGATTGTGTTTTGAGATGGTTTCTTTTTGCCCTTCCCTAATATGTACATTTCATACACAGGGTTCTTCATAACATAAACCCTTGCTTCATTCTCATCTCTCAAACATCTCCATCTTACCCAGCGGATACTAGGAGGCAAATTCAGCTATGTCTTCACAAAAATCCCAAGCAGAATTAAAGCTTACTTTATCATTTTTTTCTGGGCAAAGAAAAGCCAGGTTTAACACATACAAAAATTATGAACATCTCTTGGGTGTTGCCAGGAATTAAGGAAGAATTAATAGTTTTTTGATGCATTAATATTAATTTGCATAACTATGTTTTAATAGGAGTAAGAGACCATTTATGGAAACTGTACTCCAGTGTACCTAATTCAGGCTAGACAGCCAACTGTGATTTATTAATGTAATATTACTTTTGTGATACAAAGTACACTTTATATGTCTGTAAACAAAATGCTGAGGATTGCAGTGTCAGAACTTTGAGGTAAAATACTGAAAAGGTTTCCCCAATACTCAGCCCTAATTCAATTTTCCAATACAGAAATGCAAAAACTCAAATAAAGGCGTCAATAAGTTCGTAAAGGTATATCCCAATATTGAAGGCAGGGTAAAGGATCATGCCTGAAAGAAGTCATTAGAGAGCAGAGAATATGAAAAAGTTTCTTACCTCGGCAATTGGGTAAAGGGCTACTCCACTGCCCGTTGCTTCGGCACTGTGCTCGAGAAGCACCCTGAAGTAAGTACCCAGTGTTGCAAGTAAAATTTACAACATCATTTAAATTGAACTCACTGCCATTAGTCATTCCATGAGCTGGATTCCCAGGATGTCCACATGTGATTGCTGTTAAAAGAAAAATAGGCAGGCTAGCATCTAACGGAATGGTACTTTTCCATGGAATCACTTGCAGGTTGAAGCTCTTTTGTTTTGTTTTTTTGGGGGTTTTTTGGGTTTGTTTTTTTTTTTTTCCTTCTGAATTTGTCTTTTATATTTATACAAGAAATTTAAGAAAAAATAAGATATATTTATTCAGAATTTTTAATTGACAGGAGAAAAATCTTAATTTTTCAATAAGAAATTTAGAACCTACTTTTCACCTTATGTCGAAAGTTGTAATATAAATAATTATATATATACATATGCATTTTGACACCCATCTGATATGTATCAGACCTTAAAAAGGCTGAAAGTTCACTATATTTCCTACTAATTCAAATAAAAATAAAAATTCCCCTTCAACCTTCAAAATGTAATAGGGCAAAACAAATTGAATTTGAGCATTCAGAGTATTCTGGAGTTCTGAAGCATTTCTGTTGCAAAGTTCTTAAGTTCCTTTACTGAAGTAGTGATCCTTTTAATCAGATTCTCTTATGGCATTAGAGAAATCATTATTGGGAGTAAAACTTTCCCGTTACGTGTATAACGTTGATTATGCTTACATGACACTTGTAAAATACACTTGTTAAGATCAAGCTCTAGCTTACCACATGACAAGACATTCAAATAATATAGAAAAATATAGAATATCATAGATACCGATAATACAAAATTAGAATGTATATGCACACACACACACAACTTTTCAACATTGAGCTAGTGACATTTATCATACTCATAAATATTCTATACACAGGTTTATCTTTTGTTTTATTACTTTGTGTTTTGGTGTTTTTCTAACTGAAAAGATAATTGAAAAATAATTTTAATGTATTTATTTTTATTTTATCATGGAGTTCAACTGTGAAACAGTATTTTCAACAGTACCTGATCTTAGGGAATTAAATAGGACCCCTTACTGTATACAAACTTATGTATTTAGCCCTTAAATTGTGTAAATAAATCTAATAAAATCACATGAATCCTTTCTCATTTGCTGCATTTGAAGATGAAACCCTGAACATTACAATAAAATCTTACTGCAGGCACACAATCAACTGTATTCTAGCACAGTTGTATTTTTAAACTGTTACAGATGATCAAGTTTCAAGAAATAAAGCAAATTCCAGGGCCATACTAAATCGGTTAACATAATTCTTATATAAAAACCTACTAAATTAAAAAAAAATGCTATTACCTTAAACTTTTTGCAGTTTGCTGAACAAATTATATGCCATAGGTTTTAACACCATAAAATTTAGGTCTGTTGTAGAAGTTCTGGTAATGAAGGATAATTCTGTTCCTTTGCTCGTTTCAACAAAAGTGTACCCTAGTCAGTCAGTTCCTGTTTAGAACTCATTACTCTTGACAGGATGCTGGTATTTGTAACATCTTCCAGAAAGTAAAGATCTTGGATGCAGAGATCTTAACCACTGCATCTAGTTCTGCCACTGCTCCATTATAGTTACTAGATATCACTGACCTGTTGACTGATCAATGCTGCAATAGTCAGATTCACACAGTAGCAAGTACTTAAAAGCAATTTTTTCTTTTTTTTTTTTTAAAAAAAAAAGGAAAAGTAGATAATTTTGGCATTGTAGTGTTTTCAATCACCATTAGGCTTTTATGCAATCAATTTAATAATGTTTACTTAAGCAGTAGCCAAGACATTTCAAAAAAAGGTTAATACTGTTGGGTTTATGTCATCTAAATGGTGAATTACAAATTCCCTCCTCCATCCTCATATAACTGCCCTATGCATGCATGCACACACACGCATGTGTATTCACACACACACTTAGTCCTAAATATGTAATGGGAAAATAAATACACTTGGCATGTCTGAAATCGATGCCTGCTAAGGAATTACACATTTCCCTATTATAGTCCAAAGAGATCAACCCACTTAATGGAATATAACTTTCAAATATACACTCCAGTCTTTAACACAGTATCTTTCTTAGACCCTTCCACCTCACCACAGAAAATACATAACCCAGAAGAAATAATGGTAGTACTGATAGTATTTGCAGAATAAGAAAAATACAGTCTGAGCATCTAGCTATACAATTAAACCTATGTTTTTGTCATCATTAGAACTTTTACTAAAGCAGGTTACTCTCCTGATTTTTATTGCTGTTGCTCACAAGGAACCAATCATACATCTTCACATTTCATGTTAAGTCCCAATAAAAATCTTTCACAAAATATTTGGCTAAAGTGTGGTTCAACCAGTTATCCAATAAAGAGATAACAAAACACCTGTGTCACAAATTACGCAAGATGAAGGAGGCTGACTTTCAGATGAAACTAAGAAGCTAAATTAGTCATGGGTGGAGTACTCTGAGTACTTACTTAGCATTTTTTGAAGACTGCAATGTCTAGTACTTACAAATGTGAAATTTCTTCCAGAGCCAACTACAAATGCAAAAGGATGTGTGATCTTCTGTAAAAATATAGGTCAATTTGGGGTAAATTTTCAGGGGCACAGCTCATAATTTCTTTATGGTGCCTCTGCCATATTTCTAGTTCCTCATCCACACTGCTCAGTCGAAAAACCATTTCAGTATCACATTTGGGAACACGTTTCTAGCATTGGTAAACAGTATGTTTTCACTTTCCTTCTCAGAAATAAGAGTAATTTTTATGAGAATTTTTAATAACTAACTAACTAAATAGAAGTAGGAAAATCATCTGAAGCTTGGATGTTGACATAAAAAAAAAATCATCTTGTATGGCAGAGTTATAAGCGAAAGAAAACCATGTTGTAATGGAAAGTATTAGGCAACCTATAATGACAGAAATTGCTGCCAGTTCTTCTCATAACAGTAATGATAACATCAATTTAGGAAGAAGCAGCCTCTCACCCCCCCTCAGCTTTGCCCCTTTCTTTTGAAGGGATTTTATTCATTGCATGGCAAAATTAATCCACTAAAAGTAATAATGCTAGCTGGTGGCATCTCTCCTTTGATGAATATAAATCACTTGAAGATATAAATAGGTTTTTAAAAGGACTATGACATTTTGGAGATATTTCCTGCAGATGTATACAGGTAGAAATCTTCATTTTACCACTAAGAAAGAAAATACTGAACATTTTGAAATCTAATGACTTATCAGAAATATCTTTTCTCAGAAATGAAACAAAGATACTGACATGGATTGAACAGAAAAGCTGATCATCTCAGTGACTATCTTTGTGTGGACAAAAATATGTCTGTTTGAATTGCAGATACCTTAGAAAATTTCAAAATTGAAATAATTTATATAAATGCTCCAATAAAAATAACAAAAATTGTATAAAAATGGGAAGCCTTATTAAAACTGAAAAAGAATAATAAAATCAGCTACACAACAAAGTGGTAGAATAAAAAGCAGAGAAATCAGACTTGAATCTGATTAAATGTCTGATGGTTCAGAAAATATCAGAAAACCTACCATGCAAATGAGGAAGGAATTAGAGTACGAAAGACTCAACAATTCCAGTAATTTATTACGGAATTTTCAAAAGCAGGTGAATTAAGAGAAAAAAAAAAAAAAATCCTAGTAAAGAGAATAAAAAAGTTCACTTTTTTTTTCCTAACAGATGTGGTGTAATCCAATACCATGCCTGTGCTTGCACTGGTAAATATTAGGAGGCCAACTTGGAAAAATGGGCAGTCACTATCAAAACTGCACAGATAAACACTATTCCAGGTTTACCCACCAAACAATGAAATTAGACCAAGGGATTTTGGTATTCCTGGTGAAAAAATAGGGGAGAGGCTCAGTAAGCCCACACTTTACATAGAAATTATGCCTGGAGAAAGAGAGAGAAAGAGATAGATGAAGTTACACAGTTGCAGATTGTTGTTCAACTCACTTCAATGCCTATGTTATCCTGTTTCTGAAACAACAGAAATCAGAAATTGCAGGTTACAGTTATTCGTTCTCTGCTAGGTTTGCAACTAGATTAGAATATAATGGCCCTTCTAATTGAAAATATGTCCAATAAATATCTGATCTGAGCACCTCATTCAAACACCTTTGAACATCCAATCCACTGTTAACGTTCAATTAAGTTTTAAATAGTAGTAATAATTCAGTCAAAAATTAGTGATACTTACGGACACAAACAGGAGTTTGTCCAGACCATTTGTGATCCTGCAAGCAAATTCTGACAGATGTACCAACAAGTCGAAAGCCAGGATTACACTGATAGACTACAGTGTCACGATAACTGAAACCATCTCCACTAATATGACCATTTACAATTGGATCTGGTGAACCACAGTGACCAGCTGCAATAAAAGCAAAACTCATCAAAAACGTGTATTATTACAAACCCTGCCAACATTTACAAGAATGCTGACATGACAACAGAATTTCATCCTTGCTTTCAATAAACAATATATTAGAGTCAAATACCGCACTGTACAAAACAAGTTCTGAGGTGTAAAAACTACAGGTGATATTCCTACTTTTTTAGGTGAAGTGATATTCAAATAGTTTTAATTTTCATATATATAGTTTCTGCAGATTCTGTTGCAGAAATTACACATTTGTCAGAAGAATGTCTGGAAAATGTAAATCACAAATTCTGAAATTGGAAATTATTCAGTTTAATTGCTAGAAAACTGACAATTTCAACATGGATATTTTTTCCCCTTTTGCCTTAGTAAGGTTGCCTTTTTCCTCAGATAATTGTGAATTAAAAGGTATTTAACTCACAAATCCATACTACTATTTCATCATAGAGTTCTGGTTTCTGTTATTAATGATTTGCTTCGGACTTTGTAAGTAGATCTCTACTAATAAATTAAACATGGTTGGGACCATTCTCTGAAGGAGGCCAACCAACACAGAGCGGTCTACAACTATAAAATGAAAATCTCTTCCCTTCCGGACCAGCACAGCTGATAGCAAGCTGCCTACCAGGATCAGTACTGGTTTAAGCTAATTTGAACCGTACTTGGAAACTGTCTTTGAGAACCATAGCAAAAAACATGCCTACGCACTGTTCTAATAATTTAGGAGAGTTGATCGAGTTTCGTACTCATTTTCATGTCCTGGCATTGTTATTTGATTAGAACAAACATAGCCCTTGTTATTATACATATCCAACAAAGAATTTATTTCTTACTAGCAGGTCTTCAGACATTAGTAGACAGATCCTAAAACTAATCAAATTTAAAAAGGAAATGAAAAAAAACCCTCATTTAAAAAAAAAAAAAAAACAACAATAAAACAATAAATCATTTCTGCAGGATGACAGGCTACTGCCTTCAGGAGAAGAAAAACTGAGTTATTTCAGTTATGAATATATGTTCCACTTAGCTATATTAGTTCATTTACAATGCTATTTAGGCCCCTACTTCTATTTATATTTAATAGAAATTTTCTCCAGTCTAATTTAAAGCCTGCAACATAGAAAGCAGACTTCTTGAAAAAAGAATAATCTACAAATTAGTATTTCTTGTTATGTTCAAGTATTTCCCAACATAAAGCTACAGTTTCTACAATTAAATTAATGTTTATTTATTAATAGTTTTTAGTAATGAATGGCAAAAAGTTTATTTGTGTTTACTCTTTCCAAATCATAATCACCTTTATGTTATCTTCATCTGATTCTTAGCTAAACTGACATATTTAATGTGTTTTCTGTGCTTATAAACTCATATTCATGTCAAAATTATAATAACCTCTTCTTTATATTGCTTTCCAATTTGATCTGTAAACTTCAAAACAGATGCCTTCTCCAGCTGTATGGAGGCATGAAAAGGAAGGAATGTCTACCAGCAGTGTTTCCTCCTTAGTTATATCAGCTGCTGTTAAACAATACAGAACATGTTACTCCAGGGTTATAGCACTCTTGGCACTAAGGAAGCTAAGTAATGATATTATTCTCTCTAGATTCTTCCTTCTGCTTTAAAACAGAGTTGCTGAGCAGGAAACTATTTCTCTTTACTGATCACAGAGGAGAAAAAAGTTCATTTTTTTGGTGACACTGATTAATTGCCCCTGGCAATAATTTCATCTGAAACTATGCTAAGTTCTCATTTCGACATGTGAGGACAGGGATCTGAGGCTCATGACAATGGAATGGGTGCATGTGTGATGTTGTGTTTCACACAGGCTGTATCCATCAACAGCAAGCTTGTTTGTCACTTAGCTTCTTTGGGATTGAACCTCCTTTCTATTACAGACCCTTTAATAATGCTAGACAGTATATTTCATTTGCACTTGATAGCTCTTCTAAAACCCTAGAAGGGCAAAGCACATGCTACTTGATTATTTTATTATTCGTTTTCATACATATAGGATTATTATAATAATCTTAATTGTAGGATTGCTGATGTCTTTAAGGAGATATTGTGATACTGTTCTGTAAATTTGTGAAAGAAAGTATGAATGTAAGCTTTTCACACCCAACTTCTTACACAGGTACTCTTGCCCTCACAGGGAGTAAGGCAATAGAGAGTAACAAGGACATTGAAAGCATATTTTTCTCCTTGAAATGTCTCATGGAATAATTCATTGTTCTCAGTACTTAGTAATACGATCCCCCTTAGCATTTTCTCTCTTCCAGCCTCCCTCAGTCTCTCCATGTCTATTACACGTTCCAGTCCCTAGCCCCTTAATGGGCCCTTCCCCCAGACTTGGTCCAGTTTCCAGTATCTCTCTTGTATGGTGGAGGACACAAAAACTACACGCAGTTTTCCGCAGAAGGGCTGAAGAGGAAATAACAACCGTGACCCGCTGACTACACTACTGCCCATACAGTCCACTCTGTGATATTCTTTACTGCAAGGCCACTCTTTTAACTCCTTTTCGACCTCTTCACTAGGTCACCTGGGTTGCTTTCTGTAAAGCTTCTTTCTACCCAGTACTCATAAATGACAGTATTCTAGGAAAAGTGCAGGATTCTGCATTTGTCTTTGTTGAACTTTATGAGCTTCCTCTTGGCCTACTCCTCCAGACTCTCAAGGTCTCTTTGTCCAGTGGTACTGCAATCCAGCTTATAAATTCTTCTCCCATCATTTGGTGTCATCCTCAAACTTGCTGAGGCTGAACCCCAACCTGTTATCCAAGTCACTGACAGAGGCTGGATGATATTTGCCTCAGTATTCATCCTCAGTACCCACAGGCTACTAGTCATACATTGAATCATGAAACACTTCCCCTCAGAGTTTGGTGGTTCAACTAGTTTTCCACCCATTTTGTATTCCCCCCATTCAGTTCCTGTCTTCTCAATTTGGCTACAAGGATACTATAGGATACTAAAAGCGTTACTACAACACAAAGTGAAAGAAATCTACTGTTTAAATCAACTGAAACCTACATCTAATGAGACAGTCACCGGAAAAGGCAGTAAGATTATTAAGGTTTGCTTTTGATTGTTCCATCCTGTCTGTTCCAAACTATTTTCTTGTTTTCCCTGTTCCTGGAAATGAACTTAGTTCTTCTCTAATTTTTTTCCAGGGACTGAGGTGAAATAGCTATCTTCTTGCCTTCTTTGGAAATCTGATGTTATACTTGGGATTTTTTTTCAGTAATTGCACTTGTTCCCACCTTTCAAGAATGGTAGGAAGTGGCCTCACAAGGACATATGCCACCACCTCAGACTTATCCAGTAAAATCACAGATGTTAGATCAGTTTATTTAACTAGTTCTTTAATTGATTCCCTCAACTGCTGCATTGTCTCTTCCCCACAACTGTACTACTATGAGTAAAAAATTCATGGTTTGGATAATCTATGTCCTAGATGAAACACGTACTAGTGCAGAGGTATAGGTCAGTTTTAATGACAATTTCTTCTCCTAAAGAAAACAATCCTGCATGACCCTAAATATTCAGGAATTGGGAAATTCTGAAAATTGTCATTCAGGTAATTGGGACAATTGCAGATTTGCAGAAAGGAAATCTATGAAACAGATGTAAAATTGGAAGAGAAAAGCTGTATTTATACAAAACAGAATGGAATAAATTTGATTTTTTAATTTTTTTCTAGACCTAAATAGGGAAGAATTGAAAAGAAGTTGCTGCACTCAAGCCAAACACAGGAAACCACAGGAAATTTAAACAAGAAAGATAGCTGAGATGTCCCAACTGACATAATGCAAAATACAAAATATTACGCACTTTCTCTTAAACGGGGATTTAACAAGTTGCTGGACTTATTATGTGAGTCATTTCATTTACAGATCATTCCAGCTAGTGGATTTAATTACTTTTTCTGGGAGTTTTGACTCATTTAGATTAAATATTCCAATAACTCAAGAACTGAAAGAGCACTGCAATAACACAAAATGCATGCAATTTTCCCATCAAGTAAATTAGATTAAAAGAATATTAAAGAGGCTGCTAGTGGATTTTTTAACAAAATACACTCTCAAGAATTAAGGAAATTGTTCACATGGCTCAAGGTTGGTTCAGTAGTTTTACTCTATAACACCTGGAAAGGAAGACACAAATAATTCTATTTTATTTTAATAAGAATTTGAAATATAAGCCAATATCACAATATCATACTGCAGTTTACCTGTGAGTTATCGATTACAGGATCAGATATTTTTACATAAGCAGTCAGCAGCAGCATTTTTCCACACTAACAAATGTATAGAATTATGTATATTATAGAATTATGTAAGATATGGAAATCTTACTTTTTGGGGAAAAAAAAATGCTAAAAATTAATGAAAATGAAATGGAGTAGATTATATTTAAGTTTAGATTTTAAAGTCCTTGACTTGTTTATGTATAGTTTTGCACCTGAAAGTCATAAAAAGTCAGGAAAAAATATCTGTTCAGGAAAACACTTTTGTCCATGATTAAATGCCACCGATACAACAGGGATGGAGTTAAGCAAAGTCTTAAATGCTTCCAATTTGATCCATGCCCTATATGTATGTGTGGTCAGTCACACATAGAAACTATGCAAACAAACATATGTTTTGTGACTTATACGTGCAATTATTTTTGGAAGGAAAAGAAGGGAAGAGATATGAATGAAGAGATATGACATACCCGCAGTGTGAGTAATTGAGTTAAATTGAAAAAAAATCTTGCCTAACAATTCAAATTTATCTTTGTATAATTAAGAAAAAATACATATAATACTAATTACCTGAAGACTTAAGTCTCTTATTTAGCCTTGGACTCATCAACTACAGTCATTGGTTTTAGCTTTCTTTTGAGACAAATAATAAGGATTTGACAAACCCTTTCCTGATATACAGAAATTAGTGTACTCAGCTAGCCTCAAATCATAAATTGATTCTACACAGACCAGTGGGTAACATAAAGTGATACCTATTTTCATCTATAGCTGTCCTGAATTACATTTGTGCAGGCACAGTATAGGTAAAAAGCATCTCATTATCATTCCTTTGAAATGGAAAGGCGCATTCAGAGCTCCCTGGGTGTTTGCTTCCTGATTTTCACAGGCTTCAGGTAAGTCCTAAAGGCACCTCTGAAATAAATTTGGTGCATGCTGTCCTTGAAATTTAGGAATACACAACTGGCAGCATTCACATAATCTAGCTTTAAAATTTAAGAATTTACCTTTCCTGAATTGCTCTCTGGAGGAGCCTGCATAGTTCCATTGACCTTGTTGGGAATTTAGGATCTTAGATTGTACTCTAAATTGCATCTAAATTAGGTGCCTAAAGTACATGGTGTGAATATTCCTTATGTGAGAGAATGTACAGAGGCAGAAAGAGGTTTAGTAGCAGAAATATAACCTTCTGAAGCTTTCGTGTGATAACTCAAATTTAGACTTTCACAATCAGAGCTGTGCAGTATTTTTTGGCACTATAGAGCTTGTCTGATTTTGAAATAGCAAAGACTAAATAGTGATTAACGACCTTCCAGATCTAAATGTGATCTTTTCTGTCCAGTGAGGTAGATCCATGCATTTAACTGTTCTAAGCATAGGGCTGCATTCAACAATGCAATCAATCTAATACATCAACTAGAAACCAAAGTCCATCAATTTTTTTTAGAAAAGAATTGCGAAGTATCGTAAGACGAGCATTGCTCTTACTGCAGTAATAGTTCCTGTTCATTACCAGTGAGAATAGATCTGTAGAAATCATTTAAAATGCAGATAGTCAGGTGGAAAAAAAAGTTGTTAGCTGTGGCCATGGGGATAAGATAATAGCAATGGATACCAATTTCAATGCAGGTTTGCAACAAACTGAAACAGATAAAATCCAACAGCAAATCACTCCTGGAGAAGAAAAGGATGAATTGATATAAATGAAATTCCAACTGTATATAGAGACAGTCTTTCCTAACTATGAGAACTAGTAAACTTATTAGCATTTTCCTGAAGAGTTACAAGTTTCACTGTGTGTAGTTTTTCAAATGACTTCAAGAATAAACTGATATTGTTCACTATGGAAGTCCTGTACGGATCAGTTCTTCTCCTTCAAAAAAAAACACTATTTGAATCTAAATTTACAGCTATTGTAGACAGTTAATCTTCTGGGGTGTTCAGTGGTAAAATATATTTCTCAGTAGTAAGAATAGAAAAAAAAGTATCTTTTCCAGCCTTTCTTAGGCAAGAGTTATTTATAATACAAACAGAATCCATTGAGATTTGTATATTATTTAGTTTGTATATGTTGGCAGCCAAATTATCCTGTTTGTATAGCCTTTCAAAAAAAGAAAAGCAGTACATAAGTACTAAATACTATTATTATTGATCAGATGATGAAGTGGTAGTTCAGGTTAGTTAAAATGAATTCTAACACATATCTTTATGCTTGAAATTATTATATAGAGGTGTCAGGCACTACACTGGCAATGAATGGTGTAACACACTGCAAAAAACTGAGGGGCAATAGCTCTTTTTTTACAATATAGCTTGCGTGTTTGCAACAGAAGAAGGGGCTGAGGAAAATACTCCTACACATGCAAATTTGGGGCTGTTGGATCTTCACAGTTGCATCTTGTTGGTCAGCTTCAGTCCAGGGATAGCCTGACACCATCAGGAAGCTGATGTATCTTCACATACAAACCTCATACAGTTCTGTTGTGGAACTGATGAACTTATGTATGTGAAAAGGTAATGCTGAAGCATAGCATTCCCCTAACCAGCACATCAGTGGAATTCTTTTTCCTAGGTTAAAAAAAAAAGATTTAGTTTACTCCTTTACTGCTCTAAGTGTCAAAAGCAATAGTAACAAAAATACACCCCATTTATGTCATTATCTTCTACATCAAGATGACATCATTCTTCATACAGTGTATTTTAAATTGAAAAATAAAGTGTATGGAATTGAAAATATGTCGAACCAGAGACGTGTTTTTTCTTTTCACAAAATTTGCCAGAAACAACTACATCTCGTTGGGAACTCACTAACAATGAACTGCCATTTACAAGCTAGTTTAGCTCTATGAGACAATGGTCACCACTTCTGACCACTCCGTATCTTAAGAGATGACATACTGTAAAACTGTCTTCACAAAAATTGTACTGCAAAAATTACTGTTGCAAAATGAAGGAATCAATCAGGAACTGATTGGACTAGATGATCTCCAGAGGTCCCTTCGAACCCTGGCCATTCTGTGATTCTGTGATTCTGTGAATACATGATCAAAGGTTATAAAATCTTAATTCAGATCTGAATTACATGCTCTCATGCTATTTTTTTTCCTGAAAAGATTCTGTCTTCATTTTCTTTGCTGCTGCAGCCTAGTAGCTGAATTAAAAGAAGAAAAGACAATCAATCCAGCAAGTAGGACACAAAGACTGAGATTTTATCCCTCTCTCTAAGACTCCTACATTTCTGTATTTCACCTATACCCCATCAAATTGTCTGTTCTGTACTGACAAAGAATGGAGTTAATATGCAGCTTATAACTCCACATTCTGTTTTGTCAAGGTTAGATTGTTATGCTTTTGTCTGTTAGTGCATTACTGTCTTGTGGCTTGCAACCCGTTTAAAAATATTTTCTCTAAAAGTATTTTCAGGCATTAAAGATCCCCAGAAATGCAGGATGTTGTCACTAGTACTCTGTTACAACTCATGCCTATCTAATGATACTTGCAATTCCTTTTTCTTAATAACCTGCTAGGATGAAATTTATAGTACTTGAAAATGGTGTTTTTTGATGAAATGATTGAGTTGGTATGTGGTACCATCGCATCTGGTTATTATGATGCAGGCGTTCTTTTCTTTCAATGTAATATTCTACCAGAGGAATGTTGTGTTTTAAAATGCAGCTCTTATTTTCTGTGTTTTTCTCAGCGGAATTGTAGCCATTTTTTTTTAATTTTGCGTCTTGGTGTGAGGATGAACTCAGAGCTCAATAACTGCAAATACCTCTTATGATGGTACTATGAAGTAACTTTGCTTAGAAATTTAAGGAAAACCAGCATAAACTACCTATTTATCATTTACATCTACAAGGTAATGAGCACCAGCATCCTGATATCCCAAAGGTCATATGTATGTCTATCTGAACACAGAAAACCAGTAACACTGTTGATATTTAGAAAGCTAAGAATGGATCCAGGTGTCTAAGAATGCTCAGCAACCTTTTGTTATCAGTTCTTCTCACAGATCCATATTGACACTGACTCATTGTAAATGTAGATGTCAGGTTTATTTTGACTTGGTTCATGGAATTGACAGCATCAGGGATTCTTCAGGCAGCATGAAGGTTTGAAGAAGTGAGGCCTAGAAAAAGGGGTTTTTTTCAGTTTTAATTTGAATTCATTTCTTCAGATAGAACTAAAGTGTGTTGTCCTTCATGACATACTGCAAAACACAACCATCCACATTCTTTTAATGGGATGTTTTGAAGATATCAAGGTCAGAGGAAGATAACCGACATTTTATTTTTCACATGCTAAATTTTCATGTTAATATACTTTTTAAAACCTTAATATTTCCACAGAGTGGGAGGACAAAGGATTTTATAATTTAGAAATGAATCTGCATAATTTATTTAAAAGCTTCAAGTCAAATGTTACTGTTAGACATGCATCTAATTAGTCAAACATTGCTCTAGCCTACCTGAAAATTTTACAAGAAGTGAGTTCTGGATAGAGAATAATTTCTGACAATTCATGTTACAGCTACTGTCATTCCCTTATAAAACAATGCTTTTACTAATTCATTGCTGTAAAAAACGGGAATATAGACTATTCTGGATAACAAAATCTTAGTTACTCTAGTTGGATTTGGAGGTTTTTAAAATTAATTAATTATTTCCTCTGTAAAATGATAAAATTCTTGCATATGACAGGTGGTCAAACTGTTTTATTTAAAATGTACTAGAAAAGCATGGAATACTATGTGTTCTGCTAAAAGGATCTCAGAGTTTGGAAGGGTGTTGGTTTTGCTTTACTTTGTGCTGTCTCTTCTCTACTTCTCTTAACTGAATGCTGAATATGCTGAAAGCTTATTGGAGTACTCCTGAACTGACACTCATCTTCCAGCTTAGTTCATCCCACACCCTGTGACTACTCCACAAAGCAAATCAAAGTACTGTAAATGTGGGCAATCAATTGCGTCACTTAAAAAAACCCTCCTGGTCCAAAATGAATCCTAACAACACCAAATACCATTTAATTTCTAATAAAAAGTTATATGCTAGTAGAGTAGTATAAAATCATATGTGGTACACAATATTTCTGTATTTAAGACATCTTTATTTTTCATTGACTTTAAAATGTTATTACTTGATAAAAGCTGAATTCCAGTACTTGATACTGTGTTTGATCAAAAAAAAAACATAAGAAAAAACAGATTTTTTTTTTACCTAGGCATTGGGTTTCAGTACCACTCCAGAGACCATTTGCCAGGCATTCCCTCACGTGAGAACCAACTAATGTGTATCCTGTGTTACAGGTGAAAATTGCAGTAGCTCCATACACTGTTAAGGTTCCAATCTTATTTCCATTTGGTGGAGATGGAAGGCCACCACAGGAGATAACTAGGGAAAAACAAAAGAAACAAAAAAATCAAATATGAAAATATTTTTCATAATTTCTTAAAGTGGGAGACAATATACCACCTCACATTCTCTTAAAAAATAAATGTAATAGGAATAAATATGAGTTGTATTCCACAGTAAGAGCTTAAAATTATGCTTGATTTAGCAACACATGTTCTAAGTCTGAAAATTCATTAGGATATCTTCATATCTTGACAGCAGCTTAAACACAATCTCTATTTCCAGCTCTGAAACAAGAGAATTATATGAATGTCTGGGAAGGATGCAGTTATATTCCATGTGTACATACTCGTGGTCACTCCTCAAATATATTTTCTCCAGCCATTTTAAGTGTTACATCTCTTTAAAGATTTTTTTTTTTAACATGTAGTACTCTGAATTTTTATGAACTGCCTTTTTTTCTTATTCCCTACTACTATTCATAATCATATAACATATATGGTAGTCTACTAGCTAAAAATATAAATCTTCTGTTTTTTCTTAAGGCTAGACTTGTCTCATTATCACAGAACCCTTCTGTAAGCATCAGCTGCAACCCACAGCTATTACAGGCTATTACATGAAAAATTACCTTTTAAGAATGCATCAAACTAATTTAAACTGTTCTGTAATGTCTCTTGTTTCTAGAAAAATATATCCATAATATTGTAATTTAAGGTGCAGACCAATGTCTTCAAGAGCTTTAACTGTATTTTATTATGTGTTAGCATAAGTCATGGATTTACTTTCAAACGTATGTTACACAATTAAACTTCCTATCTGAAACCTCAAGGTCCCATTTTTCTATATTTTAAAAGGTTCACTATAGAAAACAACAAGAATTGGGTAGATAAAAATCAAGTACATACCACTCTGCAGTTAACTCAGTCATAATAATAATAATAATCATCATCGTCATCAGAATATATGTGATCAGAGTCTTTTATGCACATAAGGTTTCCGGACGTGGATGAGACTCCTTTCAACCACAATCAAGTCACATTAATGTAATTTGTGGGGTAGCGTAACATTGCAACTTCTACTGTTAAATATTAATTACACTTATGCATGTGTTAAAAAAAGAAAAATAACTTCCTAAAATGCAATAGAATGAATTGTTCTAAATATCTTACAAATGTTTTATTATTTTTAATTACAGTTATTCCAGTTAAAAATAACTAAACTACATGAATAACGAGCCACCTCATAAGTTGCTAGGCAGCTGTTCAGCATATTCTCAAACAAATAAAATAAATTTACTGGTTAGGTCTGTCTTAATCCAGAACCCCCTTAATTTGATGTTTCACAATTCCTTTAGACATACTATTCACAAGAAGATATTGATAAATATGATATAAATGCCTGATCATCAGTGTTTCAATTAGCTTTCCTGCTCCTTCAGAAATATAAACAGCTAGAATCTATATTTATATAACTAACGCTTAGCATTTGAATGACAGACAAAAAGTAAACAGTAGAGGTCTCAAAATACTGTATAGTCTATTTCTGGATCTTAATGATCTATATCCATATCATAGATCTTAATGATCTATATCTATTACTGAACATCTCTTGGGGGATGAAGTTTGCCATAATTAAATCCTAATCAGTCCTCTATCAGAGGGCAAAAAACTGATGTAACATCAATCATCAACTTCTTGGGTTTCTGCATCTACTTAATACTTTGCTGATGGTTAACTGCATCCCATCAGGATCACCTCATTTTCTACTTACATAAAAATTCTGTAATTGTAGGGGTTGGTCAAGAACTGGCTTTTCAAAGATTCTCAGCAGCTGAACAGTAGCTGCATACTAGGCAGCAAATACGAAACTAGTTTTTTTAGCATGTAAAAGTTTCTGCTTTAAGGGTAGCAGAATTAACCGATGTGCCAAATATCCCCTCCAACCAAAGCAAGTAACACCTTGGTAAAGGAAGAAATGAAGTTTTGGGGGGATTCATTAAGACTCTGATACTATCACTCTTGACAACTGTATGGTCCCACTGAGAATGTCAAGGTTCTCTAAATTTTTAAACATTCAAAGTCAGGGCTGATATTTATGCACTATCTAGTTGAATAAATCCATAGTCAGACATAAATCATCATCCAGATTGATCTTCTGATGCTACTTCATTGACTTTTCTATGAAATATATTGTACTTTACACATAACAAGTTTGAAACAATTGATTTCAACACGGTAATGAAAATTTCATATTTGCTTACTTACAGGAGATTGATAGAAAAATATTTTAAAAAAACCCAACAACTTTATTTATAAAATAAAATACATGTATTAAAAAGCATACGATATTCTGTAAACAAGTATGTTCCTTACCCTTACAACTTGGCCTTTCATTGCCTACACTCCAGGTTCCATTAGTCCTGCACTGTATGAGTCTTCGACCTAATAAATAATATCCAGGACTGCAGCTGAGCATGACTTGAGCTCCATACTCATTCAGTGACCCAGAAATCAGTCTCCAGACAACGTGTTCTGAGAGCAGACTCTCTATGCTGGGGCAAGTTACAGCTGTGAAGAAAGGACACTTAAATATTAGCATTCTACTCTTAAGTTTCTTCACAGAATATATGTCTTGCCTTATTGGCAGAAGTTTTGCAATGTAAAATTGAGCATACCATAAGCATTTTTGAAATATAAGTTCCAGGGAAAATAGTGAACATCATACAGTGAGTATTACAAATTGAGCAGGAGTTTGCAGTACATTTTCATCTAGTGAGATGCAGTGGAACAATGATATACTGTTATGCTTTCTAATGCAATTTATTTAAAAATTGCAGAAACAAAACACATCACAGACCACAGTGGATGTAAAAGGGAAAGCAAATAATGCTATGTAATATTTGTAAATGCTCAAGTGATGCTTCATTTTTCTATCTGTGATACTCACTTTAGGAAAGCTCTAACGAGTTCTTAAAACAGGTTGCCATAAAAGCTAACACACATCCAAATGCTAATTACTATTAAATGGTATACTGTGGGTATTCAGGAAAATTTCCACATTCCAGGTTAGAACACTTGACATAAAAAATAAAGAAAACATTTAGAGAGATTTTTAGAGTGAATTCAGTTCTGTTGCTTTTAGTATTTAAGATTTGGTAAGAGAATGCAGTTACTGCCAATAGACAAGAATAGTAGTTTAAGTTTTTCATAAGGCTTAATATAGCTACCAACCATATATAGCATATTTAAACATTTTTTAGTTTCAAATTGATGGTCTGCAATTCAAGATAAAGTACACAGAATATTTACAATATTTACGATATTGTCATGAATTCTATCTTAATGTGCCTATGTCTCTGTAGAGATTAGACTAGTTTTATGAAAATATTTATGAATATGGTGTCTTATTCCATGTTGTTCAGAATTTCCCTGATAGAGAAAAAGTCTAAATGAATTAGTGACTGTTTATATCCCAAAGAATATTTTAGAAAAAACTACTACCCCAGCAATGCTTGAGAAAAGCTATACTTTCCAAGGAAAACCAAACAAATAAAAAATATGTAACAGAAATTTAGTTTTTCTTCTTTTGTTTCCCTTATATGTTACTAAAAAAAGAAAAAAAGACAAATTTTCTAAATATTTTATATACTTAGTAATCATTACCTCTAGTCTTTTATACAATATACTCAATTCACCACACTGTTTACTGTAAGACAAAAGCATTAGGAAGAAGTATGTAAAAACCCCAAACTATACTGAAGAAATAAAAAGAAGAGCTTGATTCTCGTTTATGGTATAATAAATTTACACCATTCTACTAGGGAAAGGACTAATAAAACTGACAAAAAATAATTACATATTCTGTAGCCTTTACGCTGTCTGAGAGGTATAAAGTGATTTTATCACAACTATGAATGTGTGATGAAAGGGACTAGTTCAGGCAATCACTGAAATGCAGGAAAAGTAATAGAAGAAAAATTCCTGTACAAATTTAGATTTCCACTACTTCTCAGAATACCTTTGATAATGCTAGAATTATACAGCTACATTTTCCAGTAGCTACTTTACCCATGGTAAATTCTAGCATCTAGGAAACACAGAGCTGGTGCTATAGCATATCTGTGAAGATGTGGAAGAATTCATAAAGGGAAAATTATCTGAAGAACTTCCAAATGACAGATTATAAGGTTAATGTGAGTTGAAATTGTAGAATATTTTCTTAGATTTTCTTTTCAGTATATCTTAGGTAGTATTGCCAGTGTATAATCACTTTGAAACTTAATAGTTCTTTACTTTGGCCTTTATAACAATAATCTGACTAGTTATAAACAATTTCCCAGTTTAAAGGAGGACTTCCAACTTCCTAATTTATTTTAATTTGATACTGATACTAAACTGTGTTTCATAGCTACTCAAAGATTACGAATTATTAACCAAGAAACATTTTTTCTTATTTGTTGTTAAATACAATAAGCATGTTATAACACTTTGCTAAACACTTTGGAGTGAAAATCATATAGGTCTGTGAGAAGACAAAAAAAAAATCTAAATAGGTACTTAATAGCCCTCAAATTTAACATTTTAATCACTTTTCCTTTCAAACAATTTTATTGGTTCTTTCAAAGATGAAAGCAAGTTTGTTATTTAGTCCAACAGTAAAAATTTTAGTTTTAACCATAGGGGATATCTTAAGACACTTTAGAGGTAAGAGGCTCAGCTATTTCAGAATATGTAAATAAGCCACATAGAGGTTTCCACTCCATAATGAGGTTAGTATGTAATTTATTCTTTCTTCAGCTATAAATACTTAGAATCTTGTTGCAAGCACACTTTACAAAAAACCTGTCAGATTCTGATACATGATTGTATACTTTCTAACTGAAGATGTAACTGAGTACAGAACATAATTCTAGACTGTGTTGGTGTAACCAACTAAAACTGTTGCTTAAAATATTTTAATTTTACAGGGACTGATTTTGATTTATTATTTTCCCCATCCTTAAAGAAACAAACAAAAAAAGACTTTTAACAGAGGCTTGAATTTTTGCACATGGTTTATGAATGAGTGCATCAATTTGCCTCTCATGGTGTGACTCTTGCAAATTTTGGGCTGGGCACTATTTAATTGTCATTTACACAGGTGAAACTATAAGGGATGATTTCAACTTCTCACAGATATGAAGATGTTCTTTCTTTTCTCCAGGTACTTTTTATACAGAAATGTATGAATAATGCTTTACATGAAGTATAGGTCGGAAAACATAATTATCATTTGACATTATGATTAAGATTATGCATTTTCATGATGTGACAATCTCCATATACTGATAATTCTGAACAGACTCAAAAGCAGGGAATTCATAATGAGACATACCTACCATAAAAAAAAAAAGAAAAAAAAAAGTTGTTCTGTAAACCCAGGTATATTTTCTAATCAAGACATGAGCAAAATGTTCATTAAGCAAAATGTTCGCTATATGAACAGTGGCAATGAAAAAAAAAAAAACCACAACAGTATCTTTTCAACTACAACAACTAAAATCTAACAAGAATTTGTGTAACAATGTGTTCAGCCTTTAGTTTTAACTCTTCATAATGAATAACTCTTTGTAATTTTGGATTGCCATGACTTCTCAAATATGATGGATGGTGGCTTGGCAACTTCATCTGCTAGTTCCCTCCGGATCTGCAAATGTATTCCATGGACTTGAGCACCTTCAGGTTCCTTAGATGGTCTGTATCCTGGTCTTCTCCTACAGTGGGCCATTCCTCATTCTCCCAGCCCCTACCTCTGCCTTCTGTGACTTACACAGTCTGGCTCGAGCCCTTGCCAGCAAAGAAGACTGAGGCAAAAAAATCATCCTAGTTAATGTCCTAGCTGATAAAACCTCCAGCAATTGCACAATGTGTCTGAGGAGCCAGTGGTGAATCTTTGCCTGTTTATATCAACAAATTCCTTCTCGCATTTATAATACAACTGATGCTTTATTGCAGAACTACTTATGATTCATAGTTCTATAACTACACATTGTAAAAACATATTTCTAATTATTTTCTAATTAATTTCTTGATAAAAATCAATGTCTGAACCATCACTGTTATAGCTCAGCCCACCATAACTTCCCAAAATATCTACAGTGAAATCTGCAATATGCAGATTATGCAAAGGTAACATTAGCTGTTCTTTAAAATGTTTGATATTAGACAAATTAGCATAAACCAATGAAAGAACTGATTTAAATCTCTGAATGAGTATCTTAAAGGAGTAATGGAAAAGAGCAATAAAGTTATGCCATTACAGGGACCATCCCAGGCAATTAGAATGTTAGAAAAATTAATTAACCACAAACTCAATTTCCTAGGTTATGCATCCACTATGAAAAAGAAAGCAAGTAACAACAGAAGCTAACAAGTTATCTTATTTCAGCAATATTTTTGTTAATAAACATATACTGGACCAGATCTCAGCGCCAAGACAAATGCATTAAAACTTATATGGGTACATTTTATACGTACTTACATAGAAATATAGTATAATATTGTATACATTCATATTCTTGGTTTACAAGTTATGGTATTTAGCTTTAGAGAACTGGTAGGATACCTTGGCATAATCAGAAAAATATTTGACGTCATGATCTTGCAATAAGTGAACACATTCAGTCTTCTGATCTCATGAAGAGAAACATGGAAGTAAATCATAACATTTGCTGTCATTATTCTTTCACCTTCTGGTGCAATATTTTAAATCAGTTCCCTAGATCTGGTCAAAAACCCACAGACAGTCCACAGAACTGAAAGTTCTGCTTTTCATTAACTAGATCCTACTTTAATGCTCTTTTCTGCATATTTTTTAAAGCAGCTTTATGCCTGCAGATTTCCTATGGAACAAAAAAGTTTATACTTCTGTTAATTTCAAGTGGTCAGCTGTCTGTACATTTTTCTACTACATATCTACCAAAACTAAAACTCGGCATTAACCGTAATTCCTTATAAGCTTAAAAATTTACATTAGACATTTTCTAGCATGCAAAAATGCCTGTATTAAAAAAAAAATATATGTTTCCTGCTGGCCCACAGAACATTTCTTTTTATGTTGCTTTGTCATGAAAAAAGTGATGCTTGACTTGTAAAAGAATTGTGTGTTAACGTTCACCCTAGTTCTTCTAAAAGTATCATACATACAACTCTCCTTAGTGCAAACACTGGGACTTTACCACATCTCAAACTAGCAGAAGCTTCTAGCACTGGAATGCACTGTTTGTCAAAGCAAACTCATTATTTCTTTTCATGGCACTTGAATTTTTGAACAAGGAAATGCAAGCTCTCTAATAGCATTAAAGTATACATACTAAACAAAGAAAGAAGTTCCCTTTTGATTCAGAACAGGCTTAGTATGACCTCCTTCATTGATTAGATCTCATACTAATTTTCTTAGTGGTTTCCTCTTACCACATCATGCATTTTCTACTACTGACACAGTGAGGCATAACTCATTCTTTGTAGTTCTTTCAGTTCTTATGAATGGTCTAAACCAACTGTTTCTCTATAATATTCACAGAAAAAGTAAAGAACATATTTAAGCTATGAATAGACTTTAACAACATCAACTGCGAAGTTCAATTGTTGTGGAGGGAAAACCCAAGATTTAGATCAGTATTTCTATTTCATGAACAATCAGTGTCAAGTGTCCACAAAATCAAAAAGCCTAAGAAAATATATTTAGTGACTTCCAAAAAGATAATTATTCGTATTTATTATCTTTAGAACATGCAATGCAGAGAGATAGTCCAAGTCACAGGGTTGATCAAGAAAAAAAGTGTATTACTTCTCTTCTCATTTCTATCAGTTTTGAAATGTTGTACCCAAAGCAAAAACCCCTGTCAAAGATGAAAAAGGAAAATCACTTCCAGAACACTGAAAAAAATCTAGATTTCTAGATCAGAGGAAATTCACAGAAGAAGGAGAAAGCTATGCAGGAAAACAAACACATGGTGAAAAATATTTAAAAATATAATTAAAAATTGTAAAAACAAAAGAAGCGTCTCAGATGAATGGACTGACCCTCACCGACATCTTTAGATGACTTTGTTTTTCTTTACAAAATAGTTACAGATACTATTCCAAGCATGAATCTCTCTGTTCAGTAAATAACTTCAATACCCAAGTGCAGCTCTGGATTGAATTTAGGGAGCAAACACATCTAAATTTTGTATTGACAGCTGTCCTTTTCTGTTTCCATCTTTCAGTCTTTGCTTTGGAAAACCTTATTTCTCTGCACTTGATGGTATATATATTCTGAAGTAAGCTGGGCACTAAATAATAAGAATAATGTTCACTAATTAGTCACAAACAAAATGTAATAATTATGCTATAATGATGCAATTTTATACAATAATAGCAAGAGATTATATCATCCAAAGGAGAGGAAGGAAATTTCATTTGTGTTCTCTTCTGTTTTTAACTTGACACTGCAAGAATCAGCATCTGTATTTCCATAGTAGCAGACAAAATTCAAATGATATCTGATTAAATGGAATAGACAAAAATTCCCAAGAGATATTTCTAGTTTGGGGGTTTTATTTTAATCTTAGAAAGATAGAAACTTACGACTTTTCACAAGACTACTTACAGGTGTGTAAAAATGTGGATGATACATAAAACAACGTTTCTCTGCTAACTATAGTTTCAACTTAAAACCTTAAATTTCTAATCATGCCTACACATTCTTTCCTTTCTGTTCGAGCGTTATCCAAATGATATTAGTTGGCGTAAAAGGTATTAGGGGCAGTTTATGTGGCATACAGTAAGGAAAGAATCGTGCAAGCACCAGTGTTCATCTATAGTTTGAGACTAAAGTTGTTTGATTTATTCAGATTTCTCGGATATATCTACACCTTTTGGATAGGATGGTTTTTTGAACAGTATATCAGACTCACTTCTCTGACCAACAGTAATGTACGAATTTACAAATTTCAGTAGAAAGTTTTTGCATACTTTACATGGTATCATGTATTCTTATGTAAAGTTACTACTAGAGACATGATTTAAATTGGCCTCATTTAAAGTAGTGCCTGATAAAGGCTTTAAATAGCAATACAGATAGACATCTCTAGTTCCCTTCATCATGTGCCAGAGATCTCTACATAGAATAATTGAAGCAAGTTACTTATTTGTCATTCAGCTAAGCTTTCTTAATAAATATCTATTGATTGGTATTTCATGTAATTAAATTCAATTGCCTAATGTCCCCGATCCATCTGTGTCTTGCTGTATGACCAGCACAAATCATATTTCTCATGATTCAAATCTGATGTAAATGCTTCTAATGAAAAGAAATTTCAAATGTCTGCCTCAGGCATTATATTATCAGAGATACTTTGCAAAACAAACTGCACTGCTTTCAACCTTCATTTTAATAGACCTGGGGATAAAATGAATTAATTTATTTACCATTTACCTTTCCGTGCTGTGTTTGCTGCTCATTGAGTCTGAGATGCTTCTATCTCTGGAGACTTAATACATTTATCCTTACAGCAGCAATACTACAAAAACAGGTTGTTATGCAGATTATCTAAGCTTTTCTGCACTTTTCAAGTAAGAATTCTTGGGGAAAGCATGCCTGCTTCTGAATAGTAATCCATTTTGAAAATATTGATTTTAATATTGTCATGCAGATCACAAGCATTTTAATTTAGCACTTCTGGGTTTAGAATAAACAGGATTCTTTTTCAAACTGAATAAATTTTTAGAAAAGTAAAAAAGAAGAGAAAAAGTGTTATAAATATATATATGTAGGCTATTATAAATATCAAACAATTTATGTTGAAAGTTGTGCTAAACGTTAATAATTAAGCTTTGTTTTACAGGGTACTCATTGTCTGGTTAAGTTTGATCATTTCAATAATACAAGCTTTTTTTTTCACTACAGATATACTGTTATTAATTCAGTCCTTTTAATCCCCAGTTAGTTTAACTGGCCTCTTCCCTCCAAAAATTTGGTTGATATTTCTGCTGATTAATCATTCAAGTTTTGTTCTTTGCACCTTGTCAATTTTTTTCTGAGAGAATGAAGTACAGTTCAATACACTGGAGCACCGCCTTCCTTCTGCACGTGCCTCTGAATTCAGAGCATGTCTGTGTGATCACAGCTGGTTTTGAATAATCCTTCTTATGTACTCTGTGGAACTGCTGTGTTCAGTTTTAGGCACTGTCCTTCAAGAAAGGACTTGGAGATTGTCCAGAGGGCAACAATGAGAACCACCAGTCCAAAAAGTATGAAGAAAGAGTGAGAATGAATCACAGCAAGACAGTTATCTCTACAGAAGAGGTGACTGAGTGTATCAGGTGCAGGAGCCAAGGTGTTGGCAGGGGGCGTGGCGGGGGGGAGGGGGGGGTGGTCCTGCAGCGAGGGCCTCTATGAGGAGAGGCTTGGGCTACTGGACACAGCCGGTTCCAAAGAACCCACTGCCGGACACAGCTGAGCCCATCAGCCAAGATGGTGGCACCTCTGGGAAAGTGTATGCAGAAAAGTGTAAAACACTGCATAGGCAGAGGAGGAGGGAACAAAAAGAATGAGAAGCAGCAGAGGGAACAGCAAGGTCACAGAAGGAGGAGTAAGTGTTCCAGGCACCAGAACTGGTGTCCTGCTGCAGCCTGTGGAGAAGACCACACCAGAGCAGACATCCACACTGCAGCCCACACTGGAGCAGGTGGATATTTTCTGAAGGAACTGCAGCCAATGGAGGACCCATGCTAGAGTAATTTTATCCTGAAGGATAACAGCCCATGGAGAAGACCCATGCTGGAAAGGGGGAAAAATGCAAGGGAGAAGGAACAGCAGAGAGGAGCTTTTTATAAACTGACCACAACTCCCGTTCCTCATCCCCCAGCACTGCGTGGGGTGGGGAGAAGAGTCAAGAGCAAAGGAGTGAAGTTGACCCTGGGAGTAGGGAGAGAAAAGTGCTGGTTTGATTTTTTTTTTTTTCCCTGAAACATATTTGACCCTATTTTAATTGGCAATAGATTAAATTAACTTTTCCCAAATCGAGTCCTCTGACAGTAATCTCTCTGTCCGTATTTTGGCCCACAAGATTTTTCATCCTATTTTTCTCCCTGTCTGGTTGAAGAAGGGAAATGAGTGAGCAGCTGGATGAGGATCTGGCTGCTGGCCAAGGATAACCCACCACAGTGAAAGAACATCAGTTTTCAAAAACATTTAAAAAATAAAAGAAGAATAAAATAACTTCTATTTGTCCACTGTGGATACAAAAACAAATAATGTCTTTAAACTACTATATACTAGGAAAAAATTTGCAAGGGGAAAAAAAAAGCAAAATATGAAATAGAGTACTCAGGAAGGTCTTCAAGATTAGCTTAAATGATCATCTGTCAGGGATGCTTAGAAGATCTCCTGAAGCACCTTTCAGCAATATTTTCTACCAATTTTGCTGTCAATTAATTCAAATAAATGAAAAACATTTCACAATCATGTACAACTTCACAATTCTTATATTCACAGCATTTTACTCTTTCTTTAAAAACAAGCTGAATTTTACTTCTTTGGAAAACTAAAGTGCTTTTCAAATTCAGAATCTGGAAAGCGTGTACATACACTGTTGATTAGTGCAAGATTCTAAATTAAGTCTTAAAAAAAATTAAGTTTAGTATTATAGCAATTAATAAGTTTAAGAGAATGTCCTAATTGGTATCTCAAGTCACGTATTCAAAGTCAGGCACAGTTAATTATTGCTTTGATCCAATACAAAGATAGGCAGTGGTAGCCCAATGCAAATGAGAGGCCATGTCACATGGTAGAGTCTGCATCACACTGGCTAGTTCTGAGAGGAGGCAAAAATGAAGCCTAAAGGACTTTTATCCAGCTTTATTATCTACAGGAGCAGTATTTTAAGAAATAGTTTTTGCCTTTATTACTTTAGAAGCTATATTAAAACAAATTACAATTTGTGGTTGTAACTTTATACTGTGAAAATAGAGAAGAGCACACTATTCACAATAAGAAAATATAAATGAAACTGAATTACCTAATAATTATAATTCAGATTTTTTTTAAGAAGATAAACAAGGGTGGTGGTTTTTTTTTTTAATTAAACAAATTTATAGTCCTCCTCTACATTACTAAATTCTAAATGATTATTTGTTGCTGAATGGACAGTTCAGGGGATATGTGTACATAAATCCTAAACATCATCAGTGAAGATTTTCCTGACAAAGTTCAAGGGAAATATGCTTGGGAAATGCATGCCCACTTACATTTGCAAACAGGTGGCCTCCCTTTGTTGCTCCATAATCCATCTTCTTGACACACTGCTGTTGCTTGTTGACTAGATTCTAGCTTGAAGCCTTCATTACATTCATATATCAATCTACTGCCCAAAGTGAATTCATTACCTATAACTGAACCATTCCCAGGGGATTCAGGAATACCACAAGATACAGCTGAAAAAAAAGGAAAGAAAAAGAAAAAGAATTGGCATTTTCTTATATATTTTTTTAAATATTGTCCCACCATTGAAATAAGAAACATAGATTAGCAATTTTGACATATCACATTCATAACAACTGAAATTAATTTTCCATTGTATTTACAGCATTCTGATGAATTTAACAGTATTTAAAACATTGATAAATACATTGAAGTGCATCTAATACAGAAGAACATTTTATATATCATTATTTTGTTTAATAAACACTATAGAGAAAGAAATTTCAACATAGGCTAAAAGCAATGGTTTATTTGCTAGGAAAAAAGTCAAGAAAGTGTCCAAAGTGATTTTGTCCAAGAAGCAATGAATTGGAAAATTCTTAAATGCTTTCTAAAAGTCTGCTTCCATTCTCTCAGGGCTTCTTTCATTCCTGCACTACTATAAACAAAACTTCATATTTGTTTGTTCTATGTATAAAAGACAATGTTATTTAAGAATTCAATTTAACATTTTTTGTCTGATGAGAAAAGCACCTAAATATATGACTAGACAGGAAAAACTTCCACTGAAGTTAAGGGCATTATTCAGATATTTAAACACTTACTTACATACTTGACTAATTCACTTCAGAATGCAAAATATTATGTGAATTCAGGCTTATTCATTTTCCATATTACGAAGGAAATACTGAACTATTTTCACTTTTTTTTGCTCCTTCAGAATTTCTCTCCAGATGAGCAGTTATTCTTTTAAGCTCTCAAAGTTTAATTTGCTGTCAAGTTAGTGAAGTTTTAGGAGCATCTAGTTTTTTGGCTTATCTATTTATTTATTTATTTTTATAGGAGCTCAGTACAGTTCATTTAACGCTATTTCATAACATAGAATTTTAGGGCACAGTATAATTACAAAAATATTTATTTCAATCACTTTTAGGAAAGGTCTCCAAGGCAGGATTGACTTTGGCCATCTGACTTCTCAGCTCCCTTGACTTTGGTAAGGAAAAGAAAAAAGGCAACTCTTCAGTACCCTTTTAAAAATTTCTTTTAATGCTATGCTTTATTTTAAAATAGTTATTTATGCACAGAGATTAACTCTAGGTGCTTGAATAAGTCAGTAATGGTGGTAAAGATTTTATATTTGCCCCTTGGCACTTCTGAAGGGAAAGTCATAGTATTCTCTCTGAAATAATATTATTTTCTGCAAAATGGTAACTTGGAGCAGAGAACCTATTACATTCTAACAACGAATCTATTTAAAGAGTTCATATAAACTAATGTATGTGTATACAGAATCACTACCGGCTTTGAGTTTGGCATGCAGTTTATTGCTCTTCAGTAAATACACTGAATAAAACACAGCTTTGAAGCTTTCATTTCTAAATATTTACCAATAAAGAGTGGAGTTTTGCAAATGAAAATGTCTTTTCTGTACATACAGTCAATTGTAAGAAGCAATTCAATATTTTAACAGTTAAAAAGTCCTTTGGGTATTTGTTCCTTTCCCCTTGACACTGTGAAGTTGTATTATTTTAATAAAGTCAAATTCTTCAAAAGAAGAAATGACAGCCTTTTTCTGAAATCTGTTAAACAGAAGTAAAAATAGGTATTTTTAAAAAATCTATTTTTTATTATCATTTACACAATTCAATGTAAATTATTAGTTTCACAACACATTGTCATGGTACCATAAACACAACTGTCAAATTTGTTTTCAGTATTCCCAAGTTGTCACATTTGATTCATTTGAATTAAACTCAACACAGTACTTTGCGTATTATTATAATGAGGAGTAGTAAGCATTATAAAATGATGAATGGTTAGTTCATTTCAGTCATTTGCTTCCATCTGGAATCTGTCAAATTGCTAATAGAAGTGGAACTGTAGGGGTGTTCCAAAATAAGCTGCTTCCTTTGTAACACAACTTCTTGGCCCTTTTTGCACCCTAACCGGTGCTGCTCTTGCCTTCTCAAAATTGAGTATTTCTCTCTCAGTGCCACTAGAAGGAGTAGTAGTGGGACAGAGAAGGGAGAGAGAGGTGGTAAGGAAGGGGTTCTGGAGACCCATGTTTGCTGCTCTTAAATGTGTTAGAGAAAGTGGAGAAAGGGAAGGATAAAAACAAGTTCTGTTGCTTCTGGGAGCAGGTCTTTGTATTAGGAGTCATTCCGCACAAGATGACCACAGCAGGAGTGATGGCTTTTCAGGGCTCTGGTGTGTTCAAAGTAGGTAGCAGAGCTGCACCTGCAATGCTCTATCCACTCCCCAAATAACCAATTTAATCCTTTACCTACAACCAGAACCAATTCTGACCGTCCGTCTGTCAGGTAAGCAGAATTTTAAATTGGCAAAATGTTTGTTTGCATGCTGAATTGACAGAAAATTAAAACCGTCACTCTGTTTTACAACATCATAAAAATGCCTATGCATTCTCCATTTCCAGTCATGCTTACTGTGCAATGTTCCAGTGTCTCCAGAGCCTCGCACTATGTCCCTCCCTGTCCTAACAAGCCTCTCAGTTCTCTTCTGCCTTGTGGCAATGTGTCTGAATGTTTGATGTAGAATGTAATTGGGTTAAGATTTAACTTCTTGTCAACTTCTTTTTCTGGTCTCCTTTCTGATATCAAACCAACATTCTTTGTGTTAAGTGTGCATACATTTAATAGTATAAACCCAAAATTCAGACCTATCGCTCTATCCACCCATGCATGTATGTGTACGTCTGGTGGATCTTATTCTAGTTTCCTCTAAATACTTCAAACATGAATAAATTTCAAAGTATTTAGTGGTTTCTGTGGAGAAAGAAGAATTGATTATGTCATTTGAAAACAAACAAAAAACCAGGTCTGTTTAGTTCATGTTCAAAGCAAATACTTCTGTTAGCATTTGCTCTTCACCTCTAGCAATAACCTTTCTAGAAAATACTGAAAAGTTCAAGATTGAATAGCTCTTACATGCAAGTTAGTTTAAAGAATAAAAAATGTACAATGCCCAGGTCACATCCAGGTGGGCCCAGCCATTATGCCAGGTCTGATGCAATGGGCAGCGTACCAAAGCACCTCAAAATCTATGCCAGACTTCACCACTTTTATTCTTAGTGTTGGACCTCAGTCCTCTACTGTCTCTCTTCTTTCCTCGGCTGTTGCTGAATCTTGTACTGCCATACTGTGAGATTTTTCTCACTGCTGCTTGAGCTACTAATCATAAAAACAGTTTTGGCATTCTGGCACTGTTCCTGTTACAGTTTATCTGTTTGTTTATTGTTTGCTTCTCCCCCAGAAAATGGGATTAGAAAGAAATATTCCTGCTGCTACTAATTTCTTAAGGCTACTAATGGCTTTTAGAACAGTAGTGTCCAAACAAAACATATTAGCACAGCCAGTTTCACTAATTAGAAAGTACTTTGATGTTTGAAGTAAAGTTACCTGAAGTAAACAGATTGAAATGGCATATTATCTTTGGACAGCTGAAACAATGTCACTACTGTCCCACATCCAAGTATTTTGAAGCTCCCAGCTTCCCATATGATTGTAAAATGATAAAGAATGATGTCAGGAAATCTTCTGACGTGAGGAATTGTCAACATGCTTCTTAGGTCAATGACTAGATGAGACTGCCAAGTTCCAGCTGGGAGACATGTGTTCAGAGTGTGAAAAGTACATAACTCAATCTTAATTGTGTCTATTACCTTGCACAGCAGAAAAATATACTGCTTCCAAAGAACAGGTAATCAACGCAAGCAGAAAAGCCTTTTACTACTTAGAAACTGAGATGCAGTTTTAGTTGCTCTTTAATGTTCCACGTGTGTTACTGGAATTTATTTCTTATCAAAACCAGGAAACTTAAAGTTTATGGCAATCCTTTAAAATATCTATACACCTATATATCTTTAAGATACCTGTGTATTATTCCTATTTAGAATCAGAGAATCATAGTATCGTTTAGGTTGGAAAAGACCCTTAAGATCATCGAGTCCAACTGTTAACCTAGCACTGCCAAGTTACCACTAAACCATGTCCCTTAGCACCACATCTACGCGTCTTTTAAATACCTCCAGGGATGGTGACTCAACCTGTTCAAATGATTGATAACCCTTTTGGTGAAGAAATTTTTCCTAATATGCAATCTAAACATCCCTTGGCACAACTTAAGGTCATTTCCTCTTGTCCTATCATCTGTTACTTGGGACATGAGACCAACACCCACCTCACTATAACCCTTCAGGTAGTTCTAGAGAGTGATATGGTCTTCCCTGAGCCTTCTTTTCTCCAGGCTAAACAACCCCAGTTCCCTCAGCCACTCCTCATAAGACTTGTGCTCCAGACCCCTCCCCTTCATTGCCCTTCTGTGGACACACTCCAGTACCCCAATGACTTTCTTGTAGTGATGGGCCCAAACCTAAACACAGCATTCGAGATGTGTCATCACCAGTGCCAAGTATAGGGGGACAATCACTTCCCTAGTCCTGCTGGCCACACTATTCTTGATGCAAGCCAGGATGCTGTTGTCCTTCTTGAGACACCTGGGCACACTGCCGGCTCATATTCAGCTGGCTGTTGACCAACACCCCCAAGTCCTTTTCTATCAAGCAGCTTTCCAGCCACTCTTCCCCAAGCCTGTAACGCTGCACGGGGTCATTGTGACCCAAGTGCAGGATCCAGCACTTGGTGTTGTTGAACCTCATACAATCGGGCTTGGCCTGTTGATCCAGCCTGTCAAAATCCCTCTGTAGACCCATCCTACCCTTAAGCAGATCGACACTCCTACCCAACTTGGTGTCGTCTGCAAACTTACCGAGGGTGCAATTGATCCCTTTGTCAAGATCATCGATAAAGATTTTAAGCAGAACTCGCCCCAATACTCAGCCCTGGGAACACCACTAGTGACCAGCTGCCAACTGGATTTAACTGGATTTAAAGCATGCAAATTCACTGCATAGAGAAAAGCAGCTGGAGACTGCATTACAGTCAAACATTGAGTTTATTTCCATACACTGGAAAATCCCTAAATTTAATGCACAAGCATTTATCATCATTTAGTGACCTGTTTCTGGCATTGAGCATAGTGTTAATAAAAGCATTTAAATACTCTAAAACTAAAGGTAGCAATTAAAAATCCCTAAAAGTGGGATTTGTAACAAAAAAATATGCTGAGTGGCTTATGCCTCTGATATCCTACCAGAAAGATCAGGGAAAGCCATACAACAGAAATCCTAATTCTGAGATTTGGATACGAACAGAAATAACAAAGAAACTGAAAACAGCGCTGTGTGGTCTAGGGCTGTGGGTATAAAAAAGGGTCATGAATGGTCATCTAGTTTATTTTCCTATCACAAGTCAAAATTATATTTGACCAAGGTTCATGCAGTTTGTTTCTGAAAGACCATCAATGATGAAAATTTGACATTCTCCACAGGCAATCTATTCCAGTGTTTCACTAGCCTCTCTGAGAAAAGAAAAAAATAAAGCCTAACGTAAGATCCTTTTGAAGTAAATTTAGCTATAATTCCTCTATCTAGAAAGGATATAGATATTATTTCATTCCTCTTTGGAGCTACATTTAGCATATTAGAAGATTGTTACCAGGTTCCCCCTCAAACTTCTGGTTTTTTTAGTCTGAAGTACTATACTTCTATTACTGTTTTATATTTTAAAATATGATCATAGGTTTAGAATATGTTATAAGAGGAAACTGAGACTCCTAAACTGTGCTACCTACCTCATATTTTTATTTTAAGACTGGGTGCTAAGAGGGACATTTTTTGCATAACAACATTTACCAAAAAGGTAAAAGGCCCGAGTTTAATTCCATGCTCAAACACACAGAACAGCTAATTTTATGAAGAAGCAGTTTGGTGATCCCAGACTCATGGCTCTTGGGCAAAGTGCAAATGGATGTTTTCTAGCCAGTTCCCTAAAAAAACGTAATCAGTCATCTACCCCAGGGCAGACACAGAACCCAGTTATGGTCCTGGAGTAACCTTTGTTCAGCCCAGCAAAAAGTACAAGGGTCTCCAGCTCAGCCATGCAGTTCGATCCACTTCAGCAAGCACAGAGGAATCAATAGTGACAGTACCTGGAATTGGGATTTTAAGCAGGAGATGTTGGCATCAGCTATATTTCTGTCATGACATACTCATAGCTTTTGAGCCTTTCTTGCGATCCAGACAAGAGAGCTTCTTTCTTAAAACAGGTACCTCCATTTTTCTTTTACAAATCTACTAGGGAGTAACTCAAATGCTGAAAAGCAGCAACGTGTTCTTCAAGATTCTTCAAATTATTTTTAACTCTTTTAAGAATGAGTACAAAAAAGCTGGGAGGAACAATGCCAAAGGCTGAGATCTGTATATAAAGAACATGTCGGATAAAGAGGGGCATCTGTTCAGGCCCCTCAGAGGAACACAGCCAGTCTCTTACACTCTCACTGCCACCATGTGTCAGCCTCCAGATACCTGCAAACCCACCACTCCTCATCCATATTGACCCTGACAACTCTTTCTTGTTTTCAGTTTTTGATTCTCACTGCTCTTCTTGCCAAACTTTTCTCTTATTTTCTTTTTTCATATATTAATCTCTGAGCCTCAGCCTTCTTTTCCTACTCTCCCCCAGCATGGGGATCTGGACGTGAGCTAAGCAGTGGCTATAATGACATACATATGTAGTTGCCAGGATCATTACTGGGACAGGTACTATTTCCTCTTAGCAGCTATCTTCTGCTACTAAATAAGAATTGATAATTTCTCTGCTTATAAAAAAATTTGAATGTAGAATGACTCATGTTTCTCTTTTTCCTTCACAAATAAAATAAAAATAAAAACAATAACTTCTAATTTCCTAGATAGGAGTCAAGTTCTTTATATATTGTGCAGGACATTATTACATATGTCTGCATTTGATAAGACTGGAATTCAAAAATTTCCTCTGATGCTACCAGATTAACCCATATTAGAGATGTGTTCATACTAAAATTGATAGTTACATTAAATATGCAAAAAAACCCTCCCCTGTTTTAGAATACAACCAAATTTTATTACAAACATTAATTCTGACACAGTCAAGTTATTAATTATAAATGTTACCCTGCAGGAGTGGTTTTACAGACATTTCAGAATTAATGAAAGGCATTTTTATTTGGAAACATCCTATAATTAAATCCATGAATTGGACCAAATGTGTAATTTTAATTAATTTTTAAAGAGAATGTATATATTTTGATAACAGATACTTAATAAATTTAGAAACATACTTTGCATTTCAGAGGTTATTGAAAAATCCAGACGTACAAGTTGGAATAATTGTGTCAGAGTTGTAAAAGTGACATTAGAATTGAGGAATCCTACATTAAAAAGAAATTTCTAATAAAGATTAAACTCACTCCCTATCTCCCAAATCTTTTTCCCCTCTACTGCTAACAGAAATTTACATACCCACAGCCACATCTATTGTTAAAATTATCAACATGGCTTAAAATTATAAAAAAAAAAAAGTAATGTGAACGTGATGCGTTGCTGAAATTTCACAGCTATTTCTGCACATAGTGATAAAATAACAAGGATAGACACATTGTCTGAATTATTTTATGACTTTCTTGAGTCTGCTGATTTTTGTTCAGGATTTACTACTTTCTGGTACTCTTTGTCACCTGATTATCTACAATCAAGTCCTGAGACCTCATGTCAAATCCTGCTCATATCTGCACGTTTTTCTTCCCGCTTTCTGGGAATTATTCCATTCTGCCCTTAAAATTGGGGACTTTTTTCTTACATTGTTCAAAGAACCGTTCTCCCTATTAGTCATAGTTCCTCATACACCTCATTACATTTAGATATAGTTTTCAAAGTTAGAATGGCAAATTGGAAAGACTTTCTATGCCATTGGTATTAAAATGTGAACATAAAATGCAAAAACCAGAAATGTAAAAGAAAACCACTTAAAAATTAGTTCTTAAAAAGGGGGAGAAGCTCAGAAAAAAAGGATAACACTATTTTTAAAGAACTCTAAAGTGCTGGAACATCATATTTTCATCATACAGGCCTCTGTTATTTGGTTGAACAATACTGGTAGTAATACTAGCAGGTTACTGTCATATGTGGTTGGATAAGCAGTAGAAAGGTATGGGGTAAATCTGCACATAATTCCTGACAGCTGAGGAATCATGAGGTCTTAAATTCTGGAGAAAAGTATGATCTAGGGGGTCTTAACGTTCATGACCCCACCTCCTCCAGCCTAACTAGCACATGTGGAATATTGTCCCTAACCTCACACACTCAAAGTACCTGAGCTCCAGAGTAAGATGCCAAAATTTCAGTGCCTTTTAAAAAAAGACACCTGCTGGCTACCCAGCAGAATAGCTCCCAAAGTTCCACTGATAGTATTGACTAGATAAACCACAGCAGAATTTAAGCAGCTAGGGTTTGACCTATTTCCTTTTCCCGTTGTCTAGAACTACCTGAGACATTCTTAGGTCTCCAAGACATTTGATAAGTCTACTGGATATACCATAGGGGCTTGTGCCTTTCTGGACTGATAGATGGAGGACAGGACACTAGACTTCTATGTTTAAACAGATTAATCAAAACTTTAGCTCACATACAGATGTTTAAATTTAGTTTTAATATTGAACAGAATTGCATCTTCTACTTTCCTGATCTTCTGGCCAAGCTGTAGGCCCAGTCATTATCCCAGGTTCTTCAGTGCAAAATGTCTCTGAGCTTTCAGTTCCTATGCCAGCACCAGCTACTGCAACTAAAATGCATTTCAAGTAAGCTCAAAAGCAGCCCTTGTCCCTAAACTTACCTTGTGCCCAGCCCACATACAGATTTTCCCACGATTTGGTGACCTTAAGAAAGGTCAAATGGCATCATATGCTATAACACATGGCATAACACATTATGGCATATGGGATGAGAACACATCCTGGAGTCTGGAAGCAAAGATCCTGCTTGTGACACACTGGTAGCCTGATCTTCTCCCTGGACTGGAAGGGGTATAACCACATGGTCCATCTAGGTATGAAAATGCTTATGCTGAAGAAATATTTAACTACCAAATCACTTTGTATAAAAGATGTGAACTGTACTCCTTCACATTCTTCAGCTGCAGCCAAATTTCTGCAGCATTTACAGTTCTTCCAAATAACACACCCTCAACTGAAGAGTAAGCAAAATACCAAACCTCAGTTGACCTTTTTTTTTTTTTTTTTTTTTTTTAAGGTGCCAGACAGAACTTCCATCTTATGTTGTTTTTAGAAATAGCTGTATCATCCTTGATGGAACCTTCAGCAAAATACTTGTCTTGAAGGAGACATGAAGAACTGCTGTTAACGTCTTCAAAGTTAGGAACAACTAAACACAGGTTTGAATCAAAGAAGTTCCAACAAGTCTTAAATATGGATGTTACTACCATATTTTCCTATAAACAAAGCAGATTAGAAGCAGACATAAATGAAAATATGTTAAAATATGCCATATATGATATATAGAGAATTTGCAGTCTTTCTCCTCTCCCCTACATTCCTGAGCTTATCTGACATAGAACTCCTTAGTCTCCACTAATTGTTTACTAAATAATGTGTGAAAAAGCATTTTTGATTGAACCCAAACATGTTTCAGTGTTTTGTACTACTTTATGTTACTCCTCTTTGTATTTTGTGTGTGGCTTTTCACACAGGAAAAATTATAAACATTTGACAAACAGTAACTACTTTTAACAGATGTCTGGAACTAGCTAAAGTAGACCCTGCCTAACTCCAGGATACACCTCCACACACACACAAAAAAAGCAGAAGTTACAAATTAGGTCTTTAAGGCACTGCTTGTATAGAGATTTTCTAAAGTAATCAAATTAATGCCTGAAAAGTAAGGAATTTTTATAAAATGTTCTGTAATACAACAGCGCTATAAACTGTGGACTCTTTAGAGATATGTATTTAACTAAATAAAAGAAAGTACTAAAAATGTATTTTTCATTTGGTCTGATTTGACTGCATTAAGCTACTTGTTAATACTTCAGGTCTGCACACAATAAATACACAATTCAATATGTATTTGGATAAATTCATGATGTCAATGTGTCTCTTGGCGTACAGCAGTATTGACAATGTTGCATCTTTGTTTTGTAAAATATTCTTTACAATGAAATTATAGAAGCACACTCAACAAGAAACCACTATCTTACCTTGGCAGATTGGCACAGGAGAATCCCACTGATACATGCCATTTTGGTGACGCCTACATGTGGCATTATTGCGACCAATCATTCTATACCCAGGTTTGCAGTAATAGCGCACTTTACTTCCAGCAGGACCACCTGTTTTATTTACAATTCCACCGTTCCTCAAGATAGGGTTTAAGCTGCAATAGGGAGCTAAATGCCAAAAAAGGGGATTATTAAAAACACATAAAACACACTTCATTTACAAAGTTCACATTATTTATGACATGTGCAAACTTTGAATACCATTAAAATTAGTACAGAATCCATTACATTACTTCTGGAATCCTCAGTGAAGATTTAGACTCCTTATGCAGAAATATCATGAAGTTCAAAAATATGGTTTATAATCACAAACCAATTTATATTATTGTATACGAGGAAGCTGCAATCAGGAAATACATAAGTTCTTCAGTACGTTCACTCACACTTAGTAAACAGTCTACTTCAAATTTGATAAATTTATAAACATAAAACTGTTCTTTGAGCTACATAATATGTAAAACTAATTATGAACAGTTTTATTTAAAAATCCAGTGCACTTAGACATCTTAGTCAAAAATTAAACATTTTGCCGAGTATGTTAAAAAATTACATGACAAAGTACAATAGACTGATTCATCAGATGCATTTTTTTTCCAAGCAAAATTTATGTAACTTTTTGCATACGTGTTTCCCCAAGGATATTACATGGCAATTGTATTAATTTTTTAGCAAAAGAATGTAACTTAGGTTAGTGCAGCTTCTTAAATGTTGAATTTATACTACATCTGAAGTAAGATAGAACGCACTTGTTTAAATACAAGTGTTGAAATCAAAATAAACCTTGCTGAACTTTAATCGCTACTACTACAAATACTGTTTACAGAGAGGTTTTTCTGACCAGTGTGGTCATCCACCATCCATTCGTCCCTGGAGGTGTTTAAGGCCAGGCTGGATGTGGCCTTGGGCAACCTGGTCTAGTGGGAGGTGTCCCTGCCCATGGCAGGGCGGTTGGAACTTGATGATCTACAAGGTCCCTTCCAACCTAAACCATTCTATGATTCTGTGGTCCTCAAGAACTTCTGACCTATAGTTGAAATGTTTAGACATGTGCTGAGGAAGTTAAAAATGTACAAAATTTATAATTGTGTCAAAAAGTGAGTAATAAAGACCATTGGTTTTTTTTAAAACAAGGTTGCAAAACCTGTACATAAGAATGGAGCATGATTACCCAGACCGGATCCAAGTCAAGCAAAAGTACAGATAGTGTGACATACATGTGGAGTCTAACACAGATCTGTTTGTTGCATGCAATCATTTATGACTGGACAAAATCAATATTAAACAATTACCTTAACTCCATATTGATGTACAAGTCTCTGCGTATTTGCAGCAATGCACCACATCAAGCTTACAGAGATTATTATCTTTTCAGAAACAGCATGGTAGGACCATGGCTTGCAGAAAATAAACCTGGCTGAACATCTACCACTGAAATAAGCTTATGAATATTCTTCACGGGGAAGACAGTGTTGAATTCCACTGATAACTAAACATCAGTACCAAGGACTGTAACTGCTGCTGCAATACTAACTCTCTACATCATACTGAAATGTGTTTTAGATGTATTATGATTTTCATATAATCTTCTAGAGACAATTACTCAGTAGAAGTTGGGGGTTTATTTCACAAGGGCATAATTACAGAATTTGGTTCATATCTACAAATATTTTTCATATTTTTTCTTGCATATATCCCTGATTTCCTTATTTCAGCTTTCGATATCTAGCGCTCTGATTTTTTTTTTTAATGTATATTTGATCACCCTAATGTGCACCTATGATATCAATTACCACCTAAAGATAGATGGTTCTATTCACTGACTACAGAGAGATCATAGACCTGATTAGTCTCCTAACTGAGACTCTTTCCTTTAAATGTCTAGCTTTAGACTCAATATATCAAATTCAGTATTTCTAAGAGATGGCACTTAACAAAAGCAGTAAAACTAGGTTCTACATTAAAGATGCTGAAAAATGTTGGCATCTGTTGAGATTCTATTAAAGAATTATAGTTCTTAATTAAGCAATGTTATTTCTACTTGAAATGTCATTTTAACACATTCTTTCATTTGGGGAGTTACTTAAAAAACTAAATCAAAAAGGAAAAAAAAACAACCACAAACAAAAACCAGGATGAAAATCAATAAGGTAGGATGGTCCAGTAAAATAATTGTTTGGGGTCATGTTCTGTGTCCCCTATAAGCACAGTGACATTCACTTACATGCCTAACTAAATTAATTTAATTACTGAAATACTCTTTACATTTAAAAAGAGATTTGACATTTAAAGAAACACAATAAGGATGGCTTTAGTTTTCTTTCAACCTATTGAAGAAAAAGAATGATATTGTTATTTCAACACAAGCTGGTTGAGACCAAAAGACCAGTGGATAAGACCACTGAAGTCACCTTCAGTAACCTCTTAAGCACTATTTAATTTTAAATATCTTAGGAGACCTTAGGAACAGCAGACGAGTCCTAAACGTAATATGCCATTTAGATAAAACTCAAAATTTCTCTCCTCAGTATTGCAGAGAAAATACTTGCCACGTGATGTGTAACCCTGTAGCCCATTAATACAGCATTGCCTTTGCTAGTAATAGGTCACAGGCTTCGTACTGAGTTTGCAAGTCCTCAAGACCTAGGTTTGTCAGGTTTGTTTTGTCTCAACCTTTTTTGACCTGCTGGAAGCTTGTTTTGGTTTGAACACATTTATTTCTTCTGGTCAGGTGGGTACAAAGTGGACTATACATAGTAGAACCATGTGTAACTTGAACTTGAACAAGAGCAGAGTATGAAAATGTGTTAGCAAACAAAAATAATCCTAAGCGGATCCTAGACTGAGGAAGAAATCATCAATATCACACTCTTCCTGTTGAAGGACTCTAGCTGCTGCTGACCTGCAGTATCTCACCCAATATACAAACACCAAACTGAAGCCATTGATCTTGGCTTCCCAAGGAGCAACAGAAGCCCGACAGTAGCACCAGGGAAAAGGTTAGATAATGGGAAGTGTGTGGCTAACAATTGTAACTGTACTGTTTTCCTGTACAGGAGCTTTCATTTCTTCTTTTTTTTTTTTTTTTTTTTTTTGTATAACCATTTAATCTGGACCAGTAATTCTTTTGTTAAACTGATAAAATTTCAGTTATACTACCAGTAAATTCTAGACTAGATATATAAAGCGTGGGGTTTTTACCCATAACAAGATTTTGAGCATAACGGGTTGTATTTTGGGTTCTTATTACCAGGGAACTTACTACCATTTTTTTAACTGTGGTTAATTTATATGGGACATTCAGGCTACTGAATTATATAGAATGATGCTGAAATACTGAAACCTTCATGGGGGGCCACAGGAGGAATCTATCAGTCATAATTGTTGCTTATGTTGTAACAATTAACAACACCCAGAACCCAAAGGCATAGTTTAAACTCTCCAGTGAACTAAGTGATGTTCAGAACAAAAATCAAGCAAAAAAAAAAAAAAAAGCTTTTGAACTAAGAAGAAACTGATACTAGAAAATAAGAGGAACACAAAACAGCAATATCACTCAGAATTTACTTAAACATCATTTTGGCAAATATACTTTAGTCCTAATGGCTATTATTGGAAATCCCATACAGAAATCCATATTCTCCTTCCCCAGCTACCTTGATGACTCCTGTATATCTGCTGCTTTCAACCATCCCTGCAACCTACTGTTACTACTGCTTACTTTTCCTGCCATCCCAAGTGTCTCACTTGAGTGACTGGCAGCAGTTGCATGGGGCTGGAGGAAATTGGGAAGAGGAGATCTGGGAACTGAGATATCTTGGTAGAGATTTGTGGTCATCTGACATTGAAAGTTAGAGGCAGAGGCTCAAGTGTGAAAATAAAGCTATGCTCTGTGTTTGACTGGGTAGGAAGGCTGTAACTGGAGAAAAGAGAGAAATAATATTTGACACAAAAGCGCTGGGTTTAAGAGCCCACGGGAACAGCAGTCGTGACAAACTATGCAATGAGACCAGAAGTAGGAAGGGAGGGATTGGAGGGTAAGAGCCAGTGATGGAAACAAGAGAAAGAGAAGGACCTGGTAGGTTATTGATGGCACTTCTAATAGAATCATAGAATCACAGAAGGGTTTGGGTTGGAAGGGACCTTAAAGGTCATCTAGTTCCAACCCTCCTGTCATGGGCAGGGACACCTCCCACTAGACCAGGTTGCTCAAAGCCCCATCCAACCTGGACTTGAATACTTCCAGGGATGGGGCATCCACAGTGTCACTGGACAACCTGTTCCAGTGTCCCCCCACCCTCACAGTAAAGAACTTCTTCCTAATATTTAATCCAAATCTACCTGCTTTCAGTTTAAAATTGTTACTCCTTGTCCTATTGCTACACTTGCTGATAAAGAATCCCTCCCCATCTTTCCTATATACCCCCTTTAGGTACTAAAAGGCTGCAATAAGTTGTCCCCACAGCCTTCTCTTCTGCAGGTTGAACAACCCCAACTCTCTCAGCCTGTGTTCATAGGAGAGCTGCTCCAGCGCTCTGATCATCTTTGTGGCCCTCCTCCTCTGGACACACTCCAACAAGTCCATGTCATTCTTATGTTGAGGGCCCCAGAACTGGATGCAGTACTCCAGGTATGGTCTCACCAGAGCATAGTAGAGGGTCAGAATCACTTCTGTTGACCTGCTGGCCATGCTTCTTTGGATGCAGCCCAGGGTACAGTTGGCTTTCTGGGCTGCAAGCACACATTGCGGGCTCACATTGAGTTTCTCATCAACCAACACCCCCACATCCTTCTCCTCAGGGCTGCTCTCAATCCATTCTCTGCCCAGCCTGTATTTGTGCCTGGAATTACCCTGACATACATGCAGGACCTTGCACCTGGCATTAATGAAGGCCTTACAGTTTGTAACCTTATGATTATACTTTGGTTTTGGATAGGATGTCTACTTTAAAGGATATAGGGAACAGTCACTAGCTATTCTTTCAGTATATATACCTTTTAAAAAAAAATAATCTAACTGTTAAGATGAATTTCCAGGCCTTACTAGCTTCAAACTACTCAGACACTGCTGTTTCAAGATACAATTTGTGTATGTTTTTTTTATAATGACTGCACATATGTTATCTGGATATTACATGAACATTAACTAACAATTTCACAAAATTAAATTAAAGACAGAATCATTGTTATTTTCCCCATTTTACAGATAAACATTTCAAATAGAGTAAATTAAAAATACTAAAATTTTGACTATTTCGATAACTGCAATCTGTTTTTCCCAGCCTAGTTCTATGTGTTCAAACACAATCCGCACTGACTTCAGCTGCAGGACTGTGCACTCAACACTTCTGTAACTGAAGTTTAAAAGTATGACACCAAAAAAGCTTGTTCCAATTTTTGAGTATTTAATTTTGTGATATGAATCATATATATTTGGATAACATGTTTAAAATAGTTATTTAATATAGATAAGATCCACCTCCTACTCTTACAGAAATGTTTATTAATGACAGCATTTTAAAGTAGTGGCAGCAGGCAATTAGTATGTCAGAAGTCAGCAACAATGCTGCAGGCAAGCAGTGCCTGTAGTACTCAACTATGTAAAAGCCCTATCAAAACTCATAGTATTTTGTGCTGCAAAGGCAGTGAAATATGGACAGAGAATGCTGATACTTAAACAATGTATTATGTCTAAGCTATACACAGGATGAAAAGAAGGAAAGCATTTGAGGCAAATTATTTAAAATTCTGAAAACGGATTTCTCTTTTACAACTCTGAAAATCTTGTTCAAGACTCAACACTTGTTGAGACAGTGAAGGAATCTTGATAAGACTCCATACAATTCCTTTCCTAATCTAAAGCTTAGTTATTTTTAATTTGCTCTTTAAACTGAATTCCCTTCAGAGTCCAGGATGAAGCATACACAACATCTTCTGGGATCAGGAACTGACATATTAACTAAAGAACCACACACAATGCTATAAATAAAAATGTCTGAAGATCTGGAGGGTAAGCAAATGCTTGAAGAACATCAGACTGAAAACTACAGCCACTGTTAGCTAAGTGAAAATTCTGGGCTTAAGCAGGAATCTCTACAGAGTGCTCATAAAATGTTGCAGCCTTGTATCAAGGACCACTGGGATAAAATGCTGGTTTTTACCCAGCCAGTTTCTGGGAGGGAATCTGTTCTGGAACTTCATGAGGCTTAGTTGATATGGGTTCAATGACACAGGAGTGCTGTCACCTAGGAATGATAATGTTTTACCGTGAAATGTGATAAACTTCTATGAAGCCGCTCCAGTGACCTGAAGTAGCTTTACATTTACAGATTTAATTTACTTTTCCAAGTGACATAGCATCCACATTCTTTCAAGGTCTCTTAAACACCAGTGGTTTTTGCAAGGCAACATACTGAACATTTTCAGCTCACTTATAATCACAGCGTCCATTTGTCACTTGCAACTGAAGACCAACAGGGTAATAACTGCCTGGCTAAATCACACATCACTAATCAACTGATGTGTGGACAGCAGCACAGATGAACACTGATTTTGCATCTGTGGGACCATATTCTTCCTTTCACAAAGCATATTCTCTTAAGAGCTGGAACATTTAAACATTTATGCTGAGATTTTTCAAAGCTGTTTGAGGCACTCTATCTAAAGGAAGCTCAATTAAATAATTCCCAATTCCAAATTAAATTTCTTTGAAACTGGATGTCCAAACCCCTCAGATGATTTTGTAAATCTCAGTCTTACAGTGAATAATATGACATTTTCTCTAAGAATTTATTTTAGCAAATGACTTAATTTCCCAGCAGTATCTTTGATCAATAGTCCAAAAACTTATACAAAAAAGACACTTATAATTATCCACTGAAACACTGCCCTATGTCTGAAATTATAAATAAACAAAAAACTTTCCTTGAAATCCGATGTTGCCTTTGTTTGGTTTATATGCTAGATTTTTTGTTGACAGACAAAAAGTCACAGCTTAGTCCACTGCTTCCTTCTAACTTTCCCTTTTAGATACTTAGTTGTCTTCATCACCATGTTGCCAGGGGATCTTATGTCCTTTGTGCTGCTGTTCTTGAAATATCCAGTGAGGCAGAGGTTTACTATTATTCTCACTTTATAGATAAGAAATCAGATGCTGGCTTAAGTGATTAGGTAAGGTCACACAAGAAAACTAAGTGGACCTTTTCTGATTACTAAAACACGTCCTTAAATTAGTGGACCATCCATTCCATATGTTAATTTTCACTTTAAAATGTACAGAATAAAAAAGGAGAATACACTCCACCACCTCTCTGGGCAGCCTGTGCCAGTGCTCCACTACCCTCAAAGTAAAAAAGTTCCTTCTCATGTTAAGATGGAACTTCCTATATTCAAGTTTGTGCCCGTTCCTTCTTGTCCTATCACTGGGCACCACTGAAAAAAGACTGTTCCCATCCACCTCACACTCTCCTTTTAAGTATTTATAAGCATTAATAAGATCCCACCTGAGTCTTCTTTTCTCTAGACTAAAGAGGCCCAAGTCCCTCAGTCCTTCCTCATAAGAGAGATGTTCCAATCCCCCAATCATCTTCATAGCCATTTGCTGGACCATCTCCAGCAGATCCCTGTCTTTCTTGAACTGGGGAGCCCAGAACTGGACGCAGTACTCCAGATGTGGCCTCACCAGAGCAGAGTAGAGGGGGACAATGACCCCCCTCGACCTGCTGGCCACAATCTTCTTGATGCACCCCAGGATGCCATTTGCCTTCTTGGCTGCCAGGGCACATTGCTGGCTCATGGTCATCCTGTTGTCCCAGGTCCCTTTCCATAGAGCTGCTCTCCAGGAGGTCAGCCCCCAACCTGTACTGATGCATGGGGTTATTCCTCCCCAGATGCAGTACCCTACACTTGCCCTTGTTGAACTTCATAAGGTTTCTTTCTGCCCAACTCTCCAGCCTGTCCAGGTCACTCTGTGAGGCGGCACAGCCTTCTGGCGTGTCAGCCACTCCTCCCAGTTTTGTGTCATCAGCAAACTTGCTGATGGTACACTCTATCCCTTCATCCAGGTCATTGATGAATATATTGAACAGGACTGACTATATTTGACTAAATAAGCTGCTATTTATACAGCTGCTATTTGTACAGATGCTATATGTACAGATGTTCTTACTAATGGTTCAACATTTATAAATGATCCTGTTTATATTGCTCTTGATTCAAAGTATTGTAGAAATCCTAGCGTGTGACTTTCCTGCTGTATTTACTACAGTAAATTGCCACCTAAAAGTTTCAGAACCACAGAAGAAACAATTATAAAGAGTCTGATTAACTTCTCCATACAATACTCTTCTCACTTCTAACCAGATACTGGAAAATGTAAAGACAAAAGCAAACCAATCAATAGCCTTTTCTTTTAATTTGAAATAGAAAGGAAATAGGAACAGTTGTTTCACAGGTACAAAGCTTAAAAATAAAATTAAATGAATGGTGAAGAATTAAGCTTCTTGCAATAACAGATGAAGTTGCGAGAGCAGAATAAAGGTAAAATAGAAATCTACGGGTTTATTAATATCTCTGCCTCTCTACAGTTCCAGTGGCAGCCAATTAGAACTTAGCCAAGTAACCACTTGCCTTATTTACTATTGAATGACTTAGCAGAAATTAAACAAAAGCCTGTAAATATTATAGAGGCAATGTGACCTTGCAAAGTAGCGAGCTAAGTACTCCTCTGCTTCCCAAATCACCATGCCTCCAGCTGGTGTGCCAGGTACTGTAGTGCACTTTTACTCCTTCCACCACTACTTAAAAAAAAAATAATCATCCCCCTCTTCTTTGTTATGCTTTTGTGCTGGCTTGCTGGGGTAGGAATGTGCATGCAGAGTTATAAATTATTGAGGGAAAACAAAGCCAAGAAACAGATTCTGCAGGTATCTTTCAAAGCAATTTCAAGGTTTCATCTCTCAGAGAGTGAGTTTTCTAGCCTGGGCTCAGCAAGTTGCACCTCCTGCACTTACAGTTCTTCCCCATTTGTAATAAACTGCATAGTTTTGGTGGAACCCAGCTGCACCAGGAAGTCGAGTTCAAGCACTACAAAACAACATGCAAGCATTAAAAAAAAAAAAAAAAAAAAAGGTATTACAGCATGCAATACCTTTTCTTTATATTTTTGGCATCCATTTCAGTGATGTTACCATTCTACATACTTTTCAAAGAAGAAAGGGATTACATCCCTAAAGCTGCAGGAAATTTTAACTGATGCTTTTCCTCCTAGTTTCACTATACTATACAGTTACTCACTAGATTAAGGAAGACACCATTTAATACCTACATGTTAGTGCAGTTAGGAAATTTTTTATTCAGATTAAAATCATGCTAGTGCCTCTATAATATTCGAGGTCCTTAAAAGAATAACCCTTTGCTGTAATGCTATAGTTCTTTTCTACTAAGATTTAGCAAAATACCTTAAACCACAAGATAGAAAACATACAAATAACATTAGACAAATAGCTTACACAAGCAAGCTCGTACGCTAAAGGCAATATTAAACATTCTTTTGAAAGCTTCCAGCACTTTTTAAAAGTGAAGAAAATTTGTATCTACAAATGAAATCTAGTTGTGACAGAACTAAAATTTGCAAAGTTTTTGTGCACAGGCATAGCTGGAGAAGAAGGGGAGGGTTGTGGGAGGGCAGTAATTCATTCAGTAGGGTCTTCATTATGAGGAAGCCTGCTGGCTCAGTCACAGCTGCCATGGTATCAATAGTCTTTTTGGGATCTTGTATTTTTCCTACTTTCATGATGTTGCTTTCCCTCATTAAGATTCAAATCCAATTGTTTATGTTGCCGCTCACTGTTACTCTTCTTTCATGCTGATTATTTCCATTGAATCTCATGTAAAATGTACAGAAGTTTAGAGAAAAATGCAAGCACTGACTGTTAGTGAAGCAGAAAAAGCAAAACAGTTGTTTGTTCCTAAAACATAGCCATAAGGATTGCATATCTCTCTCCAGTCCCCCAATTTTATTATTAGTTGCAGCTAGTGCCATAATAATTGATGAATTGAGCCTAGCAATTAGACAGACCACTTCTTCACTACTGCAAAACATGTTTTTCTGTACACACAAAGGTGTAAAATAAATTCTCATTCCTCAAAAATCAGTTTGCTTAATAATTTGATATTTACAAAATAGATCTTTTACATGAACTCTATTTTTGTAACTCTGATAATACTTCCACACTTTAAATTAATGACAGAAGGCCCACTCCCTTCATTGCCACACATCTGAGGGTTATCACATGACAAATTCTCTTTGTCCCTTCTAGCACACTCTCAATTCATGTATTAGGTCCTGCAGTTGCCTTTTCCCTATGAAAAACGAAATAAATTTCCAGTATGCTTGAAAACAACTCCCCTTTCCCTCATCCCTCAGTTTCAGTTTGTCTGCAGTAGCACTTCAAAGGCTTCTTGCAAGTTCGAGATAATGCTTTTACTGTTTTTTTTTTTCACTGAGTGCTCATAGTTCTGTTCATAGTTCTTAAGTCCCCAAACAATGATCATTATTATGCTCTTAGCTCAGCTCTGATCTTCTGTTTCAGTAAGAAGATAAACTTTCCAGAGGTTAGACAGCCAGTGCATGGCTGGTACAGGAAAGGTGTGAGCTCTGTGAAAATCATCTCCCTAAATGGCATTTAGCATGAATAAATGGGGGATACCTGGTGCTTGTCAAAACGTTTTTCTAAAATATTCTTAGCATTCCTTTCTCTACTTAATTTATATTGACAATCATTAGCCACCTAAATTAACACACACAAACTTTACATTGCTAATCAAGTCCAAATGCAGAAAAAGCAAGTGTTAACAACAGACAGTAATTATCACCTCTCTCTCTCACTGTTTACATCATGTAAACGATCCCTAAACCAAGCCTTTTAGGAGCAATGTATCCGCAGACGTATGTGCAAAAACATTTTACATATGCTGCTGAGTAAGGGTCAATATGCCTACACATAGAAGACAATCCAGTATTGCAATACTAGTAATTGTTTTGGGTTTTTTTTCATAGTAAGGGAAATAATTTTAAACACTGTTTAAATAGACCATTTACATATTTTCATGTCACCACAACACCAGATTCATGTGCAGCCTATTGAAGATGCAAGGGATACTTTTCCCCACAGTTTTTCATTTATTTGTACGTAAAGAAGAGCATAGTAGAGAGCTAGGACTCTTTAGCCTGGAGAAGAGAAGGCTGAGGGGAAACCTTACTATTGCTTACAAATATCTAAAGAGGGGGTTGAAGGAGGATGGAACCAGACTCCCCTCGGTGGTTCCCAGTGACAGGATGAGGGGCAACGGGCACAAGTTGGAACATAGGAAGTTCCGTTCCGATACACGGAAATACTTCTTTACAGTTAGGGTGACAGAGCACTGGCACAGGCTGCCCAGAGAGGTTGTGGAGTCCCCTTCTTTGGAGATTTTCAAGACCCACCTGGATGCAGTCCTGAGTAATGTGCTCTGGGCAATCCTGCTTTAGCAGGGGAGTTGGACTAGATGATCTCTAGAGGTCCCTTCCAACTCTGAAAATTCTGTGATTCTGTGATTCTGTGAAGAGTTGTGAACTACAACTCAAGGAAATTGTAAACCTAGTAATTTTGTACTGCATTTCAGGTGGGGTAGTGCATACCATTTCAGGATCAAAATTTCTCATTCCTGGGTACTTCTGTGTAAATCTAAGGGCTATGCCTCCTGCTACATTTCAAAGGCCTTGCTCCAGGTCTGCTAAGACAACACAGCTGGTTGCAGAAAGAAGTATTCATTAGAGAAGTATTAATCTGGAGATCTTTGACAAACTGGGAAAAAAACAGAAAGTCCAAGTTCCTGTGCTTTTCTTGAACTTGCAAGAGAACAATGTCGCATCCTCAAAATGTACATTATAATAAATTCTCTTCAGAGAAACAAATGTTATATTACATATTCTAATTCGATGCTAAATAGTATATGTAACAACAAAGTATAATTTAATGCAAATCATGAATAGTTACCTGAGTAACGGATCTTGAATCCTTTCTTGCTGGTTGCATGATCAGTTGACCAGCGAAGATAGAGCTGATTCATTTTGCTTGTAAAGTTCAGTTGTCCAGTATGATTTCCACTTAAAGCAACCAGTAAAGGGCTTTGCCCAGAAGATCCTTCAGAGATGAATAAAGAAACTATTGAAGTTTCAAAGAACTACCAGTTTAAGTAATCCTTCCATATTTTAACTCAGCTGTGAATGTGAATATACAAGGGAAGAATGGGAAGTAATGCGACACGTCATTGACAGTGAAATAATTAACAGATCTCTTTAAACTATCCATCCACTTTTAGGTTTTCACTAGAGGGCACAATAAAAAATATTGCTACAAACAAACTGAAATATGAAAAAATGAGTGTTTTTGCCAAGAACACTGAAAAAATAGTGGATTTTTTAAAAAATCATTTATATTTGCGACAGTTACCTTGAATGAGATTATGTTTGTGCTCCTTGTCCTTTTATATTTAGTATTTATCTTAACTCTTTTCCAACTAGTGAGTGGTAGTAATTTATATATTCTTTGACATTGTACAGCTTGTATAATTTTAAACACCACCGTATTACATAGTGAACACATTAGCTAAAAAATGCTCTGTCCCTTATAAGACCATCACAATTTCACTGTGGAATACACTTATGTGCAAGTGCTACGAATTTACAATACATACTTTACTAGGACTCAGTTCTGTTAAAGGACAGTGTGTTTATTACAGTATCATTTTAGTGTAAAAAAAAATAATAATATACTCTTATGGCAAATACAGGATGTTGAAAAAACACGTTATGGCTCTAGACTGGTATCTTCAGCACAATGAAACCCTAGAAGCAGGAATAATGATTTGGGGGCTAACTATATACTAAAATAACATATATGCCAGAGAAACAAAAAAAATAATCTATACATCAAACCAATCTACAACTGAAAGCTTTCTAAAACAAACGGCTTCTTCTTACTCCATATTAAGGTTACATTTTCTCCAGCTGAGCTCCTCTCTTTCATCTCCCCACTACACCTTTTGCTCCACATTTTTCAAGTTTAGGAAAGCCATGTTCAACCAACATTATCTTGGCCACAGCATCTATTTCAAATAAAGAGGCCGCTTCATTCATTTTTGCTGACTTTGAGCAGCTGCAGCTTGATCAGCTCTTCTTATGTTGCATGAAAACACAAAAATAAAACTGAATCAAAGGACACCTAAAAATTGAATACAATTGTTGTCAGCCTTCTCCCTCTCCAGTCCAATAAAAAATAAGTATATTTTCTGATCAGGACATTTCAGGTACCAAAGAAGCCACAGCAAACCATAAGGATTAAGATTAGGAACTGCAGCTCAATCATCATAATGACAATACTACAACTAAATAAGTATTACTAAATAAATTCTAAATAATAAATACATAATACAAAATAAGAACAAATAAGCTTAGCTTTAGGCACAGGTTGCCCAGCACGTCCTCATCAAAATGCTTTGTGGCTTGTTTTGTTTTCATATTAGAGATTTAGTGCATGATAACTGATGGGGAATGCTAAGGTCAACTATTTTTGCTTAAAATAATGATTTAGAACATGAAAATTCATTTAGTTTCTCTGTGCTTCACCCTGGGTGTTGTAAAATCTGTTTAATACACTTTACCCGTTACAGTTTAGAATGTATATGTTCTTTAGAAATTCTCAAAAAAAGGGAACTACTACATACAGAGAGATGAGCGTCTTCCCTTATTAGTGATCATGAATTAGTTTGCAGCACCACATGCCACACTGCATTTTTTAGCTACTGGAAGATCAGAGGAGTGATTCGATGTATTTTAGTTCGCTTTGTTTTTCCTGAAGTTGAGTTTCAGTTTCTGTACCTTACCTAGCAGGCAGCTTTTCAGATAACAGTCAGGAAAGTCAGCAGCATGACTTAGGTGCTCTTGAGTCTGGTTTTTTTTATTATTATTCCAGAGTTTGTCTATATAAGGGAATAAACTCTCAACTTCTGGTGTGCTGAACTGTCATCTGATGCTTTCCTAAAAGTCGACGTTTCCATCTATTTTCAATGACAGAATTTTGTTGGTTTATTTCAGGGAGAAAAAAAATAATAGCAGAATATTTTGCTGTATTAAATGAATGCTGTTCAGGGTAAGTAGCCTGAATACAATCTTTTAAAGTTCAAAAACCTTTAATAATTATATTCATGGTACATTTATGGCTTCTCTGGTTTAGAATACAGATGTCATTTCCTAAGGGTCTGACTGGTAAGTGGGACCGGCTAATGGGCTTATTGTTCCCAGCTGACCAGGGTGGTCTCATTGACTGGTCGCTTATACTGATCATCATCCAGCCGCTGAAGCACAATAATTTATAACATAGTCATTTAGGTGTAGTCACTGTTTTGGTTTGCATTCTGAAGCTTCTTTATAACAGAATCAGAGACCTGTGCCTTAGCAAATACTATTTCTCTAAAAGTTGTCTTGACAATCTTTATATAGTTTCTGCATAAGGTTGGGTGGCATATAGTGGTGTAGATAGATCAGTGCAGTTCTGTTTTGGACCACACAAGGTTCCAGGATATGACATATATTTATTGCAAAATGCAGTAATACAGGGAAATACCCTAAGCTGTCTCTGAACGAGCTAGTCTGAGTTATATACATCACTGCAAACAGTACAGCCACGTCAGCATTGCCTTCTGCCCCAACAAACTCATCATGCTGAGATGTAGAACTAATTAGCCTAGCAAAGCACATTCCTAATGTAGCCACAGGGACACAAAAAAGTATCTCTGCAAGGCACTGCAATGTGCCATATTTAAATATCAACTTGTTAAGAGCTAGCTCAAGAATCTCTACATGGCCCAGTATTGAGAGGTTATAAATATGCCATTATCTTTCTCATTTAAGTTTGCTGGTAGGAGGTAGAAAAAATGACTTCAGTAGAGCTGCGTTAGAGATGAATTTGTAAGAATGTGATTTCATGTCATGAAATGACAATGCTTAAAAATGTAGTAACTATGATAATTCTTCTCTCAGATCTATTATTGATAATCTTGTTTCATTAAATTTAAATGTATAAGAAAGAAAACACAAATCTTCATTAGCAACATTAACCAGTTTCAACAGAATTTTTCAAAAGAAAACAAACAAAGTGATCAGACCACTAGAAAAGTTCCAGGCACACTAAATACTGTTTTGATATTAAATACAAAATAGAGCGGAGGACAAGACAGTCTAAATGGATTTTTTCAGACTATTTTCTTCACTAACCTGAGAAGGACCAACACACACATTATAAAGAAAAAAAATATGCTAATGAACAGACTTTTTTTTTAAAGAATGGAAATATTGTGGTTCTTTTCAGAATGCTGCTATCAAAAATTGAAAATATTTTAATAATTTTAGACATTAAAATCTACTGCTCAAGAAAAATACTTAAAAATACCTCAAAACATATGACCTTCTAATATTGTTCATGTTATGAAACTCCCATACTGAATTTTAATCAGTTCTATCATAGTTATCATATATTCTTGGTTAATGAGTAAAGATATAATGGTCTCCAAATGAATAAAAATATACTAAAGAACAATCAGGGACTAGTTATTCTCATCAATCAATGAGAACAGAACAAGTGATAATAAGATCAGAATTCAGCGGGAAGTAAGAATAGCCTGTTAATTAAATAGGGCCCTTTGAGAGGTTGCTGCTATGAGTAACACTCTAGAATTTGCGTTTTTGTCATTTCTCTCCTCTTTGTCCCAAAACAGATGGTCACATTCTTTAACAGGAGTATGTTCAAACACAGTACAGCACTGGTTCTGCTATGCTGTGGAGAAGGTAAACTGAATATTTAGCCTCAAATAATTTTATTAAATTGGACAAATGGAATTATACCCCCAAAATATTTCCTCCCCAGAAATGATCCACTACAAAACAGTACGGTAAGTTCTTCTTTCAGACACGTCCATACATTTCCCAGGAAACAGAAAACTGTATGACTTTCATAGGAATACTGCAGCTGCTACTGCTTCTCCTCTAACAATACCTAAGAAAATTTAAAAGCTTCTTTGTCTTGAATATATCTATAAAAACTTTCATTTGCTAACAGATTTAGACTCAAGGCAAAAGTAATAGAAATACTGGACTATTGTTTCCGTTTCAGATGTATCAATGCATTATGAAACCAACAATTGGAAATCAAGGCCCATTTGATCCGACATATTTTCTTTTGTGGTTAGAATTTAAATCTCTCTTACCATCAAATACCTCCAACTCATCAAACTGCTTTTCACTTTGAAACATTTCTACAAAGATGGAGATGTTATATCCTGGATCAACCTTTATAGTCCAAGAACAGGTCTGAGAGTTGGGATAGGTGCCTGGGTAACCTGGACTAAGGATCACTCCTGATGATTCTGTACGGACTTCATTTGCTGGACATTGTGCTAAAAAGGACACAACAACAACAACAACAAGAATAGCAATGAAATAAAATGTTTCCATTCCATGAAAAAAAAAAAAACCCAAAACCCAAAAACCAAACAGTATTTTTTTTCAGAGATATGTATGCTTTACATTAAGTTTCCAAATGAAAACTTGTTAAAATCATACTCTAGATGGAAGGAACAATAAGGTTCCCATTAGCACAAAAAGAAACAGGGCCACCTCTATAAAACTTGCATTTATGAAAGAGAATACTAATTACAGTAAAACATTAATCCAGAAATATGTCACAGTCCAAAGGGTTTACAGTCAAGGGATTCACCCATGCTGGTGTGATCGTTCACATAAGTGAGGTAAAAGTCCCTGTAAAACGTTTTATTTGGAAAACTAATAGCTGTCTTCAATTTGAGTTCTTAAGAAAACACCCACCTTTAAGAACGAAGTCTGTTACATAAACATGAAAACTATTGGAGCTTCTAGGTACACTATATCATTTGAAAATATACTTTTTGCACAGACAAAGGGTTTATTTGGATACAGAATACTCCAAGTCATCCAAGACCTTCTCAACATCTGTTTTCCCTGTTATTTAAACTCTGAACTCCTAACACTTTACAGTGTCACCTGGTATTCACACGTGTTTATCATCTCTGCATATAACAAGGAGTCTACTATACTAAAATGCTGTAAATTTTATATCCTAAACACTGTTTTGATTAAGAAATTCTTTTGTTGGTCACTGTTCTTCTTTAACATTTTGCCTCTCATGGAAGACTGATTTTTTCATGTCTGTTTGCTGTTGAAGTCTGATACATTTTGTCCACAGTTTCATAATATATGTGCATTTTAACAATGTTTTTTGCGTAAGATTCACAAATATATCTCGACAGAAATGCACTCCTGGAAACTGACTGGCACAGTACCCAAGTCCTTGCATAAATTAAAGGTTATAGGAAAGGTGAAAAACATAACAAGACGAAAAATTATCAGGGGGAAAAAATCTGTTACAGGGGAAAAAACACACATAACTATCAAAAGCAAACAGTAAAAACTGGACAGTTTCCCTTAGTTGGCCTTTTACAAACTTGGAGGTGAAATTTAGGTTCAGTTGTAACCAAGAAGAATTTTGCTGTAAACTTCTGGAAAACAGTGTCAGGACTTTAGTTGTCCTCTGAGAGAAATCAGTCAGACTGGTAGAGAAAGAAATCATATTTTATAAAAGATGACCAGTCTTTACCTTCTGTTCCATACACTGGGAACATTTCTGAACCCTCCGCCAGAAGCAACAATGCAAATAAAATAGGAATTTTATCAATTAATTCACATATAAATTATCCGTCACTTTCTAACATGGTGCATTGACTTTTACCTTTGAGAAGATGGTTTATTCCTGTCCTTTCTCTAATAAATACAGTTTTCCAGACTTGTTTGTGGAAGTAAGAGAAAATGTACATGCCTGAGCTGGACGATACAATGTTCCACTCACCATCCCAGATTCTTTAGAATATTTTAAATAGTGATAAATAAGTGAGAAAGATATGAGTTTCAAACTTAACTTACAAACTCATTTTCTGAGGACTACCAATTTCTTTCTGGCACCAAAGTTTAGGAAAAAAAAACAAACCCAAAAATCAAAACACATCTTTCCTGACTCTAAAAACTTCCCTAGATCTGACTTATAGGTTGATCCTTCAGCATGACTTCTCTTCAGCAGAGATTTTTTTATACTATAACATTTTTTATACTATAGCATTAATCATAAATCACTTATCTAAAAGCCACTCTGATTATTTAGGGATATAAGGAGGGGATATAAAGCATGAAAAAGTAAAAACTACTTATTACTCATAACCTTTTCTTCTTCAGTCTGCTATGATAGACTGGAGAACATATAGCATAATCATGCCAGCAAATGCAGGAAGAAATATTAGATTTTTTAAACCCTCACTTCCTTTCCTCCCCCTCATCACGTTTAGCTAAAAAATTTCAGTCAGAGAGAAAAATGTCAGCCTGTGAAAAGGAGAGATGTAATGTGCAAGTGAGAATATACCATCAAACAGGGAAAACAAGGTGTGGGCTGTGGGGAAAAAATGTCAAGCAAACAATTTTTCCTTGACATATGTCGCTTTCTGCTAACACTTGACAGCACTGGCTGTAGCAGACAGTGTCTTTAAGAGGTAAAACTCTTTTTCGTAGAAGACTTCCTAAGAGAAGGAAAGCCTACGGGGTAGTAAGAATCCTTTTGACAGTTTTAATTCAGGGATTGTCTCTTGAGATAGAAACGCCTGTAGCCAAATTACACCCAGAAATTTCACACAAGCTTCTGTGTAAGAATACAGCATTGCACATATTTAATGACAATAGCTTCTCTTTCTCATTATCTTAAAATGAAACACACCGTTACTTTGACTTCCTATATTCTCCAGAATAAGAGAAGAACAACTTGAGAAAATACAGTCAACAAGTGCTCTGACACCTGAATCTGCCACAAGTACAAGTAAATCAGCAAAATATCATAGAAAAAAAAATGGGCAGAAGAAACATATTGTCAGATAAATAATAACTATTTTTGCTTAGTTAAATACATGAGACTCACGTGTGCTCATCAGTTTTGAAGAGTAGCTGACATGACACAGTTCCACAACTTGCTTTACCCTGAAGTATCCTTTGCTTATGCTATAAGACTATTTTTAAGAAAATAAGATGTCCTTTACCGATCAAATATCGACTTCATTGGAATATTTGTTATAGTTTACTAAAGCAAGTTGTGGATTAAGAGTTGGTCTTCAAAGTAGTAAATTACAAGTATCCTGGAGAAATGAGTAATGCTGTCAGACTTCTCACAGCAAGAGAGACACAGTGATTCTTTTCAACACCGGAAAGATATTACTTCTCTGGATAAACTATGCTTTAAGAAATGGCTACGATCAGCTAAAATGACAAAAAAAGTAGTTGCAAAGAACAGGACATTTGGAAGGAAGATATGGGACTGTAGCAAGTACCACTGGAGTGCTTTTTAGTAAACATGCCATATGTAAAATCTAACAGCAGAGATGGTAAGGTTACAACTGCCTTTTGTGTTTTTTTTTCTCAGCATCATAGGGAGTTACAGAAGTAGCCATTGGTTAAATTAGTCATGAAACAAACTATTTACTGGTCATTCAGATTTGGGGCCTGCAAACAAAATCTGGATGTTACACAGATACAGTCCAGACAAAACTAAAGCCAGGTGATCCCATAAAATACAAAGTGTGATGGTACATTCTTCCAGAAAAAAGTTTACAGTTGGCTTAATCTAAAAGGTTATTGTCACAGCCTTTTATATGGGTGCTCTTTCAGCTAAGTTCCCACAGGTATCATTTCCAAAGAGATGCACTACAAATATCTTTTAAAGAACAGGCTGCATGCATTTGTGTTTACTTACTGCAGTATATGAAGTTTTTGGAATCTGGGATGCAGAATTTTCAAGTAAGAACAAGATTCAAAATTATGGTTTGAGAAACTTGAGATCAGTTTACAGTGATCCACGGCAGTGTTGAGATATTCTTAATGAACTCAAAAAACTCACTGCAAGCATATGAAAGAAATGGAGCCAGGGAAGGCAATACAGTGAAAAAAATAAAGGAAAATCACCAGTTCAGAGAAGTGAAGATTGCTAGTTTCCTTTGGGAAGAAGAAATGTCATAGAATAGAAAGACAGACAATCAAACTCAAGAAAGCATAGACACCTTGACTGTGAGCATCTCAGAAACCCCTGAAAATGCTCCAAACAAGAACTGGCCATTGTAAGAATGGTCTGCAAAAAGAAAAAGAGAGAGGACTAAGAAATAGCAGTGAGGAAAAAAAATACAAAAAACCCCACAGAAATTTCTTTATCTGCCTTTTTCTTTCACCTGGTTTGCTCTTAGATCATCTATTTTTTCTTGTAAAAGACATCAGAGACAAAAAGAGAAGCAGAAAAAAATCAAGGAGATAACTTGTTTGCTAGGTTTGAAAAAAGAACAAAAAAATCATTTTTTCACAAGCAGGAAAAAGTTATCAATAACAAAGAAAAATTGCTGCTAGCTTTCTCATTCCCTGCAGCTGATTCTTAAGAAGGGACCTGAAAATAATTTATTTACCACAGGGGAAAATGTGCCTTTTGCAGATGTTTCCTCATGCCCTTCTCTCATAATTGAGGAAAGGTATGATGTTGCCTTGTAATTAAGAATATTTCTTTGGTAGGTTAATATTAAAAATCAACAGCTTAAAGGTCAGACAATTTCCTTGAACAAATCTTCACATGTATGCAACATAAGAAACAGATCAATGCAGGATTGCTGTAGGAATTCTTTCCTCTATATGTTCTATTGTATCCACTTAGTGGACTTCAAAACTTTACAAACAGAATGATTTCCAAAAGGAAGAAGCACTGTTTATGTGAAAAAAAATGCACCTCTGATGCAAAACAGCGCAAATAGTAATGCAAAGGGTGAAAGTCAATATGGAATATTTTTCTGTGGTACTGAGACAAAAATAGCATCCTGTAAGGCATCCCTCAGCATATACTTAAGGCAGAAAATTCAAGTGAAAATGAAACTTTTATGTCTTTCTGGGCTGTAAATAGCTTAGTACCTCTCCTGTGCTAGAGCAGAAGTGGCCAAATCTCCTTAAAGAGCTAGTTATAGCTCTAACTCTTGTTAGGGCCGAGATTCACTTCCTATGGCTAAGAGTCATTGGACAAGAGGTCCTTTCAAACCTCAGCCATTCACAGGAGACGTATCACAGGGACTTACAAGAGGACCAGTTCTGGAGTAGTTCAGGGACATGGGAAGGCAGAGCATATTGATCCTTTGCAGTTTAGGAGGCTGGCTGCACCGTGGTGGTATGTGGCAAATTGGCAATGTTCATCTCACCAGCCTTTGCTGGCTCTCTTTCTCCACCATAACGAATTACGCACCAACTTCCCCCCAGAGTAGCTTAGCTGCTGATTACATGACTTAATCTCTAGGACGGAAGCTGGACTCAAACATTTTACAAGAAAAACTGAGATACTGAGACAGTGAGACTGCTTCACCTTCCTCTATTAAAAAAAAAAAAAAAAAAAAAGGCACATCCATTTTCCAATACCACCAAAACCTAATATTTATAAATTGAATAAAAATAAACTCCACAGTGTTATTTTCTTGGTGTTATCCACACAACTGGTGAAACAAAAAGCTGCAATTTGGACCCTTTAGTTCCATAATATTAGCTATATTACCTTTAGCATGGTATTTCAAAACAGAATACTCACAGAATCACAGAATCACAGAATTTTCAGAGTTGGAAGGGACCTCTAGAGATCATCTAGTCCAACTCCCCTGCTAAAGCAGGATTGCCCAGAGCACATTACTCAGGACTGCATCCAGGCACAATGACCCGTCTTTTCTTTTTCACTGAGGAAGTTTTGATTTGGGTTGTGGTCTGACTAGGCCTCAGCGAGTCCTCCAACCTGGGAGGATTACCATCCTCACTGTTGTTCCGTTCCTCCTGCAGGACAGTGTATCTGTTGTGCAGTGGTACTTGGGAAGGTGTGAGAGTTGATGGGGAGGGATGCCTGCGGCAACTGCTGCGTCGGGCAGGAACATGTTGCCATTGCCCCCTGTCCTCCAATCCGCCCTGTTCAGCTGATTGGGGAGAGGAGTGGGAGCTCTCCACAGCAGGGGGTTTGTCTGCCTGCTGGGTTTCCGTCATGGGAGACAGGGTGCGACTCCAGGCATCTATCTCCCTGGCATCTATCTCTCTCCATCTATCTCTCTCCATCTCTCTCCATCTATCTCTCTCCATCTCTCTCCATCTATCTCTCTCCATCTCTCTCCATCTATCGGCATCTATCTCTCTCCATCTATCTCTCTCCATCTCTCTCCATCTATCTCTCTCCAGGCATCTATCTCTCTCCCATCTATCTCCTCTCTGCCCATGAACCAGATAAGGTACTCCTAAATACAAAGTCACAGAAATTGCTTCAGTTGAGGCACACATATTCCACTGTTAATACTGTTCCTTTTATTTGTCAATAAATTAACACACTAACATATATTCTTCAGTACTATATTTGATAACCTTCTGAACTCTCTTCTGTCACCTACATTACAAGGTAATTCGACTCCCTACACACTTAAAATTTTAGGAATGGATGTGAAGTTTACCAATCCAGAAAATCTGAGCTGCAAAACACAGAATTAGATACTTAAGCCCCAGAAAATATTTAATTATTATTTATTTATAAGTATATCCCATGAATTTTAAAAGTAGCTATTGTAAAATTGTTTGGAGTGATAACAGGAATAAATATTAAAAAAAAAAGCTTTAGGCATATTGGAGGATATAAACAATCTATTTTATATTCATTTTTAATCATATTGTTGCACATGTAGATTGAGTACTGTTATTTGTTTGTTTGCATAAATTCATACATACAGGCAATGCTTACAGAAAAACAACAGCAAAACCAGCAAAAACAAAGATCTTTATGTTACACAGTCACATGTAATTGAGTGTGGCGGGGCAGTGTCACGAGAAAAATAATTCTGCAGGACAGCATAACACTCTCTTCATACCCTAGTTTTGAGAAACAGATCACCTAACCTGGCTTTTGGAGGAAAATGATTTGGTTGTTTTGAGGAAGGCCTGACTAAGCTTTTTACTCTATTAACTCTAACAGCATAACATTAACTCTAATGTTACCTCTGATGTCTCCACCTTTGTTTTCTCTTTTTATTCATAAATATCATCACCACACTACGACAGTATTATCACACCACCTCTCTAATTTACGTGCTTTGAGGAGCCAGATGAGAGATCTCTAGTTTACACTGGATGTCAATTAGCTGTTTTACTAGTACGTCAGTTTTTGTGACCAACGCATCTCTTGCTGCTGCAATGCTTTTCATGCTTTAATTTACATCCCTATGTTTCCCTAATAGAAATTAAAAAAGGAAAGAAATTTGTAGCAAGAAGATATAAGGATAGGATGAGAGTAGACACTCCCAGTGTGTAAACACAAATCACAAATAGTCAACTATTGGTAAACATAAATTCATGCACAATGAGACCATGTTCTGTAGGGTGCATGGGGTTCTGCACATTAGAAAATACCTGGCAAGTTATCATGGTACTAAGCATTATGAGAATGTCCTCAGACCACACAGGTAGGGCAAGGGAGCTGCAAGAAAAGTATGGTGTGGTGCAATTACAGGTGCTCTGCAGGACAGTCATTCAGAACAACATAGAAGTGGTAACTGAGACTGATTTTTCTTGCCTGTCAGATATGTCATCAGACTTGTATATAGTATCCTAGGAACATAAATATATATTTGTTGCCTACTACAACACAGTGGCACAGCTCAGGAGAATTAGAAGTTTTCTGGCATCTTTAAAAAATATGAAGCTGATCCAAATAAGGACAATTTAAACAATTATAAACTACAAGTAAAACAGAAATACAAGAAGGCAGTCCAAAAATTAGTTTGAAATACAATATGCAAATTACATAGCAAGTAGCCATTTTTTACAAGTCTGTCTGGATAAGATAGTATTGTATAAATGCAACTATATACTGCATCACCTCAAAAGAAATAGAGTAGAATCAGAAAAGTTATTGAGAAGGATGACAGGAATGATTAAAGGTATGATATATCTTCTGGTCTACAGAATCAGACCATAAATATGGTGAATAGAGAACAATTCGTTATTGTTTCTTCCCCCATAAGAACTAGAGGGCATGAAGTGAAAACAGCATGTGCCAAGTTTAAAGCAAATAAATGGGGAAACATCTTCACATATTACATAAATAAATTGCGCAATTTCTTGCACAAAACTTTTGGATTTAAAGCATTCACATTGTTCAAAATGGCGCTGAATAAATCCATTGAAGAAATAGCCCTACAAATTTCAAAATACAAAGAACATTGCTAGTTTAAGAGTGGATTAGCTATATAGGTTGGAGGCCTTAATTAACTGCATGCTCGCAACGAACTTATGTTCTTCACTAGAAAATCATTATTGGCCAGTGCCAGAGATGAAACATTTGGTCTGGTATATGGAATTTTCAATCTGATCCAGAAATTTAAATTTGCCATATATTATTTTAGAACACATTTTTCATGTGACTCTGTCATACAATGTCACCATATTTGTGAAAGCAGAGAGAATAATTTATTTTATTTTGAAAGCTTCATTTAAATGCATATTTTTGAATTTTAAAAATTAAATTTTTAAAACTCCTCAGGAGTGAAAAGAAATCTTTGGTTTGATATGAAACAATGTTAGATAATTTAAATTAATTTTAGAAATCAGTGTTTCATTAATAGTGTACTTAAATAGTTAAAGCCACTTGTCTTTTGATTCTAAAGAATTAAATGTCTGTGCAAAAATTTTAGGGACCAATGTAAAAATGTGTATACTTCTTAAATACTGAAGAAATAAATGGAAACTTTTCTTTTAAACATTAATGAAAATACAAGGCCCAAAAATTTGATGCTTAATGTATAGGCAGATAAGAAGGATGCATGCTAATGATATGCAGACCATGCAAGCATATATTTACCTTCACAAAATGGAGAGGACCCTTCAAACTGCAACTGTGCATTCAGTTTGCAGGTTAATATATCTTGTCCAACAAGGGTGAAACCAGGATGGCACTTGTACTTCACAAAATCTCCTGAAAAAGTTGTTGACAAAAATGTCAAACCCCCAAAAAACCTCAAGCAGAAATATCCCAAAATGTCAGGTGGAAGATGAAATATATTAATAGTTTAGTTTAGTTTAGTTAGAATTCAAGTGAAAACATAAGAAAGAAAAGGAGATAATATTTTTTCACCTATTTCAAAGTCATCATCTTCTGTAAACAAATCTGCATGTGGAACTGTGGGTGGAGGCTGGCACTTCTTCAACTGATAAGCTGCAAATTTAAGTGAAAAAAGATTAAATACTGTTGTGCGAAGAATTATTTTACAGAAAATTCATTTCCTATTCACACTTCCCAAATTACCAAAGCTGTACTGAACCTTATGGTCTCTCAGTTACAACATTTTCCAAGTTAAATGTCATGACATTACATACTATCTAAAAAAAATTTTTCATCAGTATAGATAGCATACTACACTGCTTAGATAGTTATAGATCCATTGTAGGACTAGAAGAGTTGTCAAGTTTATGAGGAGATTTTTGAAGCTACAAGGCTTCTGTTTCATGCGGCTGCCTTTGCATCATGTGATAGGGCTAGTGGTTACAAATCACAGATTACTTAGATTTCCTGGAAAATCTTTAATTACCTGTCACATACCTGGCATGTCATATTCATTCTTAATTTAAGCATAATTGGAGTTAATCTTTCTCAGGATACAAGTATATGTATTTACATTAAGAAGAAATAGCAATAACAAAATACCTCTAATTATAATTATTATTTTATAAGTTAAACCCCCAAAACCGAAACACAGTGCCTTTAAAAAAAAAAAAAAAAAAAAAAGTCTTCTCTTCAAATCTGTTTCAATAAATTGTGAGCAATATCACAAGGAAGTTTACCAGTACAATGACTGACATGTTTCTAAAATGGAGTAGAATACCTACAACAGCTGAAGAAGCCATTCTGGATAAAAAATCCAAAACAGAGATTTAAGATTGTTATCTGAGTGCATATACTATAGAAAAACTCTTCTCTTCGTGGAACTAGATCACAGTCAAGAATACAAATTCTCCTGGTAACTTGATAGTCTGATCCACTTGATGTCTTTGAGAAGTTAAAGAAACACAAAATATTGAGCATCAGCCCTTATCTTCCACATAAGCTTCTATAAACAATCACTGTAAAAAAAATTGTGTAAGGATAAAAAACAACCATGCGAGTTTTTCCTCCATGGAGAGTTTCAGGTTTTTTCATCGATAGAGAGCTTCCAAGGACAGGGAGGGAAAGCATATGTGTTTTCCTGTGTAGTTATGTATTTGTATCATGTTTCTGCCTGTTAATTACATGCACACACACATAATTATTATATATACCTAATAGCACCATTTTTTCTGGAGAACACCTGAGAAAATAAAGCTTTGTAACCTGCTTAGACACTTGTAACAGCAAGTATCTAAGCAATAGACACTAAGCAGGTTTCCAGCAACAACATTTTCCAAGAACTTAAAATTGTACTTATAAGCATATCCAGTAAGGCCCTTGACTTCACCTAAGATATCTATCTCCCAGAGTTTGTGGGCTCAAAACATGGGAATCCCTTCAGTTTAGTCTCCAAGAAGCCCAGTCTGCAGGGTTTTCTCAGCAGTAGCCTATGTCACTGCTTTGAATTAAATTAAAAGCACTGACGCTGTTCACATTGTACATGATTTACACTCATGGAACATTGTGCAAAATATCATTATGCAAAATAAAGAAAGTGCAACAAAAAAGAAACAGATTCATTCTTTTTTTTTTTCCTAGCTAGACTAATGTACTATACACTGTGATAGATTACATATCTTTTTTATCATCTGAAGACATCAACACCAAAATACTGACTTCATGCTTATCTACCTTCTACTTAAGGCTGAAAAATGCTTTCACTGACCAGTCCCTGCAGTCTGCTTCTCAAGCACTATCTTGTTATGTAGGAGCTATATGTTCCCCCCATGATGACTAAAGCCAGATACTTTAGTTTTTGCTTCTCAGATAAAAGCTTTAGATTACGATGCATCACACCCTTCTTTTAGGAGTAAACCACAGACAAGGAAAACATTTCAGACTCTGAGCACTAGTTACTTCTCCATGCAAATAGATACCTTCAGGTAGTCCTTTTCTGTGGCATTTCCTGCTGTCCTTGTGAGTTAATTCACCCTATCTTTTTGAATTACAGCCTAGAAAGCTAACAATCTCCCATTTAATATACATAATTTGGGTGAATTAGAACTAGAATTCACCATTTCACTTCTGAGTTAGATGCCTATTTTGCATCTCCTGTAGCGTTGACTGTAACTTTGAACATTTTGTTTCCACACCATCCCATCAAAATTTCTGACCATGGACCCTAGGATTAGTCAGCGGGTGAAAAATTTTATTACAGAATGCTAAAAGTAAGTTAACTAATAAATAGGCCAAAATAAATCAAAAAGTAAAAGCTCAATATTAGATATCTTAACATTAAAGATAGAACATAGCTTATTCAAAGATACAAATGAACGTTCTTCAATTTTTAATGCATGATTTTAAAAACTAATTTGTACTGTTATTTAAAAAAAAGCAGCAAACCCATGGATTTCTTTAAGAGCATCCAGTACCTCATGAAGTTAAGAACTGTTTTTAAAATCATTAATTAATTGTGGTAATTAGATGTTAATGATATAAAGCAAACTGACCATGAAAATTGAGGACAAAGAATCCTCCCGTTGAAAAATCACTGTGAAATTTGAGGAGGACTTGATTGGTGGAACTGTAAGCTGTTTCCAGAGCTGTGTTCCCACTGAAAACTCCCAGCTGAGGCGAATTATGGTCAGGACCATCCCTGTGATTGGAAACAAAAAAAATCAGCCAAATAAGTACAGTACTTAACATCTAAATTAACAGACTCTCTTCTCCGGAGAGCAGGTTAAATTTTTGTAAAAAATATTTTTCCTAATGATTCAAAATGAGTTTATTTTCTTTTTATATCTAGCAAGACAGAATACTCTTTCTAACTTCAAAGTTTAATATTTTTTGAGATACCAGGAGTACTTTACAAGAGCTTTTATATTTCCATGCGCAAGAAATGTATTGGCTGACCGAAATTTTCGCAGTCTGTTCCTGCCAAAAATTCTCACATACACATCAGCTGGGAAAAAAAAACAAACAACAAACTAACTAGAAAACTCTTGTAATCTTATCATACTTCTCACATTTTTGACCCAGGTCCTACATGTCCTTACTCATGACTAACACAGAGATGTGGAAATTTCAAGTCGCTCTTGACATTTAAATTCATTCAAAAAACTCAAAGATATCTCCTAAGGAGAAAAGAAAAAAAAAAGGGAGGGGGGGGGACAGGGAATGGAAAAAAATGTTTTCTATTTCTGAACAGTAAGATAGACATCCAAAGAGAAAGATATTCCAGTAACATCAGGATGCATTCATTTTCAGTGTCATCATGTAGAACATTCAGGCCTGAACAGCAGAATAACTAAACAACCCCCCCTGCTTTTATGACTGAAGAATTTTTTGAACTCTGTAACGTTTATTTCTGGTCTTTTTGTATATTACATGTAATGATTCTAAACTGAATAAAAAGGCTTTTTTGATATGTATTTTAGAAGTCTGGTTATTATCTAGAAGCTCTCTGAAAGCTCTTAGCTTTTGACTTTTCATTGTCTTTAAATCAAAGGGATATTTGTTCACCTCAGTTTTATTGTTGAAAAGCCAAGAAATTTTGTCTGTCTCACACCTATCAAGATAATCTGTTCATAAAAAGAAAAAGTCCACCATATGGACAAATTCTAGTTCAAGTTTTAAAAGAATGCATGCCATGTATATAAATTGTACATACAACCTGTATTTTTAAAAAGGTAGTTTAAATTAAATCTTTTTCTCTTGTACAGTTTTTCAGGATTATTCAGACTTCCAATTTCTACTGCGGTATTAGTGACAAGAAAAAATAAATTATAGGTGACATGGCATAAAAATGTATTTTCTTCTTCCTGCTGCCTTTAAAACAAGAGTGAAAGTAATAAATATTGAATAGGAACTCAACAATTTACTTAGGTTTTCATTTTAAAAGTCTGATTCTCAGGGCAAAAAGGCAAAAACCCCAAACTTTGATATTAAGATTTGACTTTTCATACAGAAGTGAATGGCATATACATGAATGACTTAAACAAAATTACACTAAACAGACTCCTCACAGCAAATTCAGGAGCTGATACTTCAGAAAATAACTCTAAAGAAAGCATGCTTGTGATTAACGGGCAATTGGGAACTGAGAGAAATAAGCTGTAAAGCAGTTATTGAAAAACATAAGAATTCAGGAATTCAGCACATACTTAAGCAAAAAGAGAAGTCACTGATACAAGTTGATCTTTACCAGGGAAGGCTTTTAAGTTAACATGCCAGAGAGGACAACCTATTTAGACTTGGATTTCTAGGTAATGCAAATACCCAAGGTAGCCAAATGGCAGTTCATAAACAATTATGCATCTCTATAAACTGACTGGATTTTTCCTGTATTATATGAACTTTAGTATTGTTGTCTGGAAAAAAACACACCCCAGACAGCAATAGGTAAAGAAATAGTGGATTAGCTGGGAGATGGGAGCAGCTGACTCACACAAGAGTAAGTTACATCCTGTATTCTGTGCAAACTGTCCATTTGCTGAACTACCTGTAGCATATACGAGAGGCAAGTCATTTTACGTATTGTGTGGGGTAAGGACCAGGGTTAGCCATAGATGAGAAAGTAAGTAACTACATCATCATCTATGCCTGCTCTTCAGTGCAGTAAATTCTTCTTCAAGAATTTAGACAGCCCTGAGACCTCTTCCCCCAGCTGAGGATACAAAGTTGAAATGGGTTTGGGGGGAAGAAATACAAGATCAGAGAAGGGGAACATGCCATATGAAGCTTAAAGACATAGAGGCACAAGGGCTGAAATATTGACTTGAGAAATAGGGAGTATGTCTATCAGCCATATTAAAATATTAAGAAAATTTAAGAAAATCTTAACTAATGCCTAAATTAGTCAATGCTTAACGATGTCAAAAAGAATCATATCATTCACCATAATGCGGATTATTACATCATTTTGACTGCACATGGCCTCCCTTAGAAAACAGAGAGCTCAAAGAAGATCTGATTGACAACCGATTTTGAGTTTCAAAGTACTTTTGGAACAATATACTTGAGTTCATACAGTGATACATGACAATATTTCATATAATCATAGAACTTTTTTTATGCTCTTCTTCAGCACATATGACAACCTAAAGAGCAATACTAAGCAAAAGCTGTAGCTTGGGATAGTGAAATCTGATAAATCAATCAGAAAAAAATCACTTTTGTTTTGAAAAATTGCATACCAAACTGCAATGTAGTCATTCACGGGTTCAGTTTGGAGTAAAGTAAAGTTGATATAAATCCCATGGCCTGGAGGTACAATAATTAACCAAGTACAGTCCTTGGAATTTGGGTATTCATCTGGAAATCCTGGGGAATAAACTGTACCATTCTGAGCAGTTACATTATAGCCACAGGGAGCTGAAAAGAAAACAAATGAAAAATTAGTAGGATAAATATACTATTTCATGTTACAAATGGGATATTGAAGTGCTCCCAAACTCTAAGAGCTCCACAGGACAAGACAATCTAGGTCTTAAAGACATCATTTTTCCTTGGTTGATTTCTCCTCAGAGACAGAAAGTATTGATATTTTAAGAAAGAATTTATCCTGATATCTTTCAGATTTTGTTTTTTAAAATACATCAAAATCTACAAAAGCACACATTCAAAAAGGGGCAGATTTTCCTTGCATTCAAGATTAAGAACCATAAACAAGCAAACAAAGCTTGCATGTTTCCATACGACTGAACCCTAACTGAACTGGAATACAATCCTGAAAAAAAAGAAAAAAGGTTGATTGTTCTTTTGCTACCCCAAATACCATTATGCTTTATTTCTGACATTTTTTTAGCCATGTTTAATGGTAGTTCAATTGCAGTTTGTATGCTGATTATTCTTATCACAAGTAAAATGAAGATAGAGACACAAATTAGCATACACTTGCTGAATGAAATCTGTAGGCAAATTAATGACACAAAAAGGCCGTTGATTTAATTCAAGGGTAGTAAATATGTAATAATGTGCTCTCTTTTGAGTCTCAGTTTTGGGGAATTGACTGATTATTGATTCGAGTATGGATCTGAGTAGACATATGGCCATTGGTGCAAACCAATGAGTCCTACTCATTAGAGTGAGACCTCAATCTCATATGTGGGCACTCAGTCTAGCTCTGGAACTTTCCTCATTAGCTCTTACCATAAAGCTAATATTATTGTCAGAGTTCTTATAACAATCATGCAGACCCTCTTCATTTGTTTTCCACTTCTCAACAAGTGATGGAAAAGGGAAAAGGGACAAGGGAAGAAGGAGTGATAAATGCAGAAGGATGTCACATTTTCTGTATGGTTTAAAGCTGATATACTATTGGGGTAGAAGGATCATCTGGCTAGTTGACAAGTAGCCCTTTTTGGAGGAATCCTTTTAATAATCACTGGATTTATAGGACAGGTTAAGGAGGCTTTAACCATTTCACTTTCTTCATCCATATCAGTACCAGCTAGTAGGATGCATTGAGCATATCTTCCCATCTTAGAAAAGATGGGCATATGTTCCTGAACTACAACCCTTTAGTGCCCAACAAAGGAAATGAACTAAGGGAAATGAAGAGTTGGTTCTATCTGTTTGATTCCTGGTTGCATGTACAGGCCAAGGGCAGCTGGCAATATCTATCAGCTCTGTCGGTTCTATGATGAAAATGTAATTTGAGCCCATTTTTTACTGTTCCCTAATCCCCTACATCTATGCCATGCTCAGATGGCCTAGTTTCAGAAATCTAGTCTGTTCTCTCTGCAGTACTCCATGTTTACGGCTAAAAGACTGCTTTGACAAATATGCTTACTACATTGAAATACACTTCCTGACACTAATGGAGTGACAAGTGGAAAATCCTTTAAGTTCTAGTTAAGATATAGGATTTTTCTGATAGAAGTTTTACACTTAAACATATTTTGAGTTTATTATATTTTTTACAGATTTATTAATGTTGTCAATGATTGCATACATTTTTTATTTTGCCTCCATTATTCTCTAATACTCTACAAAGAATGCAGATTGATCGTATCTCAGTAAAGATAATCTAATTCCACTGATATCCTTGTTAGCCATGGCAGATCAATAAATTATCTCAGAGGAAAAAAAAGTGTCACAGATAACAAAACTCTAATAGAATAAGCAATAAACACAGCTGATACTAGGCTTTCTCCAAAGATACTTAAAAATCACAGGAGACACAAAATTAAACAGAAATAACAGGTTATATTTCACACAAGACAAAAATAGCTTTAGTTTGAATAAACAAATCACTCTAAATTAATGAATTTGTTATATTGCATTTCGAATGATAGGTATGAAGAAACACATATTTTTGAAATGGAAAAGCATATAATCAAGTCTTCTAAACTTGCAAATGCTAACAGCAGATCCCATGCTGATTTACAAATCCATGAGTACTATACTATGTGCTCCCATGCCTAATTCATAGCTAATTCCAGTTACAATGTTGTGCATGGAAGGCCAGTAAACATTTTTAAAGATCCACCCAAAAGAGCCTGAACCTAGTTAGTATTTATTGACAACTACACGTGTTATGCAAAGAGACATGGTGTATCATTAGCACAACCTGATTTCACAGGAGTGAAGTCTTAGAGCATGGCTACATGACAAGCTTCTGCTATGATCTCATGAGCAGAAATTAATCTACTTTTCTTCCATCTACAGATTGAGCTTTTCGATGTATCTCAAATCACCTGCTGCACAGCGAAGGATAGATTTAGAACGGGGACAGCTTCCAAAATCATGCATATCTTTGCTCTGCTCAATGGTCCTCCAATGCCAGACTAGTTTTGAATCTGTGCGTTCCGCTCATCTGCTCTCTGTTCAACATGCCTTTACTAGAATCTAGTTGATAATTATTTAACCCCATTGTTGTATGAGTGTCCACAACTGTTCATGGTGTATATATATACCAAGCCCTGCTTGGTGTAACTGTTTGGCTTATAGAAGTAGGGATGGCTGATTTCAAGTACCATGACCTAAAACGAAGTAGGGAAAATCTGTATGGGTATGAAAATGCCTTGCAAACGCTCATGAGTACAGGGAGCGTTACATGGTGTAGAGAAGTTTGAATTGTGAAAGTTCATATTATAAACCTGAAACTCATCTACCTCAAGGTCAACAATATCAGTTATGTACTTGGGGATGCCCATCTTCCGCCCCATGATACAAGGAGTTTAACCATGTCATCCTTTGAGACAGAGCATAAAGCCAACAAATCTGTCTTCTGAATGGGAATAGAACTGTATAGACCAGAGGCTTGGTTTACTAGCTTAAGGTAGAAAACTGAATTACCTAACCAGTGCTAGACAGCCATACACCACAGATCTGTCTTCCTAGGTTCAAATGTTTATAAAAAACCAGAACTATCAAGAGCTACCTAGTCTAACTGTTCTTATGTTCCCCCAAGTCCTAAGACTTTTTCCAATTAATTAAATTGGAAATTCATAGTATATCTTTGGTCTCACTAGCAAAAACTAACATATGAAAATTTGGTAACAGTACATCAGGTGGCTAAAAATATCAAACTATGATTATACAGAACACAGAAATGGGGCATTTTTTAATGGCAGTAGAGAAACAAAATATGCTGCTTCATGTTTTTGAGAGACCTTCACTTTGATAACTCCCTTAGTCGATATAAGAAGCCTGAAAGGGTACTAACATTTCTCTGTTACTACTATGAATCCAATAAAATCATGAAATACAGAAAAAATGCGGAAAGGATAAAAAGCCCTTAACAAGTAAAACCTTAGCCATGTAGCCCAGTAAATATAATGGTGCACTGCTAATAACAGGCCACAGACTTTGTGTTAATCTAACAAAACATGCCATGGAGTCTGTCAGGTTTTTTCTGGACTTGTTCTGGCAGTCCGGAGACTTGTTTCAACTTGTAATGTCAATTATCTAATGAACAGGTAACTACTCACACCATGTCATCCTTTGAGACAGAGCATAAAGCCAACAAATCTGTCTTCTGAATGGGAATAGAACTGTATAGACCAGAGGCTTGGTTTACTAGCTTAAGGTAGAAAACTGAATTACCTAACCAGTGCTATATAGGATATAGTGTATAGATATTTGTCTGTATATCATTCTAGCATTACCTAATTTTAAATATTAGTATCACTGTAACTGGGCTAATAATTATTAGTCAATAGTGACTAATAATTATTAGTCCAGTTAATAATATAATAATTATTATTTTCTTAACCTAAGGAAAGGCAGAAAGGAAGAAAGGAAGAAAGGAAGAACGGAAGGAGTCTATGATCTATATAAAACCAAAACATGTTGAACTTTGAAATTAGGGGCCTAGGTTCATAAAGGATTTTTAAAACACTTTAAAGATTCTACCTGAACATAAAATTTCACAGGCTTTGGAAAGGTCGTACTGAGGTTTTAATGCTTAAGTGTTGTAATGCTAGGTAGCGAAGACACTCTGTGTAGCTTCTTCTGTTGCTTTGATACAGGAAAATAAATTAACTCCTACAGATGTTCCAAAACCAGAGAAATCCCACACAGTATTTATTTGATTAGGAAAAGATGAAGCAGCTTATTGAACATGAAAGAGAGCCTTTAATTGCATGACTTAAAAAAATAGAGAGCTTTATTATAGGCCTGGATAAAGAAACAGAATGCCTTCTGGTATTGATTCCATTTCTTATCAAGTGAGGAGGCTAGAAGATTATTTCTCAAAGGTCAATGACATAATGGTTACCTTTCTTATCCATCCTCTAAGTTCAACTTTAATTTATACACTTTATTCTTCTAATTTCTGATTTACCACTACAAAAAGAATCCCAAAATTACATGCTGTAAAAGATCAACATTTTAAGTTAAATGCTCCATGTTTATCTTGTTAAGATATCGGTAGGGTTACTCTGAATGCCAACAGTTTAATAATAGAAAATTGTAATAAAAAGAATGAAATATAGCTAGAAAAATCCCTAATGTTAACACTACAACATTCAGTAAGCCCGTACAAAATACAGAGTGTGAAAACAATTTTCAAAGAGAACAGTTTATAACTTGCCTAGAAATCTAAGAATCTAGATTTCTAAGAACACTTGCAAAACAACGTGTTTTCCCATTGATAAACATTTCAAATGTTTATCAGAAATTAATGTTTGTTAAAATTCATTTTAATTAGTAAACTAAAAGGATCTAGGGAGAACATGGATTTGGTATCTTCAATGTCTTTATTCTAGGAGTGCAAAGAGTGTAGGTCAACCTTAATGGGAAGAAGGAAAAAAAACATATATTCTCTAACCTTTTTATGTTCTAATCTCCTTTGATTAAAAATATCTACTTTAAATAGTCCTTCCTCATCTTTGATTTTTTTTAGAACTCAAACTTAATTACTTATTAACTCATGTAGTACATGGAAAAATATTTTGTAAACTGCTATATTTTTTCATTAAAAAGTCACACAGAGCTACAGATCACATTGAATACAAGGTCTTATGTACCTAGAATAGGACTTGTAAACATGAACAGGCTGCCCAGAGGAGTTACCATCCCTGGAGGTATTAAAAGGACATGTAGATGTGGCACTTAGGGACATGGTTTAGTGGTGGACTTGGCAGTGTTAGATTTACGGTTGGACTTGATGGTCTTAGAGATCTTTTCCAGCCTAAATGATTCTATGATTCTATTTAGGTGCAAAATCGAAATCTCCAATCCTCCCATTCATTTACAGTCTAATTCAGGAGGCATTTTAAGACAGCACCCTTGGGGAAAAAAAGCAGGTAACTGGAGTACTTAAGCCCATATTTTAGGCTGAACAAATTCTCTAAAATAGGTACAGAAGTTAGCTATAATACTCAACAGAAAGAGACAGGTGGTCTTAATAGAATCTTTCAGAGCAAAATTAGACACATAAGTTAAAAAGAATGTTACAGACTTTTTTAGTTAACAGATATGGGAGATGATGGTTCACATCCTTAACCTAAATATGCCAGTGGTAAAAGAGTTGGGAAAAAAAAAGTATTAAAAAAAAAGGAAAAAAAATCATTATGAGTTATAACCAACCACTTTGACAAAGATGCGATGCATTATCACATTTTATGTCTCTAAGGAAAGCATCAGCCTTATTCTCATGAAGAACTACATTTTCTCATGCCTCTCCACTCTTTTTCCTTTGGAAGGTATGGTTTTATAAGAGATGCCTATATTGCCTATTATAGTGTGGACCAATGGAGTGGCAGAAGTATCAGAAGGTGTTTTACAACACAATTCCAACTATAGTTTGCTAAAATAATATAATTATTTATTAATTATATTAATTGGTTAGGTTGCTATTTCATTTTCTTACTTATTCTTCTCCCTAAAAGAGAAATTAATAGTCCAAAACGAGTTTTACATTAGTTGCATGCATTCCTTCTTACTTAAATTGAAATATATATATTTGCAAAATGTGTAAACTGTCTTCCAGCTGTTCTGATGCACACTTAAAAACCAAGAAAAAATGGGAAACAAAAAAAAAAAAAGAAAAAAGAAGACATGGAAACAGCAGCCACATCTTGATTGCCATTTAACAGTAATTATACCCATGCTAGAAATATTCTAATGCCATTCAATACTGGAAACATTATTTTAGTAGTTTTGCTTCTATACTGTCATAAATGCAAAACAGCATAAGTGCCTGGCAATAAAACTCTGTTCTTTAATTTGAAAATAAATAAAAAAACCAAACCTCAATACTCTCATTTGTTCAAACATATACTATTTCCTAACTGAACTGCTCAAGTCAGTGGTCATGGCCTTTCTCATGGCAAATGCCAAATTTCTGTCCACACATTGTCTTTTTCCTTTGGCCAGTAGGGCATGTTATGTCTCATGCCTGAAGCCTGTCAAACTCTATAATCTCTATGCAATAATGTGAGTTTAAATTAAAATGAAAAAAAGAGTTAATAATTCTTAGTTTAATATTTCCAACAAGAATAAAAAACCAATATTTTAAAAAATACACAGAATTGGTATTTTGTAATTGTCTTTATGCTTTAACCATGTCTTAAAGGGACAAAGATTTGTATCTTCAACCAGAAAACTAATTTTAAACTTTATTTCTTCCTTGTAAACCCTTTGCATTCCAAGAAATATGCAATACTTTCAGCCTCCTCTATATATTTAATTTACTTGATTTCTGAGCAATTTATGGTAAATTGCATTAACTGTTATGGAACCAGAACTTAAACATTATGGTTTCTTGTAATATTGGATTTAAATGACAACATAAGGAAATAATACAAGTGTCCCTTCCCAAGCACATGTACAAAACACATGTTCATGCTGCTGAGTAATACAGTTAAGCTGAATACCTGTCTCATAAGTAATAAGAAAAAAATTGAAATCATTATTCACAGTACTAAAGTCCTCATTTGAGAAGCAAGGAATTGCAGTGCTGACACAAACCTGGAGTCCATCTAGTGCAGTTTTTGCTTCTGACAATATTCAACCCTTAATGTCTAATAATAACACACTGGAGAATCCAAAGTAAAAAACCACTATTGTAACATGTACCACTGGAAAATTTCTTTCTAGCCTCTAGCAGTCTGTCCTGAAGTAGAATGACCTACCCTTCTTTCACATTTTTTTTTATGGCTTATACCTGTAGCTTAGTTAGATCTTCCTTAAATTCCTCGCAGCCTTTTCTAGTTTGACTAACCTAAAAGCTTTTGGGTGTTTTGTGTGCTTCTTTGTCCCATCTTTCAAGATCAGTGTTAAATATACTGAACATACATTCTGCAGGGAAAACCTGTAATACCATTGGTCTCTCGTTATGATGGAAATAATTTATTTCAACCTATTTTATATCTTTTTAGTTGGTTGATTATCTATAACACCGCTTCAGTTCTACACAATGACTACCCAGTTTTGTCATAACATCCTATACAAGACTTTGTCAAAACCTCTAAAGGTCTAAAGGAATGTCGGAAATTTTGTTCCTGCCCTTGTACGTTTTAGATGAAAGTTCAAGTAAAAGCTTTACAACGTAAAATTTTATCTGTTACATTGAACACTGCTCCCCTCACCCCCAAATCAGAAAAAAAAAAAAGAAAAAATAAATAAATCACATGGATTTTAAGATAATTTCTAGCAGTATCATGAGTTCTCACAATCAATACAACTGACAGGTATTTATAGGAACAATAAATCACTGCTGAGAAACATGATTCATAAAATATTTATGATTCATAAAAATGCATGCTATTCTGACTTTAGCTGCTTACACTAGATTAGGATAAAGGTGCAGTTCTTCAGCCAAAGTTACATTACATACACACACACAAACAAGTAAACACAAATCAGAAAGTATTGTGAGTTCTGAAGCAAATGTACTAACAGAAAGTTACCTTCGCATCTGGGGAAATGGTAGTTCCAATTCCTGTTGATTCCGTGTTGGCATGTGAGAACAGGTTGACCCCTCAAAACATATCCAGGATAACATTCAAATGATACTGACTGACCCACACTGTAATCTGAGTTGACAATATATCCATTCAAAAAAGGAGGAGGATCAGGACAGTTCTGTAGCTCATAAGCTGGAAAAGAACAGAAGTACTTTTTATTGCTTAGTCAGGTCTCAACACAGCATGTAAACATTAATATAAATTCTGTAATGCATTCCATAATAGGTAAACATTGGAATGCCAAACTCCCAATAATAGAGTGATTAACACATAACAAGAAACAAAAAAGTCATTAATTCATTAAAATTTTATGAAAGAAAAGATTTTCACAATCCATTGGATTTTTTAATATATATTAAACTATGCAAAAAAAAAAAAATCACTTGACCAAAAAAAATGAAAAGATCTAATGAAAGACTGTAAAGTCACAGAGCATCAGAAAGTTCTAGAGAAGTGACAGAAGTGTACCAAGGAAAATGTTCCTTCTAGATATATCTCCATACAAGAAATTGCATTAATGATTCATCATTTTTAATGTCAGTTTTTATGTTTTCAAAGACCTCAAAATATTACTCAGTTAAACATATTTATCTCATAGAAAATAGTGTGATGAAAATGAAGAAGGAGCTTTCATTAACAAATTTAACTAAGATAAGAAGATAATTTAAAACTACATGTTTCCATATTGAGGATATATTTCCTTAGAATGTTTAAATGATAAATAGTTCCACAGGAAGCAAAAAAGACAGACAGTTTTATAAAAATGCTATGTAGAATTGTTCACAAACAACTTCACAGAGATAAGACAGCAAGTAACTGCTGTTTAAGAAATAATTATTGAGAAGATGAATGCCCTGCTTTCTCTGAGCATTCCATTCATGGTTATGAAATACTTCTGCCAAAAGATCAGAAAGTTCAAATAAGAGCAGTAATACCAGTGTGCTTTATATTAAGATGTGCCATTAAGTCCAAACTCTAAAAATACAGTAAGAGAGATGAAGGACATATTTTTGAACAAAGTATTTTGTTATTTTTTTCAAAGCTAATGATTACAATATGGACACGTTCATCCTAGAAGTATATACTCATAAATTTGATTATTTAAACAAGCCATTTCAGCAAGATCAAGCTAAATATATAACTTAAGTGTGCTTAGGTGCTTATTTAAAGTGAAGTTTGTACTTAGTTGCTGCACTGAAGTACAGCTACTGTCATGAGGTTTTCCAGTCATTGCTGATTACAGTCATGCTATAAGATAAATAGAAGATTTATTTTGATAAAGCTTTCTTCTTTTCCCTAATTCATTCCATGAATCCCGAATCCAGTGTTTGTAACACCACAAAGCTGGAAGAGACATTGACGTACCAGAAATATTCCAAAATCCTCTAACAAATCAGTCTCCCCTTCCCCCAAATAACTAAGAATTAAGAAAAGAAAATGAAAACTTAAAAATCAGAACTAATTGCTACTGGAAAGAAAATACAAAAAGCTTTTTTCTACCTTAATTTTGGTTCATTAAAATTTTGAGCTAAATCTAGTAATGGCTCATTAATTTTTAATGCTATTATTACTCCTGCTATAATTATTCATATAATACTACTACAGAAAATATCATTATTATCAACATGCATGTTTACCCAAAATAGAGTACTTGAAAGATTATTTAAGAATACAGGGCATATTAAGACTAATATATTATACTATATAACAAGCAAATTGTATTAAAAATAGAATAGAAGATTATTCTAGAGGGTCAGAGGATCTCACAGATTTATTTGAAAAAGTGCAGCACTACATTTCCCAATAGTTACAATGACAAAAATACTGGAACTTTTAAACTTCGATTGTACAACCTTTTGAGGAGATGAATACACATGCAAAATATCCTTCTTACTGGTTAATTTGTTGCAATACAGTATTCATAGGTTACAATTTAAATGTACTTAATACGGTCTCTGATTTTTTAAGTCAGTCTTAAAAATTCATTTCAGAAAAAAACTTATCTCACTAATCTACATAAGAAGAAAACACAGGAAGAGCTCAGGTGAAAGAGGAAATCCTGAAAGAACACCACCTCTCTGTCCCTCTAATTTGCACAACATTCCTTATAGTCCCCTGGATTGTTAATGGAAAAACAATAAAGCCTAGCTTTTAAAATTCTAGTTAGTGTTTATTCAGAGATGTATATGCTTTTCTCCTATTGTAAGTAAGGTAAAAAAGATACATACAGAAACTTTTGGTGTTTGTTCTGGTGTTTGTTTTAGTAAGGAAAGAACCTCTGTCTAAAGCAGATTACCATAAATTTGAAGGTCAGTCAGTCAGGGGTGAAGGCACTTGCACATCAGCAGAGCACAGTTGCTTGTGTTGGGGTTTGGTTGTTGTTTTTTTTGGGTTGTTTGTGTTTGGTTTTTTTTTTTAATGGTCTAAAATGTGAAGATACTCTCTGCATGTGACTTCTGACATAAATCCTATAGATGACTCATAAATTATTGGAGCAACTGTAAGTCAGGTGATCCATATGACTATGATACCACAATTTATAGACCACTCAGGGAATATGTTTTATAGTTTTAATAAAAATATGAATTATATTCTTCTCTGTTCTTTTGATATATGCAACAACTATACCTGATTTAACGCAGCAATTCATTATTCAGTCATCACTATCAAATATTACCTACAAATCCTGATGTCACACCTCACAAAAGAAAGCTTTTTTTATGAATGTCATGCCCAAAGATTTGTTTGGTATTGAGCTTTAAAAAATGATATACCATTTCACAGCAGGAAAAACTCTAGTGAGAGCTTGAAATGAAGCCCAACGTAAAGGAAATCTGAGAAAAATATTTAATTCCAATGCTGGCAGCAGTCAAATACTTGAATTTTAAAATGATCTCATATTGACATTTGGCATTTCTTTGTGCAATATATTTTCCACTGGTAAGAAAAGACTGTAAATCACAGAAGAAATGTAATTGATCCTCTGCTATCTTGTTTTTATGATTCAAAAGTATTTTCCTTCTTACATTAACACTAGGGTGACTTATTGCCTTTGCAAGTGCCACATACATCTATAACACTTTGACATGGAAATCATTACTTTACAGAAAAATTGTATTAGCAGAGAGTTGAGCATGCAAACACTCAAATGTTAGTGGAGTGCACAATTAAGGCTACTTAAAACTTTCATTTAGACTTATGGTACTTTCCTCCAGTATCATTCTGTATACAACTACAGACTCAATAACAAGACTGGGTTAGAAGGGACCTTTAAAGATCACCTAGTTCCAACATCCTTGGCATGGGTACAGGCAGAGTTCACTAGATCAGATTGCCAAAAACCCTATCCAACTTGATTTTGAACACTTCCAGAGATGGGTCATCACAAATTCTCTGGGCAACCTGTTCCAGTGCCTCACCACCCTCATCTTAAAATATCTCTTCCTCAATCTGAATCTACCCTCTCTCAGTTTAAAAGTGTTGTCCCTTGTCTTGTTACTAATGACCTTGGTAAAAAGTTTCTCTCCATCTTTCTTACGAGCCCCTTTTAAGTATTTAAAGACCACAATAAGGTCTCCCTGGAACCTTCTCTTCTCCAGGCTGAACAATCCCAACTCTCCCAGCCTGTCTTCACAGGACAGGTACTCCAGCCCTCTAATTATTTTTGTGGACCTTCTCTTGACCCACTCTAACAGGTCCATGTCTTTCCTGTGCTGAGGGCTCCAGAGTTGGGTGCAGTACTCTAGGTGGGGTCTCACCAGAGCGGAGGAGAGGGGCAGAATCACCCCCCTTGGCCTGCTGACCATGCTTCCTTTTATGGAAGCCCAGGATACAATTTGCTGTAGTCCAGGATAGGACTGGCAATCTGGAACCTCAGTTTATTGCCTTAGGCACCAAAGATCATAATTTTTTTCCCAGATACAATGACTGAGGATAGAGTCACAAAACATGGCTTAATTTTGTCACAGGAGTTAGAAGATTATTTACTATGAGCCCCTGAAGAGATCTTATTTTATTTCCATTAGCATTCCCCCCTTAGGACATCATCTAAAAACATTTCAGAAATATAGTAGTTTTTCAGAAATCCGTTTTTCCTTCCAAGATTCCTATGACTCTGGAGCTCCATCATAATTTTCTTTTTGCTAGATGGAAGTCATCATATTTAACATGTTCAAATCATGTTGCTTACATCCATAAATGTGCTTGTGGAAGAAAGGGAGTACAATTAGAGCTTTTTACTGCATTTAGAAATACACAGTATCTAAGTGATTTAGGTTGTATATTCAAATCCTTTGCTGTGAGAGGCTAGTGCTTAAGAAGCAGCACTATCTCCTTGCAAGCATGGGAAGCAAATATTTTACTGTTCTCAGTGTGCATACACTTTTCTTCCTCCCCAAAATAATGTGCTCAGGGTACAATCTCAGGCTATACTAAGCTTCAATCTCATAAGTATTTTTCTGTCTTCAGAAAGTCAGAGGAAAAATTGAGAAATAGCATTATTAATTCTAACATTCACTATATAATATTCATATTCTTTGCTTTCCCCTGAGATGAGGGGTTATCAAAAAGCCTTATCCTACATAAAATGCTAAGATGTCTAGGAAACTTCATTTTTTATGACATGGAAGTTTGCTTGAATAAGCATACCAATAAACATGGATAAGAGCATACCCATTAACAATCTCACTTTATTTTTAGATTGATATCTGTATAAAAAGGCATCTACTTTGAAAAAAAAAAAAAAAAAAGTCTGCTAATGCCACTACTGGTATTCTAGTTAGCAGAAATGGTCCTTTTTTCACTCATGAAAAAGCAGTCCCTGAATTGAATCAATCTGTGTACCATTCAGTAAAAGAACAAATTTAATCTTAAATCCATTTTAATGTAAACTTTAGTGCATTTAAAAAAATCAGACTAGGATTAAGCTATGCAGTCTTGTGGGCACTTCCTAATATGCAACACGTTCTTTAAGACAGAATGGGTTTGGTGAACCTGACTACAACTATGGACTCTTTTTCCCTACTCATCTGTTTTTCAAGGGTATACTGAATCAAATTCATTATCAGAAAAGCAATGCTTTTTTATGTATAGATCTTTTTTCCCCAATTATAATATATTACGACACCCTAAAATGGGACCAACTAGAAGCAGCCTGAAAAAACATGTATTAAGATTAAAAAGATGTTAGGTCCTCAGATCCATCTGCTTTGTTTTACAGATTCATTTCTATAAAAATGGCAAAAGCAGACGAAGCAAAGGTACTGACATAATTTTGTTAAATACTCAGTATAAATTTGTTTTCTCTAATTCTTTGCAGAATTTAGTATGTATGTACTACATCTGCTTTCACTGGTATGCACTGTCCAGTTTTACATACAACCTTTACTTAGTCCTGACAACTAATTGTTTCCTTTTATTTAAGGTGCCTATTATAGATGCCCTGAGAGATTAAATCCTTTTGAAATATGTTTCTTGGAAATCATGTCAATTAGTACTGGTAGGCTTCAAAAGACTATTTTGTTTGGTGTAGTAACTGTCAAGTTTACCTGGTCAGGAGGATGGATGAATTCAGTACACTGATTTGTCAGCAGCTGAACAAACAAAACCTGGTTTATTTGGGTTTTTTATATGTATATTACTATATATTTACATAATATCTGTACAGTTTCTGTTTACTTACATCTGGGCACTACATTCTTATAAGCAGACACCACAATGATTAAGCTTTTTCTGGATTACCTTGCCTTATTTGCAACATCTCCAAGCCCTTGAAACACAATAAAGTTTTCTGTCAGAGTAAAATGCCATAGGCTTTATGTCATTTATGCACCTGATAGTGCAAGATCTACGTCTGGATTTGCCTTGGTCTGAGCTGGCTTTAGCTCATTTTAACAATTTCATAGAATCATAGAATGGTTTAGGTTGGAAGGGACCTTAAAGACCATTGAGTTCCAATCCCCCTGCCATGGGCAGGGACACCTCCCACTAGACCAGGTTGCTCAAAGCCCCATCCAGCCTGGCCTTGAACACCTCCAGGGATGGGGCATCCACAGCTTCTCTGGGCAATCTGTTCCAGTGCCTCACCACCTTCAGAGTGAAAAATTTCTTCCTAATATCTAATGTAAATCTACTCTCTTCCAGTTTAAAGCCATTCCTCCTTGTTCTACCGCTATATGCCCTTGTAAAAGTCCCTCCCTGGCTTTCCTGTAGGCCCCCTTTAGGTACTGGAAGGCAGCTATAAAGTTTCTATGGAGCCTTCTCTTCTCCAGGCTGAACAACCCCAACTCTCTCAGCCTGTCCTCATAGGAGAGGTGCTCCAGCCCTCGGATCATCTTTGTGGCCCTCTAGCAGCCAAGTGATTATTACCTAACATGTTTTAGGTTATGCTCTGCAAATGCCACGCATGTCAAAGCCCTAACAAGTGCTGGCAGTCACTGCTTAACAAACAATAGTCCTTTATAGTAATTGCAGCTGGGGAAAGCAACTTCCAAAGTTTGGGTGGCAACCAGTAAGAAAGAAGCATAATGTGGTAAGAAAAACATGTAAAAATAATCCAAGTGGAACCCAAGACTGGAGTACAAAGTTCCTATCATGGACACCATATGTTTCCCAGCAAAAAGCTGGGGACACTGATGATTGCCTCTTCAGTTCTACATGAAAAAGACATGTAGCAGCTGTCAATGTCAGGCTCCATAAGAGCACTGGGAAGATGAACATAATACAAAGAAATGGGGTAGATAGGAGGAAGTTTCTGCATAACAATTTCAACTGTATTGCTTATGATTTTGTTTTGTGTTAATTGACTTGGATAACTTAACTGTGTAAGCATTAATTGGACTAAAAATAAATTCTTAGCTTTCTATACATGATATGCTTCCTTTTTCCCATAATTTCAATTTTCCCAAAATTTCAAATGTGACACCCATACCAACTTCATATTTTATCTCCCTCCAACATCTATATGCCATGAATAACAGTTAGGCAAGACACAGTGTGTATTGAAATGAGTTGTGACACGGAATATTCCAACTGGGTAATCAGCAAGCCAAACTGAATTGATAGTTATAGAGTAATGCTGCACCTTTTCTCTCAATAAGGGCACTATTTCAGGACTCTTTCATCCATGTTACTACTATTGCTTTCCAAACATTTCTAGGAACTGTGAAATTTGACTGAAATTGGCCAATGGTTTCAAAATTGCATAACAGAAGTATATCAAGAAGCACGACAGTCAGACATCACAACAGTGTAAGTCTTGTCATCCAAGCAAAGCAGGCTAAGACCTATTTGACGTTTGACTTACTGAAAGGAAAACAAAAAGTCCAACAGGGAAGAAAGGAGAAGGAAAGAGAAACATTTTGGAGTAGTGAATATTTATTTTTTAAGTCCAGTTTCAGCAATTGCAGACCAACTAAGAGGAAGAGAGAGAAATCCAGAAGTATAATATCAAAAGAAGTAGGAGAATCCAGAGACAATCTGGAAAGCAAGATAACTAAATATCAAGGGCAGCAGGTGGGGGACTGGAAAAGAAAAGTCAGTTACCAAAAGCAACATATACTTTGTACGAAGAAAAATAAAACAGCCATTAAAATTGCTCAATTGTAAACCACTGGCATTTTCTGTCAGAGCACATCAGAGGAACTGTGAATACACTGAAACACAATACTTCCAAAAGTTAGGTTATGAATATCTTGAATTGAAAGTACAATTTCCTACATGTTCTAAATGGTGCTGAGCAAGTCACTTGTGCTCAATAATACGAACCTATAAAATATGATCACAGAATCACAGAATGGTCAGGGTTGGAAGGGACCTCTGGAGATCATCTAGTCCAACCCCCCCCGCCAGAGCAGGGTCACCTACAGCAGGTTGCACAGGACGGCGTCCAGGCGGGTTTTGAATGTCTCCAGAGTGGGAGACTCCACAACCTCTCTGGGCAGCCTGTGCCAGTGCTCTGCCACCCTCAAAGTAAAGAAGTCCCTCCTCATGCTTAGATGAAAGTTCCTATGTTCCTATGATAATATTAGAAAGAATTACCAAAGGAGAAATGTTAGCAATTGCTGGTGCAATATGAGATCTCATAGTCAACGGAAAGAATTTGTGCTATCTGAAGAAAAATAAACACATTCAAAATCTTACATTTTGAAAGAACAAAAGCCGAAAGCCTGTTTGTAGAATGCAGAAAAGAAGGTAGATGGAAGAGGGAACATATGTCAATTAGCAGCTTAGTAAAGTGAGCTTGCCTGGCAGATTCTAATCCCTTAAAAATCGAACATGACAGTGTTAGCAACTTTCCACATTAGAAAAAAAATCCATAAATAATAAGTACCTTGTACAATAATTCAATTTTTTATCCCAGCATCTTTTCATTTGAGTGGATTACATAGTGCTTTTTTAAAGTTTTAAAACCTTTTTTTTTTTTTTAATATATAGACTAAAATACTGTGCTTCCTCAAAACAGTATTCAGAAATGAGTCACCCCAGAGTCTCTTTATAAGTAAGGAGTATTGCATAAAAATGAAGTGTGTTGAGTTGCCTTTACTGGAGAAATTGTTTCACCTCTCACTTCTCACTTCTCAATCATGGGGAAAATAAAACTGGATTAATGTATATGCATTTGGTAAATCAAATACAGCTATAAGTCCACATTTTGAGAAACAAGGTAGTAAATACCGGTTGTATTTTTTATTCTAAATTAAAATGACTCAAATATCAGTTAATTTAGCTGTATCTCTTTCTCGGTTCTGAATTTTCTATCTACTATTGTAACTATAACACCAACTGCTAAAGTAGAGAAAATTCTTATCAAATTATTACTATTTTTGAGAAATTACTATTTTTTGTGGATTTTTCATATAACTATTTGCAAAATACTACAACAAGTTTCTGAATTTCTATGAACAATACTTCTTTTTGACAGTTTTCGTTTATTCTGAGAATGCTACTACACAATCTTCATCACTTAAAATTATTTTATTATAAGGTCTACCGAATGAAAATTTTTAATATTTCATAATACATTGTTCTGGTTTTAGGTGCATTGCTTTTCCTCTATTTAAATAATACGATAAAACTTTACACTGTCAATGAGTTAATCATGATAACACTTTTGTTGTCAGCTGACAAGTTCCAACTGGAGAGGCAGAAAGGGGCTGCATCAAAAGTGTGGCCAGCAGGTTGAGGGAGGTGATTCTGCCCCTCTCCTCCATTCTGGTGAGACCCCACTTGGAGTACTGCATCCAGCTCTGGAGCACTGCATCCAGCGCTGGAGCCCTCAGCACAGGAAAGATATAGACCTGTTAGAGTGGGTCGAGAGAAGGTCCTCAAAAATAATTAGAGGGCTGGAGCACCTGTCCTGTGAAGACAGGCTGGGAGAGTTGGGACTGTTCAGCCTGGAGAAGAGAAGGTTCCGGGTAGACCTTATTGTGGCCTTCCAGTACTTAAAGAGGGCCTACAGGTAAGATGGAGAGCGACTCTTTATCAGGGAGTCTAGCGATAGGATGAGGGTTGACGGTTTTAAACTGGAAGAGTAAACTGTAAAAGGGTGCCTACAAGAAAGCTAGAGGGACTTTTTACAAGGACTTTTAGTGATAGGATGAGAGGTAAAGGCTTCAAATTCGAAGAGGGGAGATTTAGAATAGATACTAGGAAATAATTTTTCACTATGAGGGTGGTGAGGCACTGGAACAAATTGCCCACAGAAGTTGTGGATGCCCCATCCCTGGAAGTGTTCAAGCCCAGGCTGAATGGGGTTTTGAACAATCTGGTCTAGTGGGAGGTGTCCCTGCCATGGCAGGGATGTTGGAACTAGATGATCTTTAACGTCCCTTCCGACCTAAACCATTCTATGAATCTATGTGACCTTTGCCAAATGACATCACCTTGGCTTCAGGTATTTGCATCAGTAAAATAAAGATTCTAATTCAACATAATTTTAGCTGTAATGAAGTTCAACCTAGGGATTAAACAATCCACAGATTTAAAAATGCTATATAGTATATGCCTAGCATGTTTTTAAAAATTAAAAAAATAAAGAAATTAAAAAAATTATTATTCCTTTTCAACTATAAAGTTCATTGTGCTAGGTCCTACTTACCTTGGTATGTCAGCTTAAATCCTTGCCTGTTTTCTGAGTGATCACTGTAAAAATGGACAAGTGTTTCATGAGTAGTACTTAGCAAGGGTGATGGGAGTTCCATTCCACTAAACTGGCCAATCATAGAACTGGTATGGTAAAGCCCATTCTGAATTTCAAGGAAATCATGATTTGCTTCAGTAGAGAAATTCAGAAACTGAATGTGTGCACCTGCAACATTAAGAAAGAAAGAACAATTAAAAACAGAGATTTTATAACTCATGTTGCTTTATGCTACAGCATGCAAGTACAAAAAAAAAAAAAAAAGACGTCATAGTAATTGTTATAGGCATTATATTTATATTTTAGTCACCATTCAAAGTGGGATGCTTACATTAAGGAAATAGCTGCTAAGTATTGCAGGAGTTGGAGCTTTTAATTTTTTGTTTCCCAATAAATATCATAACCACACATAAAGGGACCAATGAAGTCACAAAGTCATCAACCAGATATTTGTCAGGTTCCTAAAGCAGCCAACAGAAACACTCAACAAAGGGATACGTCACAAATCCTGCTATGTCACAGCATGGTCAGGACTTTGCCAAAAGAGCGTTACTGTAGATGGGCCAGGTTTCTCATAGATGCTCAGGATCAGCTCAGCACCCAGGAAGATTACTAACACAGCGACCTTTCAGAAGCAAAGTTTGCCTACCTAGTTCCAACTATCTACCCTACCTTGTTTTTCCTAACCCAAGTCACCTATATATGCCTCCTCTTCCCTCCAGTTTAGGCCAGCATGTCTTTAGAGCTATTCTATTTTGTATGCAGCACTATGAAACACACCGAACTCTACACTGGTGACAAGTACTTACTCAGGATCATTTACCACAAACTTTCTCCAGAAGTCAAGTGGTTGAACCAGGCCTTTCTCACATAATGAAAGGGAGAGAAACATCTCCCAAAATGCTGAACAGCAGGAAGTACAACCATAATCTCATGGGAAGAGCTGTTTTTAAGTTCTGGCACTTCTTCATGTGGACTAAGGACTTGGAATTCAGGCTTCTCAGATTATGTGTATATATAATATCAAAAGAGGAATGGGGGATGAACCCCTAGTTTGAAAGCCAAGTAGTACCAAGTAACTTGCAACCACTCTGCTTGGGCCTAACCTTGCTCTGGTGGACTATGAAGAAATAGCTGGAATGGAATAAAACAGAATTACCGAATGAGTCAGCGAAGCAATGTGAAGTATTCAATGTCTTAACTCTCTGCCTTACATTCTTAAATAGCAGTAGGGACATATTCTTAATTCCAGGAGAGTACCTTATAGATTAATCACCAGGGTAAGTCATTCACTCTTTCTTGCTCTGTAGCTGCTTTCTTTGTCTCTGTGGTTTGATATCTAATCATTTGTATAAAAATGAATTATTTTATTTTTTGTTTTGCTACAGGAGAAACTAAGCAAACTACCGAATAAACTGATTGTTATAGGACATTTGTAAGATTAAGGGTTATTTAGCTCTAGTGCCTTCTCTGACCTATGCATAGTGGGAGATATGAAAACAAGTATTTCAGCTGCTGAATAAGAAAACTTATTCGGGTGCTATCAATAGGGACACACATACAGAACATATCACAGTCTCAATAACAGCCATCTCTTGTATGGTGTCTGGTACGGTTAGTCTGACTTGAGCAAAGACACTAATTTTATAATGCTCTTGGGATTTGAGATGAGGTAGGACACCAAGCAGCTCAGAAACATCTTGTCTTCAGTATCAGCATTTAGGGACCCCCACCAAAGACTGGATGTCAGCAGCGTGGAAATTCTAAAGAATTGAGCAGATGCTTACATTATACTTAAGTTGCTGAAATGACAAGCAGATGATTCAATTTGACATATGCATGTAGTCAAAATCAGTGTTCAGGTATTTAAATAAAAGTAGTCTACTGTTCTGAAATAGTCTCTGATGAGCTGCAGAGTATCTTTAAAATGGAATCATTCTTATTTAATTACTGAGAAGGAATTTATCCAAATATTTGTAAATATTCAGTATTAAAAAGCTTTGTATTTTAACAGTAAAAAATAGATTTACCATTAACTTTACAAAATATAAACTGCCTAAAATAGTCACATTTTAGACACAAACATAAACATATTTTTTCCCAAAGATTTTTTCAAATATGTCAATTTCAATTAGAGGATATACTTTATGTGTAACTCAAGCCTTAACTCTAAGTTTATACAAGATACAATTGTCAATTTGATATGTCAAAGAAAAAGTTTTCTACACTAAATTATTTCATAGAAAAAATTATACAGAATAAAACTGCTATGGCAAATAAATCATTATCTGGTCAAACTATAATTATATTACTTCCTGCTCCAGTCTCAACAGGATTTCTTCTCTCACTTGAATACACTGTAAATAATAAGAATTCCAAGCTGAGCCAATCATTTTATAAATGTTAATCAATTAACAGCTACCTGAAATCATTCCAAAATCACTAGAACTCACTTGAAAATATATACTTTCTATATGTTTAAAATGTTTGGATTTTAGTAGTGTCTTCTAAACAGTATATTTTCATGTAATGAAGAGAGCACTATACTTTGTGAGACATTGAGCTTCCACAATTTTATTGTTATCCTTTGTTTAAGCACACCAGTGTGCTTGTACTAAGTCAACAATATCTTGGGCTTCATTTAGTTACAAAGTTTGAATAAATGGATGGAATAAAGGAATACATACTGAGTGAGGAAGTCACTGTGAGGTTAATTATTTCAGTGGAATTTGAAATAATCATTACATGGTCATGAGTGTCCTCTTGATCAGTTTTTGTGCACTCTAACTCAATCAGTAGCACATTAAAATCCTTCCAAAAAAACCCCAAACTCCTGGAGCATTATTCAATTTTGGAAATGTTTTCTATGTTTCAGTGATTTCATGTGTTTATTTTGAGATAATAGAATGAACATAGACAAACAGCTCTTAGGTAGACAAGTCTATACTTGTAACGAAAATAGAATCCAAGATTTTTCATTGGAAGTTCTCTGTGAAACATCACAACAATCACAATTTTTAAACCTGGTACAAAGACATTATCTGTGGTTTATCTGACAGAGACTTTGGGAAAAAGATCCCTGTAGCAACTTCCTCGCAAAAAACATGTCCTCTTCTAGCCTTTTTGAAAGCAATGGTATGAACACCTTGTTCCTGTTAAATCCTTTGCCAAACAAAATCATAATCTTTTCTATTTATAGGATTACCACTACTGGAGACTTTCTGAGAAGTGAGAGGGATAATAATAGGAAACAAGATACTCTTGCATAATTAATCCATGAAGCATGGTCTATATGGAAAAGCTGAAAGAAAAAGATCAACTCTGAGAAATATGAAGGACTGTTTTTCAAAGGCAGTATTGTAGTAACCTAATTAGGATGACTTCAGTCCAGAACAGTTGCTTATCATTTGTATTTTCTGCAAATGTAGCTTTAGAATACTAAAAATTAGCCAAGGATGTCCTGTTTATGATCATCCTAAGGCTATAAGAATATCTAAGGCTACTAAGGCTACCCATAACTGGAATGAATCAGTTTTATCAGGTACATACCGATAAAGGGCACTATTCCAAATAGTAGCACAGTATTGCTACAAATTAACTCAGTATAATACACTCTATGTACATACTATATCTTACTACAAAAATCCCTCTTACGAATTCAATGGAAAGCACAGAAAAAAAAATCATTTCCAGAGACCAGTATAGTGAATTTAATAATAAGCTTTTAAAATTAATTTTCTTATTTGAGCACTAGCACAGAATTCACAGTATGGGGCTTAATGTTTCACAGCAAGAAAAGTTATTCCTTTTTTACTTCTGATAATGATAAAGGATTGTGTTTTATACATGCCCTTATAGATCCCTTATTATCCATGATTACCTTCTCTATCTAATTATTATTGATTTGTGAAGATATTTTCCATATGACAGTAGATTTAAAGCAAATCTAGACAGTTTCTAAGTTTGCAACTGTTACACAGTATTTGGGATATAGTTTTAGAATGTTTTTAACCAAATTCATAGCACTAAAACGAGGTTTTATCCAATTTCATAGCACACAAGAAATGCTGTTAAAAAGTCACTTAGGAGACAATGAAAGGATATTAAACAGAAGACCACTAATTAATTTAGAATTCACATTATCTATTTCATCTGATATATCTTCATGCAGCAGATTTCATTTGCTCTGAAATCAGTTTCCAAGACAGGCTGAGTTTTACAAGTAACAAATTCCTTTGACAAAGATATATTTTCAAAATGTCAATTATTTTCAATTCAAATGATAGTGCATAATTATGTAAGGTGTTCACAATACATTCACTGGATAACATCTATTTCATACTGGAGATCAGAATATTCTTATATATATTTAAATCTGATGGTTAAAAATAATTGCTGTTCAAATCTGAGTTTACTTACCATATCCAATAGGCAATAAAATTTTCCACGTACAGTCTAAGTTACTCGGGTAATTTCCAGGAAAACCTGGGCTCAGAATCACACCACCCATGTTTGTCAGTGTTCCACCACATTTAGCTATGAAAAATAAACCGAAAGTCACTGTATTTCAGTAATATTATTTCTTAATATTTGGCATATGATCAATTAAAAAATGGATTTTCCCTTTTATCCCCATGATCCCCAAGCAGTGAATTTTATCACAGTCAAAACATTCCTTGTGAAGGGGAAAAAAAAAATAATTCAGGTTAGAGCAAAATGCTTAGTTCGTGCAATATGTTCACTGTGATTTTACTACAAATGTGTAGTTGCTCGTATAGCCTGGGTAACCCACTGTTGTAGCTTGCCTACTATGGTTACAAATGTCTGTTGAGCTAGGCTTCATATTCAGAAGAATAAATTTGAAATTAAACTGAATTATGACACTGATCTACAATGCAGTTGCAGATCTACTAGTTAATATAGCTAAAACAACATTTGAGTTTAAAAACAAACAAACAAACAAAAAATCTCACCAGAGTTTGTTCTTTAATTCAGAAAGAGGATAGACTAGCTGCATAACAGAAATATTCTTTGCTTACTATCTGTATGCTTTTCTCTAACATATTCATGTGTTTGGAGATTGAAAAGCTATTTGCATCATTTAGGATGACATAAAGCAAAACTGTATTTATTATTTGCAGAATCATTACTTTAAAGCCTATGAGTCTTCATGCCAGGTATTACAGTGATATAAGATCCAGTAACAGAATTCTGATACCGTGATACTGTGCACTGTGATAATTGTACTGAAAAAATGAAAATAAAGTACTGGTTAGATCACACAAGAAATTGATTCAAAATAGAAAAAAACTCCACTAAAGAGCTGAGAAATAAGACTCAAACTTCTCAAATATCTCTATCACCCTGCAATGTTAAATACATTATTTAGTGAAAAGACAAGATTTTGGTTTGCATTTCTAGAAAAATCAACATTTTAAGCGTTCGAAGCAGGAGGGGAGTGTGTCATGTTTTAAGGATTTGTTTGTTTTCTTGAGGGTATTTTAGCTTTCAGGACAGCAAAATTCCATGAACTAAAGCGAAAAAAAAGTCAATGAGCACAGTGTTTGCACATAGGAACTATAGTTAATATACAAGGTGAAAAATATGATTAGCACAAAAAAAACCTGCACCAAACCCCCAAAATACACCTTCCTGAATAAATTTTCCATTTCTAAAATTGATTTGAAGAAACTGCAGTGCGTTCATATTAATCAGAAGTGACTGCTTCTGAAGAAGTTGACAATATAAAATAATATATAGGCCCTACTTGACAAGGAATCTTTAAAATCATTTAATGTTAATATTGCTCGATATCATCCCAACTTTTTAAATTACTCTTAGATATGAAGCTAAAAGGAACAGCTTTTGCTGTCTGAATATTAAAGTTAAAGCATTCCCTGAAGAATGTATTTCAAAGCTGAAGTGACAGAAAGTTATGATGGAGCTGTGCTTCTCTCCCCTTCATTCTTGCTTTTTCTTGAAATAATCATGCCAAAAGACACTGGAATCTTCGCTCTCTTCAACTTTGTTTAATCAAGTACCAATACAGTAGAACAAGATCATTATCTACACAAGGAAAACTCTAATCTGTTGGGCAAGCTCTTTGCGTGCTTCAAAGGGAAACTCTTTTTAGCTTTGCTTTTTAACTCAGTGTCTTTTAACAGCTTTCTCAGATGAAAAGAGCCAGCCTTTTCTGCATCGCTAAAACTCTTTTTCATTTCACCACCCCTGAAGGCTTGGTTTCACTGCTGCTCTCCACTGCAGACTGACTGCTTCTTTGAGAAGTCTCCTAGGCGCCCTGCATGACCTGCCTTGCTCTTGAGAAGGTTTTCCAAGCTGAGCATTCTGCAAAAGGAATGTGGTAACTTCCTCTCCCTTCTGAAGAGATTCAGCCTGATTCAAAGCACAGTATTCAGGACAAGCTAAACAATGGTAAACATCTGGGTTTCCTCCTTTGCCCACTCTCACAATATTTTTTTTAAACAGCATATACACTATATATAAAGAAAATTCTATTGCCATTTTTCCATACTTCATAGACACAAAAAGAAACAAAAAAGTTTTGAATGAAACAGAATTAAGTGAAGGAACAATAGGCATGACGAAGCTAGACGTTTCTTCTGACTGATGTTCAGAACACACTGAAAATAAGTAAGTATCCATACCAATGCAGAGAGGAGATGGATAGTTCCAGCGTCGAACTGTTCCTGGCATACAAGAAATATGAGAACGGCCCTGTTTGGAAAGGGCAAAATGTTAGATTACAGATACTTATTATGGGACTTTCCAGGAAGGTAGAACTACACAGGACCTCCTGGATCATCTTATCTGTGTCTTTTCTTATATCAACCAACTGCATTATAATTACTCCTATGAATTTGTTGAACTCTATTTTCAAATACTTCAGGTTTCATGTTCTTATTTTTCTATTGGATGTATTCTAAAACACTCTTCCTTTGCTAACTTGAAAACCTCTTCACATTTTTCACTAAATGTAAGGCTGGTTACAAGGGTTACAAGACAGAAGCAGCTATGTGCATTTATATGGTCAAATTGGTTAACTCCGTATTTCAATTCCAGGGTTCTCATCCACAGTGTAAGCATACTAGTTCATTTTCAGGCTGCAATCTGGAGTGAAGCAACCATTGCTCTGAGTACTACAGACACAGAGAGGAATTTGTTCCACATCTGCTTGATACAGATGGTATGGACGTGGGCCATGCCAAGACAGTTACCCACAATTACCAGCAGGCCTTGAACTCTCACATGGCCTCATAACATGACCCACTGCATACATGCAACATCTTGGCAGACAGCTATACAAGTATGAGTGCCTCTTTATTTAGCTGTCATGTTTAATTTACTCTGCCTGTTTTTAAGAAACATGACAAGAACCAAACAGAATCATGTGGTAGCTGGAAGTGGAAAACAACATGGCTGTAACATGCAAAGCCTATTTCCACCTACTTCAGGGTGGCTGCCCAGGACCAACTGCAAAATGCTCCCAGCTTTGCTTGCGCTGTTAACACTTCAAGCTGAAAACTCAAGAGTAGTGCAAACAAAAGGTTTCTTTTGTCAGTTCTGTCTTCTGAAGAACTCGGGTTATGTATGCATTCTGCTGTCGGAATGTGAAAGCTGAATAAACTGGCAGGAGTGAAAGAGTCTGGTATAAAGATTGAGATGTGGGACTGAGAGCAAGGTTTAGTTCCTGTTTTAATCATTTGGATATACAAACTTGGGCAAGACACCTCTTGTTTATTTTTATCAAGAGTGTTAAGAGTCTAATGTTAGAAGATAACATATTTTATCAATATAATATGAAGACTTATTTAAATATTACTTGTCCATAGCAATCATAGTCTCATAAAAATAAGAAAAAGAATAAGTAAACTACAGTAAAGGAAAATCCATTTGATGAAATGGCTTCCACACAATTTATTATGTTTACAAAAGGAAACTACACACCCTACATTCAATGAAGTTCATATACAATTGTATGGAATTGTATGGAATAAGACTACTTTAAATAATCATTTAGTTAAGTATATTTAGACAATTAGCTTCTGAAAGACAAACTGAAGCATTTCCAAAAAATGTCTTGGAAGGGAAAAAAAAAATCATTTTTCATTAAAATTCTGAAAAATTAAATTAGTCTTTTTCTTATAAAAATGCTACAAAGTAATAAAAATTCGATAAAATAATTTCTTTTAAAAAGCAACCTTTTTATTTTAAAGGAAAGATATGCGTGCGCTTATTGTGTCATCTTAGTTACTTGCAAAATGGATGAGGTTTTGAATAATTTACTTAATGCAATATTCCCTGGTTTATTTTATTCTCTCTTCCTAGTCTTCTATGATTGCGTATCTCTGATGTGAGTCCGGAGGAAGCCATAATTTAACTACCACAGTCAGGAAAAAAGTAAAATGGCCTATAAAAGATCTTTTGAAAAATAAAATGAAATGATTCCTCTGGCTTCAAGCCTCTTCCCAACAAGAGCACACTCTGATTTCAGTCTTTTAAAGTCCCCTCCTGGGGGGAGACACTTAATCCTACAGCTAGCAATTACCTTTCTTATGCATCTCCAGGTAGTAGTTTGAGCTCTATGACTTTTCTGGTAAGTCTCAATTATAAACTAATCCACACCTGATTGTTATTGCTAGCTGTGAATATGTTTTCTAAAGATTGAGGGTAAATTCACAGCTAGAGTGAACAAAAAAAAAAAAAGGATCTGCAAAGTTATGCTGATCTGTACTTTTTGAATAACAAACATACTGTGCCTCGTAGAACCTTATTTTCATCATTATTTCTTTTTAATGTGGAGCCATTTTTACTTGTCCTGTCTGAGCAACATGCCATACATACATGTGTATGCACTTTCTTACAGCAAAGTCCATACAGCATTGAAAGCCTCATTAACATTTTGAAAAGATTCAAACTCTTTTCTACTGAATTTGGATATTGAAGATATTTTGGTTTACACTGTAGACAAGGTCACGAAACTAGTTTTTATATAGTTCAGATTCCACAGTTAGGATTAAATTTGTATAAGGAGATAGAGGTAAGAAGTACTGTTAAGGAACAGTATGCTATGAAATTTTAAGAAAGTTTTTCATTATAGAATCCCTGTAAGTATAAAAACAAAAGTGCAGTTAGTCATATTCAAGTACTGCAGAAAAGACCTGCATCCAGGACAAAAGACATTGTGTGGTTTTGTGATAGTGATATACACAGTATATTAAAGTTTAGCATTAACACACCAGTTTTTATGTGCAGATCTCTTCCTCACAAATACATGATTGTTTTATACTAATATGGTATTTATTAACTCACATTTCTGATTTTTTTCTAAGTAAAAATGGATCCAAAACATCAAGTCAGGGCTAACTGTGTGTCTTCAAAACGTTTCCTGTACTTATTCCAAATATTTCTGAAGTATTCATATTCTACAATTATCACTCCACCTCAATATTTCAGCAGTGCTATATTAAGTACGGACAGAAAACTCAATGATGCTGTATCTTGAGGGCTTATCTATTTCTAATCCATGTCATAAAAAATGGAATTATCCCCTTTTTTCATATGCAAAATTCATATGTTTCATATTTGAAAATGTAGGG